>NC_090932.1:1092320761-1092623791 GCF_040938575.1 Ambystoma mexicanum
AACTTTTGTAGTCAAGCCCTACGAAGTGAGCCTAGCGCGCAAAGTACAGTTGTGCGTTAGCGTGCAGTTGTGCGTAAAGCGAATCGCGGGCTCTCTTTAGGGGGCTGTAGCTGTGCAGGAAGGGGCTTGAGGTGATGAAGAATAAGTTCCTATTCCTAGAGCAGGGTCTACCCTTGTGGATAGAGCAACTTTCAGAGTTCGGGAATAGCTGGGGAGCGCAGGCTATTGTGTACAAAGAGTGGGGGTGTCCTGACTGGAAAAGTCTTAGCCGACTGCCGCTTATTGATTGCAGTCTAGGTTTAAAGACAATGCGTTATCCTTGGGTGTCACAATTTGTGTATTTACCAAGGATAGCAGTACATGAGAGAACCATAATAATCCACTTGTGCTAGATCATTAGTCTGCAAATGAACAGCTTTTATTAAGTGGCTGTCCTTGTTCTTTTACATATTTTTTGTAAAGAAATTGTAAGTACAAAATATATGGGTGTACATTTTTTCACCAAAGTCATACATAGAAAATGCAAACAAATATAGAACAAATGGAAAAAATAGAAAAAAGAGAAAAAAGACATGTAGCAAAAGATAAGACAAAGTCATACATGTGCATGCTGACAGAAGTATAAAGACATTATGTTGCTGCTAATACATTTCGTTTTTCTAATTGTAGAAAGTTATCCTCGAAAGTAAGTCATTGGATAGGTGTAACTAAGCCAGGCTAAAGGGTGACCAAAAAGTAGTTGATCGACGTCACTGAAGTAAATCTCTACTGGGAATTAAGGGGACCCCGCCACACCGCTAGGGTAAAGGAGTCCCAGGACGTTTCGGCTTTAGTGTGTCACAGCCTTCTTCATGGAGCCAAGGAAAGAGTCCCCTTTCGATTGGCTCGATGTTGTTGCATGTGTTTATGAAATGGCGAAGAGGATTCAGCCACTATACAAAGTACATTTTCCGCCCATTCTTGAGGAACTGCGATTTTACTTTTAAGGTGGGGCCCACTTAGTTTTCTTGGCTCTGAGCACACTAACCGCCCACGGAGATCTTTCATGCTGCAGGCATCCAAGAAAAGAAAGCTTCAAGAAGCCCACCAAAAGGAAATCCCAACCATTCCATGGACAATAACTAATCCCACGCTTTGCCAAACCAAACCTAACTACAAAAGCATGACTGCCTTGAAATCCTTTTCTTCACGTATTTCTCTTCTACTTTCATCGATACCCTCTATCAGCAATTTACAATTAACTTCACCAGGAATTGCAAAGGCTCAAATTCCCCATCCTTTCAAATGCAGAGAATTGTCGGAATCAAAAAGAGTGCCATGATTTGAGTTATTGTCATTGGCAAGTCCTAATACAGATGTCAGGATATTTTATAATGCCATTGGTGCTGGGGACTTTGCTGTCCAAGATGGGATGATTGAGCCAATTTGTGTTCCAGAAACCAAATAACAACCAACCATAGGAAATGTTCTTTGGAACGGAGGAATCGCTCCTGCAACGCCTTCCCTTCCCTGCAAAACAGATGACGAAGTGAACGTTGAAACCCACGGGAGCGCAGGCTAGCCCAACCAAGGTGAGTATCATAAATCGAGACCCAGAGGAGCTAGGACGACGAGGCGTGAGAGGGCACAGGACCACCAGCTAGCGATTCCCAAAGTCCTGGTCTCAACTCAGGACGGCAGCGTTCTTGTGCGATACCCTGGGTTCGAGCTGGGCAGTTAACTGGGTGGCCCAGGAACACTTCAAAGTGTCTCTTTGCGATGGTAAGTAGGAGGTGCTGAGAGTAATTCCCACTACTCCAAAGGGGTGATGTACCCATGAAAGCCTTCTTGGTACAATGCAAAAGCAGGGGTCCATCGGGACATCGGTGGGGGTGGGGGGCATCCGGGTGCCAAACCTTCCTAGTGCATCACCGGTGGTTCCTAGAGTCTGCTTTCTTAAGCATACTTGGCTCCTTATGAAGTTCGGTGTGAGCTTCAGTAGATCAACCTGGAATGGATGCAGAAACTCCTTCTCTTATCCAAGATTCAGTTTGTGCTCAAATCTTAGATGGCCAATAGTTCTACTCTTGTGCATGCAAGCCAGGCCCACGGTGGTGCCAGTCATTCAGTCCTACCAGACATACTGACACCTTTAGTGTGGATTAGGACCAACCGGTCCCAACCCTCTTCCTGGGCACTAGCACATGTGACCGGCAAGAGCCTGTGCAAGATGTGCTTTTCGCTGGAGGCTGCATGCCCAAATAAGGAATACCTGAGTCTCTCGATCTGGTGGGGAAGGCACAGGGACAAAATTGCCACAGGACAGAGCAAAACACTTTGTGACACAGCCATTTTCAGCACTTGCCAGTTGCCACAGTCTAGGGCCCAAATGTGGTGTTGCCTATAAAAACAAAGTAAACCTACTTTCAAAGAAAACTGCTGCCACCAGTTCTTCCTAGGCACACTTGTACAAACGCCCAAAAATCCTTACAGGGTTGTAGTGCCATAAAACAGAAGGACTCCTATGAGCGGTACAGAAAGGTACTTGCCACATAGATAAAGTTATCAAGAAATGGCAACATAGTCGCACACTAAGGGAAACCTAGTACCCAGTAAGGCTGCGCTCCACTGGAAAATCGGGTTAGGTAAGCCCAACCAAAAGTAAAAGGTTTGAGGGGTTCACAAATGGAGGGGAAATTGCACCCAAGGCAAATCTTTCCTGTTGGATAGATGAGTAATCTCTGCCCTGCCTAGTGCAAGCTCTGAGCAGTCTGGGAGGCCAACAAAGGTGCAGAATAGACTCTGGACATATTCCTCAAGTTCTTTGTCTTTTATCTGGCGTAGACTTCCCTTCATTCGAATGTTTCTACAAGAGTGCTTTTTCCAAGTCCTCGAACTTCATCAAAACCAGTTCCAGCTGTTCTTCCAGACCAATCTGAGTTCTGCTTGTCTGAGCCTAGTTTCCATGTCGACCATCCTGGATTCCACAGCAAGCAGGTGATTGAGGTCAACTGTAGATTTAGACAGTTGGCGGCAGACTAATTGATCTTTCTTAATTTCTGTTAGCAAACAGAAAATGTCACACTTAGTGGCCGGGACATTATAACCACCTACATCAGTGCTAGGAAAATGGATCTGTGGCGTCGCCATCTGGGGTTGTTTAGCCTAAACAGTGGCCTAGATCGTTGTGCGCCCAACCACCCCTCTGGGAGCCTTGTGCTGAGATTGCTGCGCTCAGTCCTTGCAGAAACCCCTGAGATGACTCATAGTGAAAGTTTACCCACGCGGGTCTAATACTGCTGTGTACTGTGCACAGACCCTGTGCCTGAGCTCTCGTGGTGCTCAATCTCGGGTGCCACGGATTACACTGCAGCGGGCTACATCACCCCAGTCACTCTGTCTGCATCACCAGCCACAGGTGCCATCTTAGGCAGTGCAGAGCCAAGCTCCGGACTACTCTCTTGAACCACGCACAGGGAGACGGAGACTAGAGAGCCACTGTTAAAACACAACTATATAACTATACAACACTTAACTCCACCTTATACCCCGACCGAGACGACAAAACTAAAACAGCTCGGAATCATACAATGCAGCGCAAACGACCCACCCAGATGGAAGGAAGAGAAGAAAGAACAAACACTCAAACTGCAACTAAGAACCGCAACAACAGAACACACCCCCACAGACCGGTTCAAAAATCAAACCAACACTGAAAGAAGAGACAAATCCCTCTACCGAACTCCATACCTCGCTGAGACCTGCTCACCAGATCGAACCAACGCAACGCCAAAACCAACTACATTAAACAACCTAACAAAATCACGAAGGACGAACCCCACCAGATACAACAAGCACACAACTGAAGCAATAACACCGTACATCACCAAAGCAAGAAGACCCCCCCCAACCCACAACCCCTGGAAGACGAACCAGATGAAAACAAAAACCCTAGACTAAACCTAGAAGAACTACTCGGACACCGACAACCTGAAACCTGCTCCTGAACAAGATCAGAAAACGACCCTAACAAAAAAAGCCAAGCCAAACTACACCTCTAAACTCCACTGCAATCTAATAAATGCAAGTTCCATGTCAAAACACTCTACAGAGATCTTCAACCTACTCGATGACAACGGCATTGACATCCTCTTCATCACAGAAACTTGGCTGGACGACCACTACAAAATCACACTCCAAAACTGCCTTCCAGCAAACTTTAAATGCCTTCAAATAAACAGGAAAAACAAGAGGAGGCATCGCAATAGCATTAAAAGAACAGCTAAAAATAAGAACAGACGAACCACTCAACATCCTCAACTGTGAGTCCATGGTCCTACACCAACAGCTAGCCCATAAACCGTCACATTCATCCTGGTGTACAGACCCCCAAGTTATGCATCCTTCGTCGACAACTTCATAGAAGCCATAACCAACATAGCCATCAACCACGAACACCTAATCATACTGGGGGACTTCAACATCTGGTTCGAAGACAGTCATGCCAACTCCCAAAACTCAGATTGAACAAATCGCCACCATGAAACTACGACAACTAGTAAAAGGGGCAACTCACTCGGCAGGACACACCCTGGATGCAATTTTCGCCGAGGAAAAACTCATCACCACGGCACCGCCAATACAAATACTGTGGAGCGACCATCTCATCGTCCCATTCGTAATCACTCTGCCTACTCAAGTCTGCATCCAACCTCCCAAACTCACAAAAGCCCTCAACAGAACTAGACCTACCTGAGATATTACACAAATGGATTGCAGACACAATTGACAAGATGGCCCCAGAAAAACCATTCACATCATCAAAAAAGAGAGCAATGGCCAAATGGTTTACCCCACTACTAAGCACCATGAAAAAAGAAAACAAAAAGATGGAAATGGAAGGGAGGAAAGATTACAACCCAGACAAAAAAACTCTGTTCCGGAAGCAAATTCGTGCATACAAGAAGGAAATTCAAAAGGCAAAGAAGGCATTATGATGACAGAATCACAAATGCCACCAACACACAAAAAAAAGTTCTGCATCATTAAAGAAATGAGAAACCCACCAGGCTCTGACAACACCCCAACCCTCTCAGAGAAACTATGCAACAACCTTGCAGACCACTTCAAAAAAAAATCAATGACATCCGACAAACCATCCAACAGATGCCAACCAGCAGCGTCATACAACCAAACGAACCTAACTTGGAACCGCAGCACAAAACAACTTCCCTGAAATATCAGCAGAGGCATTTGCAATGCTGGTAAACACAGCAAGAAAGTGGGCTCACCGATGGATCCCTGTCCCCCGGACATCTACAAATCAATCCTCACACAAGGAACCCCAGCAGAATACTTCAGAAACCTTCTAAATCTATAACTGGCAACAGGAACCGTACCAAGGATCTTCAAATCAGCTTACATCAAACCACTTCTGAAAAACACAAGCGGGGACGTAGATGATCTCTCGAACTACAGACCAATCTCCAACATCCCCTTCCCGGCCAAACTCCTCGAAACCTACGTATACAAACTAACCCAAGAATACATCGAAGAACACCACCTGCTAGACCAAGCTCAAGTCTGCTTCAGACCCACAAGAGGTACAGAAACAGCACTACTATCCATCTGGGATGACCTAAAAACAAACGCAGACTCCAACACATCAGCCCTTATTCTGCTCAACCTCTCCGCAGCCTTCGACACAGTTAGCCATGACACCCTAACCAAAAGACTAGAAGACATAGGCATAACAGACACAGCGCTACGCTGGACTAAATCGTTCCTAGATGACAGAACTGAAACCGTTTGGATCAAACCCTTCAAATCCACCCCACAGTCAACGACTGTGGATTACTATCACCACTGTACTTCAACATCTACCAAACCCCAGTTATCAGAATCTTCAAGAAACACAACATCAAATGCTACAACTACACAGACGACACTCAAATCATCTACAAGATCGAAGACACCGAAGCCGATAATTCAAACTTAACCGACTGTCTAAAAGAAGCCTTCCCTGAAAATCAACCCAGGAAAAACAGAAATCATGATCATATCCAAAGACCAAGAGAAGGAAACCGCCATCCCGTGGCCAATGGAAATGGGATCTGCACCATCTAAGGTAGTAAAAAATCTGGGAGTCCTGAGGGACAACACCCTAACCTTAGAACCGCAAATAAACGCAACAGTCAAGAAATGCTTCTTCCTCCTCCACACAGCAAGAAAAATACTACCTTTCCTCTCCTTCACACACAACACTCACTATCGTCGGCCTCCTCATGTCCAGTATCAACTATGCAAACAGCCTCTACCTCGGTATACCAGAATACCTACTGAAGAAGCTACAACGGATCCAAAACACAGCAGCCAGACTACTCCTCAAACTATCCAGAAGAGACCACATCACCACGGCCCTAAAACACTACACTGGCTCCCAGTAAAACACTATCGCCTTCAAAACAATGTGCATAACGCACAGGGCAATCTGCGGACAAGGAGCAGAATTCCTACAAAAGAAAATAACAATCTACAAGCCAACGAGACCGCTCGGCTCAACCAAAGAAATCCGACTGAAACAAAAACCTTACATCAAGAAAAAACTCGGGGGCACCGCCTTCTACCACTTAGCCGCGAAAACCTGGAACAACATCCCAAAAGTAATAAGGAACACCAAAGATGACCTTAAATTCAGAAAACTACTAAAAACCTGGCTCTTCAACACCAGAGACTAAAACCGAAACAATAAGACAAATGACTCAACAGGAAAGGACATTGACAAGCCCCTAGTACCGACAGAAGTACTCTGAGCACCAGTAGGGCTGACGCTGGACACAGGGGTCCACCTGCGAGACCCAGGGAGATGGAGGCAACAACCCCAGCCAATCCTTGCCACCCCCCACCGCCCGTACAGCTACAACTAGGTACCACAGGGTTGTGGAACGGACGAGATACCACCAGTCACCGCACAATTGGATGTATGGACACTAGCAGGTGCGCCGGTCATGTGGGCGGGGGTGAGGAGCATGCAAAGTTATTGAGGGAGCGGACGGAGGGGACAGCTAAATGCTAAAGCAGCCTTGATGCAAAACGGGCAAGTACCTTCTGAGGCACAGGGTGCGCAAGCACCCCGCCGTGAAAGATTACACGAGCCCAACCGGTCAATCAGGATAGAGATACCAAATAACCAATACCACTAACAATTTCCTTCTCTGCATACACCTCTCAAACTCCAAACCAAACACAACCACAAACCTCCAGCACAACAAACCGCACAAACACTACACTGCAACAACAAAACAAAAACAGACTCGCCCACGATGACTACCGGCCGCATCCACCCCAGGCCCAGCCGACGGAACCACCGGCCTGAGGCTGCCAACAGCACATCACTGCAATCTTGCACTTTTCCAGCCTCCACCCACTAACCCACCTCTCCCCTCTTTCAGAGTGCCAGGGGACCACTCCGGTGGTGATGGTGCACGGTACAAATGTCCTTTAACATTAACCATGGCTCTAAGCCTTAGTCTCGAAGGTGTGCACTGGGGTTTCACCCGCTGGCGAGGAGAGTAAAAGTTAATACGTTGTCATGGGGTGTTTAGAGGGCATCATCCCTTGGGAGCCTGAAGCCAGAATGTCCTTGTCCTCGCTGCTTGGCCACACCCCATTTCTAACATGTGCTTAATGTTAGACTGATGGTTTGTATGACTAAGTGTATAATATTTATACTATTGGCACGGGAGGTGGGTGGGCAGTGTTCTTGCATAGTCCACAAGGCTTGGACCGCACTACCTGCAGCTTTCAGATCCCTTTGATATTCTCGCTCCAACTCTCTGCTGGTCAATTGCAGAGAGCTGGGGGGCAGGTTCCTCTCCTCGGCTGGCTCCCTCTTATGGAACAGTGTCCCTCTCTCCGCCTGGAATCGGGCCACCTCAGGTTCTGCAAACAACTCAAGACTTTCTCTTCTCCTCGCCTCCCCTCCCTTGCCAACCATCCCATCTGTTGCTGAGATTGACTGCCTGATCCCTCAAGAGTCCAATAGGAACCTGGCCCCCTACCCAATTGCCACCAGCAGCCCCTCCCAGTCCCCCTGCACTGCCCTCTGGGCCCACACCTGCTGTGGGGTGGGTTGCCTTCACCCTACACTTAGCTTTTGGGGGTAGACACCCCCCAACACCCCTTCCCTTGCATTGTTCCGCCCATGCAACTCAGGCACTCGATAGCAGCTTCCCTCACCCCTTTTCCTTTCCCTTCACTGCACTTGCACGCTCTGAATGTCACAAAGCCTAGTAGGACTGTTTCTTTCTATTGAATGTTCAATGTTGATTTGCTCCCTTGTTCCTTTTTTGCCTGTGGTGCTTTGAAACACTGTCTTGCTGTATAAGCGCCTTATAAATATCCAATAAATAAAATAAACATGTGACTAACTGGCCTTCCTTACCAGCTCTCCTGAAGTTGAGCCTAATCGCTCTGCATTTACTACTACTACTACTCTTGGAGGTTTGGCTTCCATCTTAGTTCAATTCTTTGTTTCACAGTTTGGTAAATTGTTGCACATCCTTTACTAGAGGGCTGTATAAAATAATTTTATTGAAGTGTCTTCCCAATTCGAAAATAGTGTTTAGTTATAGGAGACTGACACTGCGCTAATCATTTAAATTAAAAAAAATGTTTTTAAATGTTTTCAAAATCTTTGTAGACGGCGGGAAATGATCCATACTGTTTTGTGGAGTTTTATGAGCATCGTCATGCAGCTGCATCATTGGCTGCAATGAATGGCCGGAAGATCATGGGTAAGGTAAGCTGTCCAATCTAGCGTGAGATCGAGTGTGTGACGGAGCACAAGCTCATGGGAAAAATAGCTTTTTAAAGTAAAGAAAAAGAAGTTGGATTCTATTTTGGTAAGCTGCTTGGGTGGAAAAATGCGAAAAATGGTAAGTTTTTTTTTTTTTTGTTGTTGCCCAAAGATGTGTCTACAGAGCATGATTGATTTTGTAGGTAATTGTGTACGATTTTGTAGGTAACTGTGTATGGCCTGTGCCGGGGCAACTCGTCCCTCTAGCACAGATTACCAGATTCATCTCATTGGCCGTTTGCATCAATATGATCTCGTTTTATGAAGGAAGCACTGAATGTTTGGATGGAGAAAAAAAATCAGCAGATCTGCTGCGTGCTAAAGACCGGTTTAGTTATTTCTCGACTTGCAACGTGATGGGATGTTTAATATACACTAATACTTCTGGCCTCCTGCTAGCTTGGCTGCTGGAAAACTATTCAGTGACTAATTTACATGGTCCACGTTATTCTAGCACCCCTGTAAGCCCTTCAAGACTAAATTGGTGCTCTGAGATCACTTGACCTGTGCCTAATGTGACTACTTTGAGTCCCATCTGGGTTTTTGCTAGCCAGGAAAGTCTGTTAAGTTATGGCACTAGCGCCTAGCTATGCTTTGTAAAAATGAACCGAAGGTTGTTATTTACGAGTCTTTCACTTCTAGATCCCCTGTAGGTGAGAAGTACCAATATCGATAGCTACTGGTTTTAATGGCCAACGTGATGATCAGTTGGTGTCAGTTGTTCATGCTAGTGCATTCCAATTGCAATAGCATTCTCAGCAGGAGGCAAAGACACTCCTCTTAAGTGAACAGGTGGTGACCGCAGCATTGATAGTCGGCACTGCTATGGAAATTAGTCCACAGTAGTCAGTCAGTAGCTTTCAAAAGTATATGCCTCTTTACAAATTCAGTGCAATCTAGGCATGTAGCACTTAGATTGGCCTTAAACTGGTCTATGGTAGTAGGGATTACACAGTTCCCAAAATTGACCTATAAGAGATGAAGGTAAATATCGACATGGCTCGCTTTCATTTTTTTAAAAGTAAATAGTTAATGCGAGTAGTCTTTGAAATGCTAATTGAATGTATATAGATGACGACTAGATGTTGAGTATTTTTCCTATGGATATTGACCAATGCCTATAATAGTTATACCATTCTAAGATTCATCATTTGTAAGCCTTTGTTTAGAAAACCTGTGGGGATTTGTTCATAGTTTTAAAAGGTTAGGCCTTTGGCTAGATTCGAGTAGTGACTGACTGGGCCACACACTGTTCAGATACAAAGCTATTGTGTTTTCCGTTGCTTGGATATAACTCTAGCAAATTATTTGTAGGAGGTCAAAGTAAACTGGGCCACAACTCCCAGCAGCCAGAAGAAAGACACAAGCAGTAAGTACATAATCTTTTTCCTATTGCACTTAATTTAAACCTATGCATTTTGTAAGCTGTAATGTTTGGATCATTAGTTTGAGAAATTATTTCTTGTTTATGATAAATGGAATAACAAATCTAATCTTTATCATCAGGTAGTACCGTTGTCAGCACACTGCGTTCACAAGGTAATTGTCTTTTAAACCTACAAATAAAAATCACAAATGTGTTCACTAACCAGCTGAAACTATTGTGTATGCGGGTAGGGTTGTCTTTGCTCTTGCAAGTGTGGGTTCCGTTCTCAAGTTTGTGTCCAGGGACCTTTTTGAAAAGTCATGTACTTTCTTCCTTCCACCCTCTAAATTTTCTTGGGCACTTTGTTGAGAATTATTTCCAGAATATGGAGGAGTATGGTCTGCTTTCCACCACATTATTTTGTCCTCACCAAGTACAGATATGAATATGAAGTAGCTTTAACCACCCCTTTATATCCAATTTGTATTCATGCTTTGAGAGTTATAAATGTCTTGCCCAATACACTCTAAAGCTGCAAAAACGCATTGCAGTATGGGTTATAGTCTGTTTATATAGTGATTTTAAAATGTAGCAAACCATGTCTAGCAATGCTCGTCCCATTGTGATCAAATCTAGCATTCTAGTTGACCAATCAATTAGCTGTCTTTGTACAGTAAAATGCTTTGCTTTAGAGGGGCCCCAACGCCAAATTTTGAAGTAACCCTTTGTTTTGAATGACTAATCGAAGGCTACTTGCCTGTCGTAGAGGCAATACTGGTGCTAGTTTAGTTAACTGGTTAGTTTTCTTGTATTGGGATATAAGGTATTCACGTTTTGTATGCATTCTCTGTACTTTAGATACTTTGTTAGTATAAAGATTTTGGTGGGTTCTGAGTGTGTCTGCTGTCAATATTTTCATGTTTGACAAGATTGGCGCTTTGGCATTTAGTTAAATTGAAACGCGTCTTTGAAATGTGTAATGACTGCCACGGATATTACAGAAGTGTCCATCTGATCTCTTTCTCCCATGCCTTCAACTAAGATCACTTCCATGTCTTTGTTGGTGACTTGAGTCCTGAAATTACAACTGAAGACATCAAAGCAGCTTTTGCACCTTTCGGAAGAATATCGTAAGTGCTTCTCAGAGTATACATGTTTTGACGAAACAAATTTGTTAATTTCTAGTTTAACTAGAACAAATTACAGTTGTGTTAAAAGGGAGACATTACTGGCACCTACTTCAAATGAGACATTTTTGAGGAGATGCCTAAATGAAATACAGGAGATTCTATTGTGTGAAGCCCACAAAGAGTAAGTGACATTTACCGAGGGTAATAAGGAAACGCAATCATTTTAGATGGTGGTCGTGTTTGAACTTTATGCGCAGATAATAATTTTAATTGGGTTTATGGGAGACTGTTTTCTAAAGCTCCCAGTATAGTATGCAAAATTTCAGGCATAACTTTAAATGCTTTATTTCTGATGCTTCATTTGTAGAATGTTTGAGTGGCAGTATCAGAGCTTTGAGCTTGGTTGATCCCTTTTATGCTTGGCAATTATTAGTTTGAAAAGGTTTTCCAGCATGGTGTCTGGCATGGGTTCACATGCTCATGAATATTCCCAGTCAGGCCGGGAATCCTCGGTAAAAAAGTTTCACTTTCCTAACTATTTCTCCTCTAAACCAATCACTGTACTGACTCCCTAAACCCCGCCTTTGGCAGCCATCTTCAGATTTTTACCTCACGTTGGAAGTGTTGGCAATCCTTGTTTTGCTCAGTGAGCTACTTTACAGTTTTATTTGTTTTTCGACGGGAAAACATTTCTATTTTTGTCAAAGAACCTGTGTGCACTTCTGACAGCGGGGACCAGTTTCTCAATGAATTGTAGCGCCTCTCAAGGGCAAGGATCGTCAGTTTCCAGAAGGCCATCAGGCCTACTCTGCCCCTATGGCCATGACTGAGGAGAAGGAAGATCCCTTTTCAAGCTCTGCTCCAGATTCGGACTACGGAAGGTGTTTGTGGAGGACAAACCCCTTCAGTGTCTCCACTGTCTTCATCCGGACCACAAAGGAGAGTGAGAGATCTACCTTGGCTTCTCCAAGAAAACTAGGAAGGATTAGTAGACTGGCGGCGTGGTTAAACACCAAGTGCCCCCAGCAGGGTCATGCCTCACCCAGGACCGGCCGGTCTGAGGAGTGGTTTGTCCTTTGAGGGTGCCCCATCCTTGGCCCAGCACTGCATCTGGTTCCATCAGGGTCCCGTGATGGGCAGGGCGCGATCGTCCCCATCCACCTCCATTGCCAGCCAGCGATTGAGCTCCTCCTCAAAAAGGGAATCGTCCAACCCGGCTAAGCTGCGGGAGAATCCCGAGAAGCCCAGGACGGAGGAAAAGGCGGCCCAAGAAGGCCCAGGCAGCGCAGAAGACATCTTTGTCGTCGGGATTTTCTCAGCGGCAACGTTCTTGCCTCGGAAGCAAGACATGGAGAAACACTGGTTCGATCCCCGGGTCTGCGCTTAGAAACCTCTGGGTATTAAGCGCGTTATAAATAACCGATCATATCGATTGGGCTGTTGGCGGTTGCTCTCTCGAAGGCCAAAGGGGCTGACCCTGTGAAGGTAATCCCTGCTGTGTCCTGGGTATCCTTGCCTCTGAGGCCTGTGGGCTTGCCTGGGAATGCAGTCTATGAGCCCGGCACCCTCAAAGTGCCAAAAAGTGGCAGGGGCGGGCGGGGGCAAGTCCAAGGCCAGCCACAAGCCGTGCCCCTCGCCATGTAAGTTTCGTCCGCAGACAACGAGGACATGGAGTCCTGGCACAGGGTCCACGAGCATGCAGAGGACGGCGCTGAATGTAGTGATGTGACCACGCCAGCTCAGATGAGAAATGTATCCCAGGACATCCTATCGACCCTACACACTTTGCTGTCAGAAGTCCAGAAAAGGATGCCGCAGGCCCCAGTCCCTGGGGCGCCCAATCAGCCTCTGGTTAAAAAGAGGAAGCGGCACCCGATGCCCCTGTATCAACCTCCACATCTGCTTCAGGTGCCTCACCCACCCAGTTAAACAAGGACGACCACGGTTGACTGCGACAATATCGTCACGGTGGGTGGATGTCTGCAACCAACCACGTACCCATCGGATGAGGTGGGTAGCTTCATTCCATAGTCGCCAAAGCTTCTGAGCTGTTCCAGCTTTCGCGTGAGGAAAACAGGAAGTAGGGTTTTTTGTACCGAGGCGCAAGGCCAAGAGGAAGACCATCATGGCAGTACCCCTCCTGGACAACTTGTGGGAGGAGGGCCTGGCCCTCTTAAAGAATCCTTGCACGGCCCAGGCCAAGCGGGATAGACTGGAGAAAAAGTTATAGGTGCCGAGTCCGCACCCAGGTGCCTACGGTCACAACCATCACGGCACTTGGTGGTTTGAGGTCATCAAACCCTTCCTCGTCCTCTGTCCCTCTGGACAGCGAGGGGAAGTAGCCATGGGGAGGAAGGTTATTTTCACTGTGGCTTCGACCATCGAGGCGGCCAATGCACTGGCGATCCTGGCAAGGTACGATGGGGAACTTGTATAAGCTGGGCCCGATTCTTGAGTTCCTTCTCGACGACAAAAGGATGGTGGCAATCGCCCTCTTCCAGGAGGGTGAGGTGGCCTCAAACCATGCCATTACTGTGGTGCTGGACATCGCTGAAGCAGGGTTCCGGCATATGGGGAACGGTCTCTGCCTCTGTCGTCAAGACTGGGTGAAGGTCTCTCATTTACGCCAGTAGGTCCAGGCGAGGGTACTGGACATGCCCTTATACGTTGATGACCGCTTTAGCAAGGCCATTAAGGTGGATGCGGAGACGGCCCGTGCCCTGGGCACTCTCCAGCAACCCCAGTCTTTTTTTTTTTTTTTGCGCCTCCATAGGAAAGTCGGGGTAGGTCGGCAAAAGGTGTTTTGCCTAGTCGTACCTCCAGCACTCCAGGTCCACGAGCCAGGAGGCCTACAGAAGCCATTCTAAAGCCTATGGTGGGGGTAGTCAGCGCTGTTAAGGTGGGACGCAGACCCCCACAGCAGGACTGGAGTGTCAGCACAGGTGTCCTCTGTTCCCTCTGGTGGCCCGGCAGGAGCAGCACATACCTCAACTCTTGGAAGAGGTGTATGGGCATTGAGCTTGTTCCGAGACGACTCCAGGGCTCTGGAGTCTATTCCAGATACTTTTTAGTCCAAAAGAAAACCAGGTGCTGGCGGCTCATTCTAGACTTGCGGTGTCTCAACAAGTACCTCTATTCCCAAAAATTCAGGATGGCCACGTTGCAGTACGTGCTCAGCCAACTGGAGTAAGGAGACTTCTGGACCTGGAGGACGCCTACTTCCACGTCCCCATTCACAAGAAGCACCGTAAGTTCCTACGCTTCGTAGTGCAGTGCTGTCACTACCCGTTCAAGGCCCCCACCCCCTTCAGCCTAAAGTCGGTCCCCATGGTGTTCACAAAATACTTGGCACTAATGGCAGTCCATCTGCATTTACAGGGTGTACAAGTGTACCCGTCCTGGACGACTGGCTCCTTCGGGCCAATTCGTGAGAGTTTGCAGTCGGACACGCGGTTGACGGATCTGAGATTCTCCATCAATTATCCGATGTCCTGCTTGACGCCATCGCAGAACGTGCTGTTCGTAGGAGCCAGACTCCATACATCTCCTGCCTAGCATCACCCTTGGAGGAGAGGGTATCAGCCACTGGCAAAGTGCAACGACTGTCACTGAAGACCACCACGGTGCGGACCATCAAGTCACTTCTCTGCATGATGTTCTTGCATCAACCTTATCTGGCTCTGCAGGTTATTTCCTGGACGCTCGCTGGGTTCAGGTGTCCGGAAGCTATGCGGACAAGATCACGCCCAACAGTTGTCGAGCGATACAGTGGTGTGTGGTTTACTCCTATGTCACCCGGGGCAGCGGGTGCCAAAGCCCCCACACCCCATACAAGGAGACAGGGAGGGAGGATCTTCACGGACAACTCCAAAGAGGCGCAGGACTTGTGGCACTTGGCCGTCGGGCAAGAGATTTTACACGTCCCCTTTCACCTGGTGGGGAGTCGAGAACAACATTGCGGACTCCCTCTGCAGGGAGTTGCGAGTGGAAACTTGGTCTGTGTCTTCAAGTGTCGGGCCCCAGATCGATCTGTTTGCGATTAACTCCAAATGCCACAGGTTTGCCAGCCGATTCCACCAGCTGGGTAGCATGGGGGGGGGGGGCTGCATTCTCCTTCCCTTGTGAAGGCCTGTTTCTGTACGCGTTCCCTTGGTTGCTGCTGCAAGTCACCAATCAACTCACAGTGGCCGAGGCAGATTTGGTACCCTGACTGTCTCAGCCTGCCTGCGTCGCCTCCGGTCATGCTGCTGGTGGTCATGGATCTGCTCACCAGAGCAGGAGGCGCAATCCTGCATCACGACCCAGGATCGCTGAATCTGAGGGATTGGCTCCTGCAGACCTAGAGTTGGAAGATACGATTTGCCAGTGGACTGCTAGGAGGACCTTGCCAAGGCCAGAGCTTCATCGACTTGAATGCTACGGTCACAAGTGGAAGCATTATGCTACATTGTGCTAGTCGCAGAAGATGCCCCTCTGAGGGGTCACAGCCCTGCAGAGTCTTCCATACCTGTTGTCCTTGACCGAGGCGGGGCTGGCGCACGGCTCCATCAAGGTGTATCTGGCGGCTATCTCCCGCTACACCACGTCTCCAGGTAGATCTCTTTGGTCCCACCATCTCGTCACAGAGTTTCTCTAAGGACTGTTCCGATATTTCCCGCCATTGAAGGCGCCTGCCCCGGCGTGGGAACTCAATGTGGTGCTGACCAGGCTCATGGCTGCAAGGGCCTTGCACTAGTGCTCTAAAGTTGTACTTGGCACGCATTAAAGAGTTTTAGGAAGACTTTGCAGCTGTTCGTGAACTTTGGTCCTGTGAACCAAGGCCTTGTCCAAGGCTTGCATCTCAAGGTGGCTCTCTGGCTGCATCACGCACTCATCGGTTGACGAACCGACCGCTGCCTGGCCGTCCGAGAGCCCACTCCACCAGAGCGATTGCTGCGACGGCGGTTCTGTCTAGTGTTGCTGCTGGACATCTGCAAGGCAGATCCATGCACACCTCCAAGAGATTCTGCTGTCGACGGGGATTCTAGGGAAGAGTCCAGAGTTGGCCAAGCAGTGTTGCACAACCTGTTCGCTTGAGGTGGGTCTTTTCCAGAAGTAAGATTCGATTGTTTCTGTTGAGCCTTGCCACCTCCCATGGTTGTATAATGTTGTACTGCTATGTATTCGTTATTCATGACCATGTGAAACCATGCCAGACCCCATGGTGGAGAAGGTACAAGTTCCTTACCTGTAACTATTCTCCAGCATGGGTCTGGCATGGATTCACATGCGAACCCTCTCACTGCGGTGGTTCTTGGTCATACTGCCACTTTATGTGCTTACCCAATCTTAAGATGGCTGCCAGAGGAGGGGCTTAGGGTGAGGTCTGTCATTGGCTGGGGGCAGTATGACCCAGTACAGGGATTGGTTTAGATGAGAAATAGTGTGAACGTTTTTTCTTTTACTGAGGATTCCTGGCCTGATGACTAGGAATATTCATGAGCATGTGAATCCATGCCCTCACGATCTCGGGAGGATAGCTCAGCAGGAACACTTTCTCCTTGGAAGCAAGACGACATGGAGCAACACAGGTTTGCGCTTAGAAACCTCTCCGTATTAAATGCGTTATAAATAGCCTATCATATCACCCATGCTGGAGAACAATAGTTAAAGATAAGTTACTTATGCCATACCTGTAACTCTAGAGGGGTTTAAATAGTTCTTCCCAAGCCAGGGAGCACTACAAATGTCAAAAAGGTAGTTCTCCAAACCCCACAGTACCTTAGAATTGAAGTAGAGGTTCCAGCTGGAGGCATTCGTGATGCAGACCCTTCTTGGTAGTGGTGATGAAAGGAAGGGCGTCTGGTGTGCTTCTGCAGCAGCACTCTGGAGAAGGGACTCTGCAGCAAAGGATTACCCACGATTCAGCGTCTCTGGTTTGATGCCCTTTTCAGTGCCAAAGAGATTTATATAGCGCTGGTTGGAGTTTCCTCAGTCCTTCGGTTCTGGATGAAGATTTCCTGCTTCTGGAGGTGCTTGAAGGTGCCCACAAAGTTTTGGCCGGTTTCAATCTCTGCAAGACGGTGCACTGAATAATGGCCAGAGGTCCCCGGGCATTGGGATTCTGCAGCCTAGGCAAGTCGGTGGAGGAGCCCAAATGAAACACGTTTCGAGGGTAGTTGGTACCACCAGCCCAAGGGTGGAAGTAGTCCTGCACGGATCGTCCCAGACGGGGGGGGAAAAAAAGGGGTCAGTATAGCTGCAAGGTTTAACCAGTGCTTCTGCGGTCCTGTAAGGTGCTGCTGGCGTGTCTGCTTGTCCTCTACGGATATGATGTTCCAGTGGTGAACTCTGCCTGTAGTCCGAAAAGCCTCTCCTTTGACAGTTGTGAATGAATGTGATTTAGCATAAATCACACGCCGGTGTTGGGGGCGCAGGGGGGGGGTTGTTCGTTTGTTCTCTAGCACAGCCACACACCCAGTTGCAATTGGTTTCAGCCAGGCATGCCTACAAAGGTCTGTGA
The DNA here is from genome assembly GCF_040938575.1 of Ambystoma mexicanum. Taxonomy (NCBI): domain Eukaryota; kingdom Metazoa; phylum Chordata; class Amphibia; order Caudata; family Ambystomatidae; genus Ambystoma; species Ambystoma mexicanum. The sequence continues at coordinate 1,092,338,596 of NC_090932.1, forward strand.
AGTTTCGGGCTCCTTCCTCACTTTCTGCCTTCCCAGACACACTGGAACCTGAGCGAGCTTCAGGGCTGAAGCCTGCCAAAGGCAAAACACACACCGGACTCGAACCTAGTTTAAACAGAGTAAAAGCCCAGAAGGAACTAACAAACAAGAAATGGTGAAAAAAAAGGGGGGGCCCACCCATGGGTGCTGTACTGCAGTTGAGAAATCCCTCTAACCCCCGCAGAAAAGGTAATGAAAAGTAACCACTGCCACCAGCTATTCATATGTGAAGTGGGATAAGGAGTTACTGGTTAACCCCAAAGCACTCCACTTAGGGTGGTGTGTGCTGGACCCACAAAAGGAAAAGGTATCTCACTATTGTTGGGAACTGTAGTTACCACAAGAGAAGGTATTTAAATGTTAGAAGTCCAAGGGACTTCTCAGTGGCACTGCATAGAGGGTGCTGTGTCACTATGCAAAAAGCAGATGCCTATGGCGTTTAGCAGACTCCATTAAACAGTTAAAAATGAAAGTTAGAAAAAACAAATGAGGGAGTTGCAGAAAGTACTACTCGCTCGGCAGGTTAAAAATGAAAAAGATTGCAGATTCTAGCTAAAGAGCTGAGGGTGTCTAAGGTTAAAGGGAATTAGCACATCGACTGAAAATGCTCTAACAATAGAGAAGACCAAGGGAAGAGACATTTGCTTGGCTTATTTTTTACTTTAGTTATATTCACTGGAAGCGTCTGAGCCTTAGTTTGGATGGAGGGCCGTTACTGTGGACTTCCTGACCAGCACCTTTTAGTTTCTCTAGATGGATACAGTATTTCCTTTTAGTTAGTCGTGGGATGGATGGGCCTCATTTCAGTTTACTAAAGAGTATAGAAATGCCCTTAGAGTCCGACTCCTCCCTATCCACCACAGTGGTCTAGGGCTGCAATGTCCAATGAGTCCACACAGAGCAACACCAGAAATTCCAGTTGGACAGTAAGTATAAACATAAAATTGTTTATTAGGCCTTTAGTTTACACACAAGTATACACATCACAGGAAATCGCTGGCAGTGGGGTTACCTTAATTTTCCCTGAGTGGCTCCCTTCCTCCCTCATACCAACACAGCCCCACTCTTCCTTTGAGAGCCTGGTCTGCAAGTTGGTCATCTCCCTCCTCCTGACCGCTGCCACCATCTACAGTCCCCCTGCTCTATCACCCTGTTCCCCTCTGAATGGGCTTACTTCTGCTTCTTTCAACCACCTCTACTCCTAATGGACGATTTCAACATCCACCTGGACTCTTCCATCCTGGAATTTACTCTCTTCCATGGCCTCTGCACTTTGCTATCCCTCTCGATTCGGCTTTCTGTTCCAACCCACTCGGCTGGACACTTGACGCCCTCATCCACTCTCCTCCCAACTAATCACCTCTCTCCTGCTCAGACCACTTTCTCATCCGCAGTCTCCTCCACCAGCCCTCTGCAATACATTGGCCATGCACTTAAATAATAAAACTCAGGACATCTTGCGCACCCTTGCTTCCCTCTTCCCCCTACCTCTCCTCCACCCCCTTTCCTGCCACCCTCCCTCCCCTCCCCTCTCCTCCTCCTTCTCCCCTGTCACACCTGATGAAGTCACCATAGTTATCCGCTTCACAAAGGGCTCCTCTTGAACCATGAAGGACAACATTGGCTCTCTTGCCCCTGCACTTGTCGTTTTTTTTTTTTTTTTTTGCAACCACTCCTTTGCCACTATACCCTCCGCCCTAAAGCACTCCCTTGTGTGCCCTCCGGGGGAAAAAAACCTTCAGCAGACCCCACCTGCCCTGCAAACTACAGCCCAATCTCACTCTCTTCCTTGTGGAAGCTCCTGGAGAAAACGCCCGCCCCCCCCCCCCCCCCCCCCAACTTCTCATACTGAACTTGTTGGCGGTCTCCAGGATCATCATTCTAGATTTCGAGCATTCAGCGGCACGGAAGCTGCTCTTCTGAACACCTGTGAACTCCTCGCATCTCTGGACTCTCCTGCTGTTCCATTTGGTCTCTCCTACGTCCTTGACTGGACTGGCTGACCTTCCTAAGTGACCGTCCATCCCAGGTTATTCTGGGCACCTTCTCCCCTACCTCTTTCTCCCCCGGGGTGTCCCCCAGGGCTCCAACCTCTCCCCGTGGCTTTTTAACATGTACCTTGCCCCACTGGCACTCCTCATTGCCGTCTTCTCACCTACTTAGTGCTACACAGATGAGACGCAACTATTTTTCAAACTCCCCGCTGACCATCTTGCTACCATCTGCCATTACGTGCTGATGCGCCTCCAACGATCTCTGCCTCTATTCCAGCAAGACTGAGATACTTCCTACTGGGACCCCTACTCCCTCTTTCCCTTTGGGCTCTCCCCCCTTTCTTCATCTGAAGCCAGAAACCTTGGAGTCATCTTTGACTCCTCTTTCTCCTCCCTCCCTTACATTCAGGACATAGCCAAGAAGTCCCACTTTCAACTCTTCCTTCTAAAAGGAATTCTCCCTTCTATAGCATGGGGTCTGGTATGGATTCACATGCTCATGAATATTCCCCGTCATCAGGCCGGGAATCCTCAGTAAAAGAGAAGTTTCACTTTCACACTTTCTCATCTAAACTTATCCCTGTACTCAAGGTAATAGGGAATCCTTGGTAAAAGAAAAAAGTTTCACTTTTACTTGCAAACTATCTTTCTCCTTTAAACCAATCACTGAGCTGTGGGTCATACTGCTGCCAGCCAATGGCTGCCCTCTTCCTAAGCTGCCCCTCTGACAGCCATCTTCAGATTTTTACAGCACGTTCTTCAAGTGTTGGGAGTCCTTGTGTTTTGCTCTGTAGAATTTTTCTGCGTTCAAGTTTTTTTTTCGTTACAATGTCAAACCGACCCTGTGTGCTTTCATGCTTTTGTCCAGCAACCAGGGATCTGTTTGTCGGTGCTTTCGTCACCCCTCAAGGGCAAGAATCGATTTTATTGAAGATTCCAGAAGGCCACACCGCACGCTGGATCATGTCAGAGGACGACGACGGAGGTTCCCTCCAAGCTCTGCTCCAGCTGTGGATTGAGGAACGTGTTTGTGAAAGACAAACTCTCCCAGTGCCGCTACAGTCTCCATTCCGATCACAAGGAAGCGAATTGAGAGATTTGCCTTGAATTCACCAAACAGACCATAAAGGATCGACACAGTAGACTGGCGGCGTGGCTCAACGCAATGGCCTCTACCCTGTGCGGCAAGCAGGGGCCTGCCTCACCCAGGACCGGCCGGTCCGAGGAGTGGGCTTCTAATGCCTTTGAAGTTGCCCCATCCGTGGGGGTCCAAGGCAAGACCCAAGGCCAAGCACTGCAAGTCAGTTTCCGTCAGGGTCGCCGCGCAAGCGGGTCCTGCGACAAGCAGGGTGTGCTCATCGTCCCGATCGGCCTCCATCTCGAGCCATCGCTCGGCTCCTCCTCGAAGAGGAAATCTGTTAAGCGGGGGAAGCTGTGGGAGAAGCCGGAGAAGGCCATAGCACATGGTTGAGGTGTCCGACCTACCCCTGAAGGCCCAGGTGGCCCAGACTACCTCATTCTCGACGAGCTGGGGGTGGCCGCCCCTCAAAGGCTAAAGGGGCTGACCTGTCTAATGGGGTCCCGACAGCTCACAGAGTGGCCCTTCGTCCCAGGCGGGAAGCTTCGGCCAAGCCGGTGGAGAAGGCACCAGAGAAAAGGATGCAAGCCCTGAGCCCAGCTGAGACCCTTCGGGACGCAAAAAAGGGGGGGGGGGGGGCAGTGGAGGCTGATGCGGGGAACGACGGCGGAGGCATCGATGTGGGCAATGGGCCCAGCAAGCCTACTCCGCCTCCACCTCTCAGGGACATGTCACTGGACAAACCTGTCCACTCTCCACACGTTTGTGTCTGAGATACAGAAGAGGATGCCTTCTGCACTTCTGGCCTCGGTGTCTCCGGCCCCACCGCCGGCGAAGAGGAAGCGGCACCCCACGCTGCCTCATTAACCGCTTCACATACCCTCTCCCTACGACGACTGATATGGACGACAGTGGCGTGTCCCCGCCACCAAGAGCGTTGCCACCAAACAAAGTGGGATCATTCAATTCCATGGGCACTTGTGCGTCGGAGCTCTTCCAGCCGACGCCAGAAGAGGCCAAAAAGGAAGGGTTCCTGTACCAGCGCCGAGAGGCTAAAAGGAAGACCATTCTGGCAGTGCCTCTCCTAGATAATGTTTGGGATGAGGGCCTGTAGCTGATGAAGGATCCCGCCTCAGCCCCGGTTAAAGACCGGCTGACGAAGTGCTGAGTGTTGGAGTCTGCACCGAAGTGCCTGCAACCGCAGCCTTCCCTGGACACTGTCGTCTTTGCGGCTGCGAGGAAGAAGTCCTCTAATCCATCGTCGGCCTCTGTTACTCTGGACAGCGAGGGGGAAGAAGTTGGCTGCCATGGGCAGAAAGGTGATGTACTCTGTGGCAACCACGGTCAAGGCAGCTAATGCCCTTGCGATCCTGGCCAGGTAGCTGTGGTACAAGATGGCCCTGTTGCTGGAATTCCTTGCTGACAAGCTGGTCGAGGTGCTTGATATCCTCCAGATGGGCGAAGTGGCATCGGACCATGCCATCACTGTGGCCCTGGACATCGCGGGAACCGGGTTCTGCCAGATGGGGAACGTCTCTCCCTCCTTCGTCGTGGCTGGTTGAAAGCCACCAACTTTCGGCAGGAAGTTCAGACCTGGACATGCTGTCCTAAGGGGACAATCTGTTTGAGAAGGATGTCGACTTGTTGCAGGCCATCAAGACCGACAGACGGCCCGGGTCATAGGCACGCTTCATGCACACCCCCCTTCCTTTCGTGCCTCCGGAGGTAATTCCAGAAGCTCGTCAAAGGGTTTCAGCAGCGGATTGTCGTCCTAACATCAACCCTCCCGTTCCATGACCCAGATGACCTACTGTATTGCTCTCCTCTGAAAAGTGCACGGAACTACCATAAAACACCAATGCAATTATAGAGCAAATACTTCAACCCAAAAACAGACACAATAATTCACAGCTACGCACACTTTAGAAGATAATCAGCTCTTTACGGCTATTTATTCAAAGCTTACAGGTACATAGAAATAACTCATACAACTCACATGGACATAGATCACAGAAAACATAAAGAAGTCAGAGAGAATACATCACCGTGGGCGTAACTTAATGAAACTTCATCTCGCCAGAAGCGGCTGAAAGACCCCGACAACAGCCAGGCCGAGAGCACAACAGCCCACAGGAGTGTCGGACCGAAGCGTCCCCCCTCCGACTGAGGTCTTTGTGCTTATCCCGTCTGACCGTTGAGGGTTTCCGCATATATGCCCTCCTCAACAAGGGGTGGCAACTTCTCGAACCTTCTGGCAATGACAATTCCATAACTCATCTCAAAACCTTGGCGCAGGCATAGCAAACCAAAACAAACTTCGATATCAGGTACCAGCCGGCACCTGCGGATCTTAGCTTTCCCAGCGCTGTGTCCTTGGCTGAGAAGGCCTGCATTCCAAGCCCATCAGCGAATAACGTTGAAAACATGTTTCGCAAAGCAATGGATAAATATCCATTATGGCTCTGAGTGCCCCCAGAATGCACTGCGCACCAGCGCCATGTTTTAGCTCAACCATCACACCTACAGGGGTGCTTCCAAGGCTTTCGGAGGTAGCTGTCCTCTCACAAGGTGGCACGCAGGCCCTAAAGCATCACTGAACCTGCCAGTATGTCGGGCCCCCATCCCGGTGGGAGGCTGGCAGGCTTTAACGAGTGGAAGATCTCCACCGACCGATTGGTGCTGGACGCTCTCGCCCACAGACACTCCCAGCAGAAGTGTCCTTGGATACCACTGGTGGCCCGACAGGAGCAACACATCGCTCAGCTCCTGCAGGTGGTACGGGCCATGCTAAGAAAAGGGGCGATAAGAGTGCATGCCAAAGTTTACTCCAGATACTTTAAAAAAGACAGTGGCTGGAGGCCCATTCTCGACCTGCGGCGACTAAACCAGTTCCTCATGGCTCAAAGTCATGGTTGGTCCCGTTGCAGCACATGCTTGGCCAACTAGAGGAAGGGGACTTCCTAACGTCGCTGGATCTAGAGGACTCGTGTCCCATTTAAGCGAAGCATCGCCAGTTCCTGCAATTCGTCGTACAGGGAAAGCACTACCAATTCAAGGCACTTCCCTTTAGACTGAAGTCAGCGCCTGGTGTGTTATGTAGCTGGCACCAGTGGCGGCCCATCTACGTCTGCAAGGGATTCATGTGTAGCTGTAACTCGGCGACTGGCTCATTCAGGCCAAGTCAAGGGAAATCCCAGTCTGCCACAAAGACAGGACCGTCAGGGTGCTGATGGATCTGGGATTCTCAGTGAATTATCCAAAGTCCTGCTTGATTCCATTGCAGGATGCTCTGCTCCTGTGGTCCAGGCTCAACGCGGTCTCTTGCCTGGCGACCCCCTCGGGAGAAAGGATTGCAGCTATTTTGGGCAAGGTACAGCGGCTGTTAATATTGAAGATCGCCACAGTGTGAGCCATCAAGTGTGTGCTCGGCATGATGCCGTTGTGTATCTACCTGATGAGGCTCTGCAGGTTGCGGATGCGACCCCTCCAGGAATTCCTGGATGCCCAGTGGGTCCAAGTGTCCAGAAGCTTCACTGACCTGTTCTGGAACTGCGTGCAGTGTTCTGGGCCCCCAAGTCGTTCCTTCCACCTCTCAAGGGCAAAGTGGTGCTGTTCTTCATGGACAATACCACCACAATGTTCTACATCAGGAAGCAGGGGGCCACCAGATCCCGCCCCAACGCTCTCCAAAGAGGCGCACGATTTGTGGCACTGAGCCGTTGCCCAGGGTATGATTCTCATTCCATTTCACCTGGCAGGAAGAACACTGTCTCTGACTCTCTCTGCAGGGAGCTGCGTTCTTGCCACGAGTGGGAGCTTCAGCAGGATCAAGTGGACAAGATCGATCTGTTTGTGGCGATGAACACCAAGTGCCAGAGGTTCGCCAGCTGGGGAACATGGGGACGAGTTCTTTCCTGTGGCATGCTTGTAGAAACACGCCTTCTCGCTTTTGCCTCTCCTACCACGTGTAATCAGTAAACTCAAACGGTGCCGATGCAGGATGATCCTCGTCGCCCCAGTGTGGCCGAGGCAAATTTGGTACCCGGACCTTCACAGCCTGTCTGTCCCCCTCCAGTCAATCCCGTGGTCGCCGATCTGCTCGTCCGAGGTGCAATCTTGCACCACGACCCAAAATTGACGAACCTGAAGGCCTGGTTCCTGCAGCCTTAGAGTTTGGTGGGTACGAGCTTCCGTCGGACTACAGGGAGGTCCTTGCCAGGGCCAGAGCATCCTCGGCTCAGAAGTGCTACGGGCACAAGTGCAATCTTTTTGCGTCTGGCCATGGCACCTCAGATTCTTCTGTATTTATTGTTGGCTAAGACGGGGCTCTGGGCTGGCACACGCCCCCCATCAAGGTGCATCTGGAGGTTCTCTCCTGCTACACCAGGTTTCTGGGACGGTCTTCTCTTTGGTCACACCTGTTTCGTTAGTTTGTGCCAGTGAAGGGTTCTGCCCTGGCGTGGGAACTCAACGTGGTGCGGACAAGGCTCGTGGGAGGGGTCCGTCTTCGAGCCTATGCATCAAGTTCCTTTCATGGAAGAGTTTTTCTCCTGGCCATCACCTATGCCAGGAGGAGCGCGGGTGAGATCCTGAGCCTACCCTGCAAGCAACCTTCTCTGACTTGCCACAAGACGACGGTGGTGCTGTGGACGCGCCCCTCTTTCACGCCAAAGGTCCCATCGGAATTCCATCTCAAACCTTTGTTGCCTGTGTTTTTTCCGACACCTTTGTCGCCGGAAAGGACGTTGCACTCGCTGGATGTGGTGCGTTATCTGAATTTATATGTGGCGCGCACAAAAAGTTTCAGGAAGACATCACGTTTTGTGAACTTTGGTCCTGTGAACCATGGGAAAGCTTTGTCCAAGGCTTCCATTTCCAGGTGGCACTCCGGCTGTATCATGTACTGTCACAGGTTGGCAAACCAACCGCTGCCCGGCTGTCTGAGAGCCCATTCCACCAGAGCGATCGCTGCGACAACAGCGTTCCTCTCTGGTGTGCCCCTGCTGGACAGCTGGAGGTCTACGCGCATCTTCACAAGCTTCAACTGCATCGACTGGGATTCCAGAGGCGTCCAGGGTCGGCCAAGCAGTGCTACGCAACCTGTTCACTGAAAGTTGAGCCTGGTGAGGAGGTAAGAGTAATTGCTTCTGTTCAGCCTTGCCACCTCCCGTGGGTGTTTATAGGTAATGTTATGTATTCATGTGAATCCATGCCACACCCTGTGCTGCAGAAGGAACAAGTTACTTACCTGTAACGGTTGTTAACCAGCATGGGTCCGGCATGGATTCACATGCGAACCCTCCCTCTTGGCCCTCTGTGGCTCTTCTTGGTCGTACTGCCCCCAGGCTCCAGTGTGTCTGTGAAGGCACGAAGCGAGGCAGGAGTCCACAACTCTGCAGCCCATGTCCTCCTGCCTGCGGGAATCCAGTTTAAACTGGGAGGCTGGCTGTCCTGAAAGGACTGCCAACACCCCAAGTTTGAATGTTGTAGGTCTGTTTGATTGGCTGGGTTTCTGCATAAAAGTTTGATCCTGGAAGTTGAAGAGGTAGTCTACCACTTGACCAGAATCCGAAGAGGAAGCAAACACAGCTGCGATGATTTGCAGTGACTGGAGAGCATGCTCTGTAATGGGAGCCTGCTGTTAAACTGGGGACTCCGAAAACCATGTTCCCCGAGCCTGGTGAGATCCACTAGACTCAACAAGACAAGCATTCTGAGCCATTGCATGTCATGCTGCGACCGTGTGGGGCTGCAATACCGTGGGACCTCGAGCCATTGTGCCGTGCAGTCTTCCGAATCGAGCTGCAACTTTGGTGGCATACTGCTGGACCTCGAGAGACGTGATTCCAGTCCTTGAAGTCCCTTGATGAGTGCTGAGCCAGATTAGTGATGCAAATCCAATCTGCGATATTCAGTCTTCTGGTTCTTAAAGGGCGCCAAAACCAAAGCCGCATCCAGCAATGATGAAACACTTGCTTGCAGCCTTCCCTGTTGATCCTTGCTGCAAAATCCCAGTCTTCAGGGGAAATTAATCCATCAAACAGGTTTGGCTGCAGATCCTGAAGTCTCCCCTGCTGCAACTCTTCCGTGCTGAGTTGGTAAAGCTGGGGTATTTACCTACCTTTAAGCCTTTGTGATTCCTGTGTAGCTTTGGGTGTTTCTTGTGACTGGGAGTCCCCTTATCTAGTTCAACCCGACCCACTGCTGGAATCCTCTTGGAGTATCTTATCAGAAGTCCCTGGACCCTTTCAACATCAGTGTAACACTGTTTGAACAGTCTTCCTTGGGAACTCTGACTTTTGCTACTTCTGTGCCTTCCTTAACTGTCTGTTGATTGGATGAGAGTTGGTCCCCCGTCCTCCTTTCTGCCACTGAGAACACTCGTGCTCCAAGAATAAGGGAAAGACTTTCTAAGTATTTCTGTTGCCTAGAAAAGAGAACTTGTTTTTGAAAGTTGACTTAATGTAAATGAGTTGGTTGGTAATTGTAACTGAGTGAGAGCAGTTATAAAAGTTTACTTGCATTGAATGTGTTGTGCCATTCTGAAAAGTATGTTTATTTTACCCGCCTGTGAATTAGTTGTGCCTCTTCCCAAAAGTAATGCTGTTGGCCTCACTTAACTATTTCTTGCAGAATACTAGTGTGCAAGTTCACCAACTGGGTCTTGCTTCCCCTGACCTGCTGTATGGCCTGTCGAAACTAAGTCGGCCTTGGGTTTTACCCATCTGGAATAACAGTCATTCCTGAAGTGTAATATTGGGGTTTGCTTTCCCTGGTCTGTTTTTATACAGATGCTAAAACAGTCTTGCGGTTATACCTACCTTTTTTAGATGGCTCCTTTAAAATGTATGCAGGTTTTACTTACCTTGGTCTGCCTGGGTCATCTTAAAAAAATTGGAAAGTTATTGCTTACCTTAGTCTGTGTCCCACTGACCTGAAAAGCAACTAATAGTATATTCCAACCATAGGTTTTACTTGCCTAGAATAGCTATGTGCATTCTTAAGTGTTCAGCAGGTGTAGCTGACGCTGATCTGCCTGGTGCAATCCTAAATTGGTGTAGAGTTCTTGCTTACCGTAGTCTGTTTTTCTCTGATCTGAATAGCAACTAATTGTAGATTACGCCAAAAGGTCTTGCTCAGCTAGTATAACTGTTATCCTGAATGTTATAGGTTTCTACTGTTGCTTGAATTTGTGTTCGACTATTCAGAAAGGTATACTTGCAGGTTGGTTTACTAAGTGATTCCTTAACACAGTGTCCCTGCCCAACTGCTACGGTCTAGTACCCTTGTATTGAAGTAACTATGCCCTATACTAAATGTGTTTGATAAGGCCTCACTTGCCTTGAAATAGTGTTCGTTTTCTGAACAAGGTTTATGCTTTGGGATGTTTTACCTTCAAGAGTTGTTTTTATAATGCGTTTATGATTCTGTCAAAGTACTTCCCCCCCCCCCCCCCCCCCCCCAAGACCTAACTTGGCCTAACTGTATTTTTAATAAACCTTTTATTTTGTATAATGCTTCTGTTTGTAAGTGTTTCTGTTGAACCCTTGGTATAAAAGTTCCTTCCTACAGCCCTCTCTCCCTCCTAAGATCAGCCTGGCTGCTCTGCCTATGCCATCATATACTCGGGTGGTATAGGCTTATACTAAAAGTGGAGTCTTGTACTGTCAGTTTTCTAAGCTCTTAGTTGGACTTGAGAAAAACTGCCTTAACACAGTGGGGATTTCACATAGAGACATCTACCCTAACATCTGGGGGTCTTCCTGAATCTTTATGCTTAGTTCATAAAAATTATTAGTGTTTTTTTATTACTCGAGTGGAATTTTGTTTCTGCCTCTGTTTGTTAGGTCTCCCATGATTATGAAGGAAAGAGGGCAGTATGTAGGAGTAAGTTGGCACTGCAACTACTCAATCGTAGTCTCCTTTACTGCATAAGTAGTGAATGAGTGGTTGAGGATACTGCTTACGGATGTTTTTGCAAATGTGACCTCAGCAATTGTTACTGCTGTGCTGAGTGCTCCAGTGCTGTCCTGTATGGTTGACATCCCATGACTATAGACTAACTACAGTAGCCACTATAGTGGGTAACCTTTTTTGACAAATGTAAAGGGATTAGACCTAGTTATAGTTTACATGGGCTGATTTGGCAGTTTGAATTAAGTCCCATTTGATTATTTGTTGTGATGGCAATTTAATGTGTTCGGTGCATAGTGTCACTGCTGTAAATGAAAGCTGTGCTTAGTACTAGAAAAGGTGTTTCTCATGACATTTTAGTATTCTAACAAACCTGTCACCATTAAGAGGGCTGTGGTATACTTCTGATGTGTGCAGGCCCTAAAGCATCACTGAACCTGCCAGTATGTCGGGCCCCCATCCCGGTGGTTTCATGGATTTGGCCAACAAAGTTGCGGCTGTCAACGGTCTGTTTTTGTAACCTGCATATTTGTTGTCGTGAACGCCATAGCCTTATCCCTCCATTAGCGTGCAAACACCTTCCAAATTGTTTGATGAAGACAGGCTTTAGTTGTCCTTTGTCCACAGACCTTGAAATCAAAGTATGAACAATGGAGCGAGTTGCTGCAGCAGTAATATCCGAACCCTCTCACCACTTAAGTAATACATGTCCATCAAATTTCAATCCCCTTTTCAGTGTTTCTCCCAGAGGGGAGTTTTGGGTTTTCTTAATCTATTGTTTTTAGAAGTCTGGCTTTGAATTTCTACCTGCTGTTTTATTTAATCACATTCTTGTGTGTCTTTGGATTTACTATGTTGTGTACTGCATGGCTTTCTCAACCTCTTGATGCAAAAGTATGTTCTGGGGGTGTATGTACGAGTGCTTAATGTTTTTGAACTTTGCTAAATTGTGAGCAAATTGCCTGAGAATCTTTAATATTCCAGTTTTCCAATCTATGGAATAAACTTATACTTAGGATTTTATTAGATCTCCAATAATGGGACTCTGGTTATTTTGCAGAGTGTCTGAAGAATGGACAGCAATTCCCTGCCTAACTTCAAGCTACACATCACAGTAGATAAATGTTGTAGTTTTTCTTACTTTTTTTTACTTCAATGAAATTGTTTTTTCTTTTAGTTTCCAATCCGACCTGTATTCCTGTTTTAAAAGTCTTTGAAAATACTTCCTTAGTTAATAGTTTAAAAAGCCGTAAGTGTTTCAGTGTTACTTTTCTTCCATACTGCAACCTTTTCTGAAAATGTCCAATTTCTCAAAATTTACAGCTGCCCAGTCCAAAATGGGGGTAACGAATTGTCCTGAGAAATTAACAGAAAAGAATTCAGTTAACAGGCGACGTATGCCTTTTCATTCCTATTTTTTTAAATATTTTTTCTATTTTATCTTTTTAATGAAAAGGTAGAATGTGTTCGCAAATAGCAAGTTTATAATATTGCATGGTTAAAGAGCCATTCTTTTAATATGCTAGATAGCTGTAAGTGGCTGTGAGTCTTTTGGATAGCTGCTTTGACCATGCTTGTTTGTGGAAGCAGTTGCGGGGGGTGGATTGGAAACCAACCTTGGCTAAGAGGAATGTTCTGTACCAAATATTGATTGCATGTTTTCAAAAATGACTAAACTGTGCTACTACATAAACTCCTAGTTTAGCATAAGAGGTGAAATGTGCTTTAAATATTTTGCTGGTAGCTCACGTTAAAAGGTGAGGAGTGCTGTGTGTATGTTGGGGAAATTGCATCTTTCATTATTTTGTTGATAATTGTGTATTACAGGCTAATGCTTTCTTGTTTTCTTTAGAGATGCACGCGTCGTGAAAGATATGGCCACAGGAAAGTCAAAAGGATACGGCTTTGTTTCTTTCTTCAATAAGTGGGTAAGCGGACTATATACAAAATACATAACCTATGTCACATTCCGGACCCAGGTTTACTATCGTGGCTTCAGAGTTCCTGCTCTGATGCTGGACTAAACACAAATTGCTGCAATTTAAGTGGATTTCTGAATTCTGTGGGACCAGTAGTAAAACAGGTATTCCCTAACTCTATTAAGGTAGCAAGTTGAGCAGTAAGGGTTGGACTTAAGGAATACTGGTGGCAGTGAAGTCGTCCAGTAACACACAAAGCAGTCCAATATTCCAAAGTTTAAAAATACTCTTATCAGGCCTGGGTGCACACTATGCAACAAAACCAATGGGTAATACCACAATACCATATACATGTTTACATTTACGACAGGAGTTCTCACTAGCGAACCAAGCACTTTACTTGTAAATCTATCAATTCATTGCAGAATATAAGGTCAAGCAAAGTTGTATATTCAGATGTGTAAAGAAACTGTAATGAAAACTATATGCCATGTCTCGGAAAATAAATTGCCTTGTGCTTCAGCTGTGCTTTACTGCTAAAGTAAGTGGGCATAGTGAGTGCCCGTAGGAGTCGCTAGTCCCAAGCCAAAAACCTTTTCAGACAGTCTGGAGGATTTTAAAGTGGATAACAAGTTTTAGCAAAGCTAACGCGTTGGGTGTTGCCGGCACACAAACAAAGGCAAGTACCAATTTGCAGAAGTCCTCTCAATCCCACCACACTAGCCCAGGATGGGTCCACTGACCGCAAGGAGAGATTTGATAAGGACTTTGTTCTTGACCCTATGGCTAAGTCTATGGAAGGGTGTGGGAGCAAGAGAAAGGATATACATCCACCACGACTCCCATTTTGATTCAATTTGGAACCACCCCCAGAGTTCCTTTAATTCACTGGGATCTTACTGTTATAGGGAGGCCACGGCTGTAGATGAAGTAGTCTTTCAGCGTCAGGTTGTGCTCCGACTAAGCAGTAGTTCAGGCTCCGCTCTGATGCTTCCTGATGGTGGACAGCTGGCACCACGACTTCCACAATGTCAGTAAATCCCAACTCCTGGGACACCGGCTGGCAGCAGCAATTTATCACTGCACTCAAAACGGTGGCAAGCGACTCATGGCGAGCACAAAATCTGCTCTTGGAAGACTTCTCTTCAAATTGGAGAGCAGCAACAGCAGGAGAAGAGACATCTTCTTGGCCACAAGCTGAACAAATGCAGAGTCCAAAGTAAAAACTCGCAGCAATTGGTGCACAGAAAATGGGCCTTTGACTAAGCTGGTCAGCCAACAGGTAGTTCCTGGAATATTTCTGAAGGCTTCAGATGGCAAGATCTGCGTGCAGAGGTCAAGGCTAGGTGGCCCCACTAGCCTAGATTTTGGAGCACTGACTAGATTCTTCTAGAGATGGATGCAGACGAACAGGGCTTCACCAGGACTTTGCTGGAGGCAGTGCTGGAAGTATTCAACTGTCCACAGGTCTTCAGCTGGGTACTAGTCTTGGCTCCAGCGATGATCTGAAGAATGGCTGCAGAAGTCTTCATTTTATCTTGGATTTTATCTTGGATTTGAGTTCTGCAATGGGGTAGGATCTGCACCATTAAAACTGGCAAGTGCTGTCCAAACCTGGGCAGCCTCTTGCCCCACATTTGCCCAGCAACAGAAATCCCTTTAGCCGCAGTGGTTTAGGATCAGACTTTCCCTGCCCTCACATTCCACAAGGAAGACACTGCTGTTTTCTTGACGGAATCCTTACCGGAGAAAGGTTTTTAATGTATTGACTATTAATTAAAAAACAAAAAAACATGTCAAAAACATGGTAAGGCCATTTTGCGTATATTGTATTTGAAATGCCGTTATGCAGTGAAATGCAAAAGTGCACACATGCAAAACTAAATCCAGGATCGAAAAATATCTGCTGCTACAAGCCAGTTTTAACCACATTTTATCCCTTTAGTAACATTTTTGTTGCTTTTATAAAGTACCCTTTCCATACTTTAAGGCACTGCTCCTCAAGCTGTTGCTGTCTCCCATCCGGGGGCTTGAAGGATGTCCAAGGGGAGGGTGCGAGGTTCCTATAAAAAAAAAGTACACTGCCCATGTTTTCCTCGAGGGGGCTTGGCAATAGTTTTACTTGGGAGGGGGCGGTTCAGGGAGCGGGCTACATTGGTTGCCTTGTGGACTGACCAGTACCCACAAAACGGAGGTGCTAAGCAAGGTAAGTAAAGCAAGAAAGGCTATCCTTGCCTCTGAAAGGCAGAACCCCCATAAAACAATAACAAAACCTTTGTGGGTTTCATTGATGTCAATGAAGGGAAGGTTGCAAAAAGCTTTCTCATCACTAATGCTTATTTGGTTATTTAAGCCAACCATTTGTGCTTCTGCTAGCTTTTGATGTAGTAGAGCAGCCCTACTATTTTAACTGGTGGAGGGGCATTGTTATGGTGGACATGGTCAAACGTTTCAAACTTAATTGCCCTTAACAATTTTGTAACAATTTGCTGCTTGGATGATTATTGCACCTGCAACTAACTGTTCACTGGTGATGTGCAAGTAATTGGCAACTCAAATTGTTTTTGTTTAGGATGCAGAAAATGCCATACAGCAAATGGGTGGTCAGTGGCTTGGAGGAAGGCAAATTCGAACTAACTGGGCAACACGAAAACCTCCAGCACCAAAGAGCACGTTTGAAAGTGAGTCTTAAATGTGATCAGTTCCACAGTGAGTTTTTCTTGGATGGAATTTACTTTGGTTGTGCATAATCTTGTTTCGCTGTCTTTTAAACTACATTTGTAAATGAAACTATAGCTTTCAGTAGATTCAGAGAGGCATTTGTATGCTCTTGGCACTGCTTATGTTAATGAAAAGATAGCTCCAGCTGATCTCATGCTACACACCTTTTTCCTCTTGCTTTCAGTCGAGAGGACGGAGCCTCATTCTGCATCATTCCAAGATATGCAACCGTGCTATGGGACCTATAGCACCACTGCATCATTGTAACTGGCACGTAGTAACTAAGGTCTATGTCCATGTTGTACTTGCTGTATATTTTGTAGCTAAGCCTAAAGTATAATTTTCTCTGCTACGCCCAGTTACTTAAGGGTCGGTGCGCATTACCAACTGAACAAACAAAAAACAAGATCACAATACATCCCCATAACTGTTCCTAAAAGCTTACATCCTCTTATGTCTCATCCATTTAATTCTTATGGTTGGGAATCCTCCCTTTTATCATTGTAGGCACGAGTACCTAAGGGGGGGAAAAAACCTGAAGCTAACAATGGTTCTAGGACCTTGAGGGTGCCCCTCCTGTGGTGGTCCAACAAAAGGCTAAGCACTGCAAGTCCACTGTCACCGGAAGCGCCGTTGCGACTGGCTCTGTGGCGGTCAGGGCGCCTTCGATGTCTCCAGCAGCCTTCTGAGTCACCGCGCAGGATCTTTGGCCAAGAGGAAGTCAGACCATCTGGGCAAACTCAACTCAAGGAGAATTCCAAGTCTGTCCTACCGGAGAAGTCCACGGGGGAACGGGGCTCGGACCCTCCCCCCTAAGGAGAAGGCCAAGCAGGACAAGGCTCTGGCCCTGACCATGAAGGCCCAGGTGCACCTGGCGAAGGCCCAGCCTTCCATCAAAGGGGTGGCAGCATCTCTGGCATAGGCTGCCGAGACGTTCTCGCAGGACATGACCCCTAAGGCGAGGGTGTCCCTTTCTCCCAGGAGGGAGGCTGCGTTCCGGCCCATAGAGAAGACCCTGAAGAAGAGCATGCCCGCCATCTCCCCGAGACCTTCACTACTGGATGCAAACGGGGTGGGGGGTGCGGTGGCCCTCCAGGGTACAGATATCTCCTGAGGATGAGCTCACTGGTCTGCAAACCGTATAGGAGGAGAGATGTAGGCTACGACGAGCGCGCCGACACAGGTGATGACACTGCCGAGGAAGAGCAGCAAGGAGATGATGGTCTGTACTCCCAGCCGGTGCCCCAGCTGCCTTTTCCACCTGCATCTCAGCTGCCATCCCCACCTCAGGTACCTCCTAGAGACTGCTCGGTGGACACCCTTTCAGCACTGCATACGCTTGTCTTGGAGATCCAGACAAGGATGCCGACTGTGCTGAACCACCCCCCCCTCCTCTTAATGGGGCGAACCCCTGGCCAAGAAGAGGCCCCCCCCCCTACACCCACCTCCAGTGGAAGCCGTCCTTTCGGACCTCAGGCAGCAAGTCCCAAGGACCCTCCAAGGGGTTCGTCAGGGATCCTCTTCTTACCGCCAACCCTCCCGCTCTTCAGCCCAGTGGACAAACAGGGGCCGCTCCAAGGCCTTCGGAGGACGTCGTCGCCAGGGCCCCCAAGGCAGCCCTTCGACGTCCAAGCCAGATTGAACCAGCCGTGGAGTCAAGCCCTCCACCCATGCACCCTGGTGGGAGGCCCGCTGGCGAACTTGGTCAGCGTGTGGAAGACCATCTCCGATAGTTGGGTGCTGGACGCTCTCGCCCACGGACACACCCTGGAATTTCAACAGAAGTGTCCCAGAATACCACCAGTGACCTGGTAGGAAAACCACGACCCTCAGCTGTTGCTGGAAGTGCGGGCCATGCGACAGAAAAACGCGATGGAGCTAGTCTTCAAGAGGCTTGGGGCTCCGCAGTGTACTCAAGGTACTTACTCGTCAGAAAGAAGACTTGGGGGCTGGAGGCCCATTTTCAACCTTGGTCGACTGAACAAATACAGCAAGTCCCAAGTGCTGCATGGTTACTCTTCAGCATGTGCTAGACAGCTGGAAGAGGGACTCCTGTTGTCGCTGGACTTGAGGATGCATACTTCCCCATTCACAAGGGGCACCGCAAGTTCCTGTGTTTCGTGGTGCAAGGGAAGCACTACCAATTCAAAGCCGGCGCCAAGGGTTTTCACCAAGTGGCTGGCGCCAGTGGCGGCGCAGCTGCGACTATGGGGATTCACGTCCACCCTTATCTGGATGACTGGCTAATCCGGGCCAGCTGGAAGGAGACCACTGTCGACCACCCGGCAAAGACCGTGCGCCTACTGTCGGATCTGGGGTTCTCGGTGAACTATGCAAAGTCCTGCTTGATTCCATTGCAGGATACTGTTTCTGAGATACCGAATCAACCGTATCGTGCTAGGTGTCTCCGCCGGAGGAGAGGCTAGTGGCCCTCTTGGGCAAGGTACAACGGCTGTTGGCCCTGTCGATGGCAAGGGTGAGGGTCCATCAAGTCTCTGCTCGGCATGATGTCGTCATGCATATACCTCATTCGGCTGTGCAGGCTACGGATGCGTCCCCTACAGTTCCTCGACGCCAGTTGGATTCAAGCGTTGGGAAGCTTTGAGGACAAGATCACTCTACGAGAGTTTCCTCTGAGTGATAGTGGTTAAGAGTCAGGGTTTGCGCACATCTGTCCTGAGGTGCGGATTTCCAGACCCCACTGCACCAGGAGACTAACAACGGACGCCTCCCTGGAAGGATGGGGAGCTCTCACCGGAAGTCGTCATGCAAGAGGCCTGTGGCTACCAGAGGAGAAACCGTTGCACATTGTGTTGGAGGTACGGGCAGTGTTTTGGACCCTCAAGTCTTTCCTGCCGTCCCTCAAGGGCAAGGTGGTGCAGGTCTTCAGACCGACCACGAAAATGTTTTACATCAGGAAGCAAGGAGGGCACCAGATCCCCAGCTCTCTCCAGAGAAGTGCAGGACCTATGGCACTGGGCCATAGCCCAGGGGATGTTTCTGATCCTGTTTCATCTGGCAGGAGTGAAGAACACTGTTGCCGACTCGCTCAGGAGGAAGCTGCGCTCTTGCCATGAGTGGGAGCTTCGGTAGCACCAAGTGGATCACTGGTTCCACAAATGGGGCAATCCCCAGATCAATCTATTTACGACAGCGACGAACACCAAGTGTCAGAAGTTCGCCAGCAGGTTTCCCCAGCTGGGGAGCATGGGGGACAGTCTCATTCCCCTGGGACGGCCTGTCTCTGTATGCATTCCCTCCGTTGCCTCTTCGACTAGTTAATCACCTGAGACGGTGTCTGTGCAGGATGATCCTCATCACACTGGTGTGGCCGAGGCCTATCTGGTACCTGGACCTTCTCGACATGTCAGTCCCCTCCAGTCAAGCTTCCGTTGTTCGCAGATCTGGCCAGAGAAGGAGGCGCAATTCTGCACCAGGATCGCAGAAAGGGAAAGCCTGGCTCCTGAAGCTTTAGAGTTCGGGGGGTTATGACCTCCTAGCGGATTGCAAGGAGGTGCTTACCAGGGCATCCTCTACTCTTAAATGCTACGGACATAAATGGAATATGGATGCCGTGCACAGATCGACCCTCTGCGGGTCACAGCTCCTCAGGTGCTGCCGTATTTGCGGTCTTTGGTCAAAGCAGGACTGGCCCATGCTTCCATCAAAGTTCATCTGGCGATTTATCTCGCGCTACACCAGATACGGTCATTATGGTCACACCGTCTGGTTAAGGGAGTTTATTAAACGACCGTGCCGTTAATTCCTGCCAGTGAAGGCTCCAGCCCCGGCATGGGAACTCAATGTGGTGCTGACTAGGCTCATGGGCCCTCCATTCGAACCTATGCAGACAGTTCCACTAAAGTTTTTGTCGTGGAATACTACGTTCCTTGTGGCCATCACCTTGGCACGAGTGGGTGAGATTCAGGCCTTGTCCTGTAAGCCTCCTTTGACATTTCAAGACACGAGGGTGGTGCTGCGGGCGCACCCCTCCATGCCCAAGGTGCCATCAGACTTTCATCTAAACGAGCCCTTGGTGTTTCCGGTGTTCTTTCCGACGCCTTCGTCGCCAGCCGAGAGGACTTTGCACTCTGTGGATGTGGCTAGAGCACTGAAGTTCTACGTGGACCGCACAAATGGTTTCCGGAAAGACATTGCAACTTTTGGCCCTGTGATCCAAGGGAAGGCCCTCTCCAAGGCTTCCATTTCCAGGTGGCTCTCCGTCTGCATCGCCCATTGTCATTGGTTGGCAAACCGACTGTTGCCTGGCCGTCTGAGAGATCATTCAACCAGAGCAATCGCTGCAACTACAGCGTTCCTGTCTGTTGTGCCCCTGCTGGACATCTGCAGGACTGCCAAGTGATGGTCGACACACACCTTTACGAAAATCTACTGCGTCAACAGGGGTTCAAGGAGGAGTCCAGAGTTGGCCAAGCAGTGCTGCGCAACCTGTTTGCTGGAAGGTGAGCCTGGTGAGGAGGTAAGAGATTGCTTCTGTTGGGCCTTGCCA
The DNA here is from genome assembly GCF_040938575.1 of Ambystoma mexicanum. Classification (NCBI taxonomy): domain Eukaryota; kingdom Metazoa; phylum Chordata; class Amphibia; order Caudata; family Ambystomatidae; genus Ambystoma; species Ambystoma mexicanum. The sequence goes on from NC_090932.1 coordinate 1,092,358,771, forward strand.
CCTCCTGTGGTTGTGCATGTGTGTCCTGCTATATTCTTTATTCATGAGCATGTGAATCCATGCCAGACCCCATGCTGGAGAAGGAACAAGTTACTTACCTGTAACTGTTGTTCTTCTGCATGGGTCTGGCATGGATTCATATGCAAACCCTCCCGCCTGCCCCTATTCTCTTGGTCCTACTGCCACTTTACGTGCTACCAAATATGAAGATGGCTGTTGGAGGAGGGGCTTAGGTAGAGGGCAGACATTGGCTGGGGCATTATGACCCAGAGCTTAGTGGTTTGTTTATAGGAGAAAGACAGTTTAGAAACTAAACTGAAGATGGGCTATTCATGAGCATGTGAATCCATGCCAGACCCATGCTGGAGAACAGCAGTTACAGGTAAGTAACGTATTCCCCCCCCCCCCCCTGCCAACCCACCCCTTTTGAGTTTTTTTCACTTTGATTTCACACGTACACTGCTATTCATCCACCTTTCTTCCTTTCTTACCACAAAAGACAGCAAGAGAAAATATACAAACATAATTGACTAAAATCCAGTCCTATTCCTCATACCGAGCCACTACATATTTTCCTTATCCTTGTAATAACACCTTCCCAGTTTTTAAAATATGCTGAGGATCCCGTCGCTTTTATCGTCATACAAGAATAATGCGTGGTACTACCGTCTCAACCGATTATGGCTGACTATCCCATACCTGTCTCTTTACGTGGAGGCTCCCTTTTTCATTATAAAAAGTGGAAAATCAAAAATATGCACCAATTTCAATACATAACCAACTTCTTATCCAATCTACTCCTTAACACATCACCTGAAATCCTATTCAATCTATTCCATTGACCTCGTACTTCCCATTACCGTACATACATGTTCCCTGGTTGTGATCACTTGCAAGAGTATAGTCGCATGTGCATGTTCACTCGAGTTTCCCTCAGTTACGAAGTCCCACTGCTGGCCTGTCGTGAAGCCCTGCTGCAGTGCTGAAACTGCTTTTCCGAATAGATTAGAGAAGCTCCGGAGAGGATGACTTCTTAGTCTAGTCTTGGGGTTAGTGGGACCAACTAACCCCAAGCCTAACTTTGCTGGATGACCTTCCCCAACTGACTGTACTACTTTGCTGCTGCTGGAACACATTGCCAGGGGTCGAGAGAGATGTAGTCGAGTGCATCTTCTTTAAACTGTACCAGAGCTCCAGGAAGATTCCGAGGACCCACTTGAAGCAGGACGACCCAAGCTCTAGTCACCTCACCAGAGTGCTGGACTCAAGGAGTGAAGAAAGTCCAAGTGTCCAAGATCTGCGTTGGTGCTAGTTTCTGGTAGCTGAAACCACGCAGTCCCGCTGAACTGAAAAGAGCCCGGAGCTGCAACCGACCTCCGAACTGCTGTGCAGGAGTCCTCCAGACATCCTCCCTCTTGTCCCTACGACTGAGGCCCAGGAACACAGGATCTGAAAGTCTGCAACCAGGAAAGAAGGTAGCTGTCTCCTTCTAACTTAAGGTACTGCCTCTTCTGACTGTAGATTGCATCATCTCATTTGAGACTTTGTAATAGCTGCTTTTTGCACAGTTGATCTCAGCTTGTGGCCCAACAGTGATTTTCTACAAACTCTCTAACTTTGTGCAAGACTTTTTGTGCTATTGTGCCTTGGCTCAATAGACATTTTTTCAAATTGACTTTGACTTAGAATCAAAGTCAATGGGACAGAAGTCTAGCTGTCCCTCATAGGTGGTAACTTGTTTGAACTTATTGCTGGGCACAGTTTTTATCTATACTTCATTGTGTGAATTTAATTGCTTGCCTGCTGTGAGAACCTGTTACACTTTTTCACAACCTCAGAATTAACCAAGTGCAAAAGTGATATATAAATGCCAATACGGTCCTAGTAATTGAAGTCACCTGAGGGTGTAGGAAGTGTGTATGAAGCATCTCTAAAGAGTATCTACTTGCCTACGTGTTATGAAGTATATTTTTATTGTTACACATTGCCCTTTTTAAAGAATGCTTATTTAAAACCATTAAATAATTATTTTACTGGAAAACCTTGTGTAAATGTTATTTGGATACTTGTATGTGTGGATTTCGATGCTACAGCTCACATTTACCCCTCTTGAGATAAGTCTGGCTGCTCACTCTACCAACTTGTGTAGTACAGATCTATACCAATAGGTGGGTTGCCTAATACCAAGCATACAAGACTGGTGTAGGCTCCCTGAAGGTTACTGCATACAATCTTGCTTAACAAGTATTGCGATTCTTATGCTTTTCTTAGGCTTTGTTGGCATCTTGTCAGTACATTAAAATGCAATACATGCTCTGTTAAGTGCTGGAATCCCTACCCTTGCTTTGTGGACACAAAATAACTAAAGTAATTGTAGTGAAGGCATGGTCAATTGTCCAGGAGGGAAAATGATAGATGCATGGCTGAATATTTAATAGATTAGTGCATGCTTGATCTGCCACTTTTTCTGAATGAATCTTCTTGTTACAGCAAACACCAAGCAGTTATCCTATGATGATGTCGTAAATCAGTCGAGTCCAAGCAACTGCACTGTGTATTGTGGTGGTGTTACATCAGGACTAACAGGTCAGTGTCTTTGGAGCAAAATAAAAAAACTTCCTGCCACCCACACCATAATTATGAAATGGCATTGCCTTATTTCTCCCATCCTATTTTATTTCAGAGCAACTTATGCGTCAGACATTCTCCCCGTTTGGACAGATAATGGAAATTAGAGTCTTCCCGGACAAAGGCTACTCATTTGTTCGGTATGCAAACATTTCATAATACTCTAAACAGTAACCTATTTGATTTCAATTTTCTTACTTTGCTATATCACCTTTAGCATGTCATTTGCGTTGGGAATGCTAAGCTCCATTGTATTTACTGAAGTGCTATGTTAACCTTTGTCCAGGCACACGTCTTGCTTCCATAACCGTGTACGGTCTTTCTTATTTTAAAACTGTTAAATTAATAATTATTTAATCAAGAAACCTGCCGTGTTTGAGTACTTAACTGTGAAACTCAATGTTGCAACCCTACCGCTCACATTGACCCCTCTTGAGATGAGCCTGGCTGCTCAGTCGCTCTAACAACTTGTGTAGTACAGACTTATACCAAAGGTTTGGTTACCTGTTGCCAAGAGGACAAGGCTGGTGTAGTGTCCCACAGGGTTACTACATACAATGTTACGTAACAAGGGGGAAGCTCCCTTTTCAGTCTCTCCTCCAACTGCGGAATGTGTTTATAGAGGACAAACTCCTCCAGTGCCTCTGTCTCCATTCGGATCACAGGGAAGCGGATTGTAAAATCTGCCTCCTGGTTCTCCAAGCGAACCATAAAGGATCATCTTAGTAGGCTGGCGGCGTGGCTCAGCGGCAAGGCCTCTGTCCCGTGTGGCAACTAGGGGTATGCCTCACTCAGGACCGGCAGGTCCGACGAGCGAGCTTCTAAGTCCTTTTGAGGGTGCTCCATCCGTGGGGACCCAAGACGAAGCTAACACCGCAAGTCCGTTTCTGTTGGATCCGCCGCAAAAGTGGTTCCTGCGACGGGCAGGGCGCACTCATCTTAACCATCGGCCTCCATCTCCAGCCATCGCTCCAGCTTCTCCTCGGAAGAGGAAATCGACTAACCCGGCAAAGCTGAGGGAAAAGCTGTTAGGGAGATTTCTCAGAAATTTGCTAATTCCTCTCTACCTTAGAGACCCCTAGCTCTTTTGCTGGACTCAAATACTTTGATTTTTTTACCTGAAGAGTTTAACCCTTTTTTCCTGCTCTCGTATTTTAAATGTGATTTGAACAGTTTCTTTTGGTTGTAGAGTCTGACGAACTCCATAGGCATAATCTTTTACATTGTCACACTGCACCTGCAGTGCAGTGACACAGGGAAGTCTTATTTTTTTTTGTTGATTTCCCAAGGCTTAAATACCTTATCTTGGATAAAGTACTGTTTCCAAGAGCAGTGAAGTGAAATTGTCTTTACTTGCATTGTAAACTATCGAGACCCAGCACACACTATTTTACAATAGGGTGCTGGGGGGGTTACTTAGTATACCCTTTGTCTAGCTTTTCATGTAACATTTTTGTTACCCTTTCCTCGATGACTGGCTGGTGGCAGTTTACGCTTAACTACTGTGGTGTGCATTTAACGTGGATTGTGTTCGCAGCTGCAGTAAAGCACCCAAGGGTGCCATTTTTGTCAAAATGGCCCTGGTCGTCTTTTTCCACCGTTTCTTTGTGGAAAGGTACTTATTGAGATTTACTGTGCGCACCAAACCCGGTTTGGTCCCTTTGTTCGCTTTTATCTGTCGGGATTCACGAGTGAAGCCCGCCTCTGGCTCCAGGGTGTCTGGCGGGGGCAGGAAGCAAGGCAGGTGTCAAACTCCCTGTGCCTAGTCTCCTAAGAGACAGGAATGCACTCTTAGGTGTTTGGCCAGCTGGCTGTCCGGCAAGGGCAAGCCGCCCTGCTGGGTGACTTCCAGCTAAGCTGGAATGAATGGGAGAAACCTGCACAAAAGGCAAGGCTTTTTGGCTTGTAAGGCAGAGTCGACCACTGGATGAAGGAATCTGAAGAACTTGGAAGAGTACGCCTAATGCAACTCCTGGACCGTTGGTTTGCCCGGTGAAGCCCTGCTGCTGCGCTGAAACTCAATTAGTTTCGACTAGAAATGATGGGATCAATCAACTCCAAAGTAAGCCCGTCTGAACATCCTCTCGGAGCTGGTTGAAATTCCACTGCAGTTGCTGCTGGAACCGAATAGCCAGGGAGAGGAACACCAGATTGTGTGCGTTGCTTTTAAGCTGGCCGGGAGCTCCAGGAAGATACTCCGGACTCCCCGAAAGCAGGACTGACCGAGCCTGAGCCACCTCGACAGAGTGCCGGACCCCAGATACAAGGAATGCCCATTTGACAACAAGGAACCGCAGTGTTGCTATTTGCGGTAGGCGCAAGGAGCTGAAACATTGAAGTGCCACTTGTTTGGAGATTGCTGGTTGCAGTCGGTGACGTCCCATTGCAGGAGTCCCCCCTGGTTGCAGTCGGTGACGTCCCATTGCAGGAGTCCCCAGAAGTCCTCCCTCTTATCCCCACGACTGAGGCCCAGGAACACCAGGGTCTGATTAGCTGCACAGGAACAGAAGTCCTCTGCTGCACTTTTCTTCAATCTAAAGGTACTATACAGTCTAAGAACTTGTCTCTTGTTGTGTAACTGGACTTGTTGTGGTTGCACTGTAGAGTTGCTGACAGCTTCTTTACTTCACAAGCCTAAACAGCTACTGGCCCTGCTTTGATTTCTTATTTTCTACAAAGACTTCTAAAACCTTGTGCAAAGACTTTTATATACTTGCAAGAAGTGCTTCAGCTCACATAGAATTTTGCCCAATTGACTTTGGCCTAGCCTGGCTCCCTGAATGACTCTTCTTCCTCCTGACATTGTGTTTTCTTCCTTCCCGGAAGGGGTTAACTAACTGCATTGGGAGTTACCAAAAGTACTTACCTGCTTGAGAATATTTGTGTGATCTCTTGTTCTGTACTGATCTTTTTCTTTGACATGCTCCTAAGTCTGATTCTAAATGCAAATGGTGGTGTATTAATGTCCACAGTGTCCTGGTTACTAAAGTCACTTGAGGGTGTAGGCAGTGTCTGTGTGCCATCCCAAAAGGGTACTTACTGACTTAGAAATATTAAGATTGTGTATTTTGCAGTGTATTTGTGTTACTATTAGATTGCCCCCTTCTGAAGATGGCTTACTCTGACTGTAAAATTAATAATTATTTAATCAAGAAATCTTGCGTAAGAGTTTAAATGAATGTGTCCCCTACAGCTCACATTGACCCCTCTTGAGATGAGCCTGGCTGCTCAACACACTACCAACCTGTGTGGTACAGACCTATACCAAAGGTTGTGTTCCTATTGCCAGGAGGTCAGGGTTTTGGTAGTGCACACAAAGGGTACTGCATACAATCTCGTCTAATACAAGCCTGAGAAGAGGCGGGAGGTTTTGGCCAAGCCGATGGGCAAGACACCAGAGAAGAGGATGCCATCCAAGTCTGAAACGGACCCCTTGGATGCAAAAAGGAGGGGGGAGAAGGAGGCGGCTTCAACCATACTTCAGGGAGGAGGACCAGGTAACGGTTCACACGATCCAGGAGGTCGCGGGGAACAACGCAGAGTGGAACGGTAGAAATGCCCAAATTCCCCCAACCCTATCCCATGGGAAGAAAGGTGATCTACTCGGCATCAACAGTCAATCCTGGCCAGGTATGTCGGGGGGTGGGAGGGTAGAAGATGGCCCCGCTTCTGGAGTTCCTACCTGAAACTGCTCGAGTCACTTGCCATCCTGCAGGAGGGGGGAGGTGGCATCGGACCATGGACGTTCATTTACACAGGGTTCTGGCAGATGGGGGAACAGTGTCTGCCTCAGTCGTCGTGGCTGGCTGGAAGCTACCGACTTCCGTCAGGAGGTCCAGATGATGGTGCTGGACATGTCCTTCGGGGACAACCTCTTTGGGAAGGCTGCCGACGAGTCGTTGCAGGCCATTAAGCTTGACACAGATTGCTTGTGCCCTGGGCACTCAACACCAATGCCCTGCCGTTCGTGTCTCTGAAGGCAAGTCTGGCAGATCGTCAAAAGGGTTCAGTTGAGGGTCCTCTTCGTACAGTCAACCCTCCCGGTCTACGACCCTGGAGGCCTACAGAGGCTGTTCCAAGGCTTTCGGTGGAGGTGGCCGACTTCGCTCCCAAGGCGGCACACAGGCCCCGAAGCAGGATTGAACCGGCCAGGATGTCTGGCCCCCACCCATGCACCCCAGTGGGAGGCCGGCTGGCGGTCTTGGTCAGCGAGTGGCAAAATATCCGACTGATGGGTGCTGGACGCTCTTGCCCACGGACACTAGAGTTCCAGCAGAAGTGTCCCCCGATACCACCAGTGTCCTGGCAGGAGCAACACATCACTTAGCACCTGTAGGAAGTACGTGCCATGCTGAGGAAAGGGCCGATGGAGATGGTTCCAAAGCGACTCTGGGGGTCTACTCCAGATACTTCATGGTAAAGACTGGCACCTGGAAGCCCATTCTCGATCTGCAGTTTCTAAAGTATGTTCACGTTGCAACACGTGCTCTGCCAACTGGAGGAAGGGGATTTCCTGACGTTGCTGGATCTAGAGGACACTTACAACCCCATTCACAAGAAGCATCGGAAGTTCCTGCGCTTCGCCGTACAGGGAAAGCACTACCAATTCAAGGCCCTTCCTTGCCGACTGAAGTCGGCGCACAGTGTGTTACGAAGTGCCTGGCACTAGTGGCGGCCCATCTACATCTGTAAGGGATGTTCGGACAGTGTTTCTGAAATCGAACAGGCTTTACCACAGGCTATGGCTTTACCACCTGAGTTCAGGGTAGCATAGACGGAGCAGCCAGGCTTGTCTTAGGAGGGATAGAGGGATGTAGAATCTGTACAAATGAAATTATAATACCAATGGTTCAAAGAAATACTGAAACGCTATGTATTGTAAAAATAAAGGATTTATTTAAATACAAGTAGCCCAGATAAATCTAGGTGGGTAAATGAGTACCATCACACATTATATGTAATAGCAATTAGCAAAACACACTATGCTTGAAGGATCACAGGCCAAAGCACAAACCTTATTTGGAATACCTAACAGTAGTTCTAGGGAAATCGAAACCTGCACCAGCATATGGGGTCTGGCATGGATTTGTATGCTCATGAATATTCCCAGTGAGGCTGGGAATCCTCGGTAAAAAGGCTTGTTTCTAAACTTTCTCCTATAAACCAATCATTGACCTCTGGGTCATACTGCCCCTAGCTAATGACTGTCCTCTACCTCAGTCCCTCCTCTGGCAGCAATCTTCATATTTTTACCGCACATTCAAGTGTTAGGAGTCCTCATGCTTCGCTTTTCTGTGTTTTCACTTTTTTGATAGGAAATGAGCCCATGTGCTCCATCGCTTGTTCTTCAGATTAATGGGGGCCCGGTTTTTGGCATCTTAAATCGCCCCTCGAGGGCAGAAATCGTTGAGTTCTTCATGAAAGCTTGCTGAAGTTCTTCTCGCCCGACATGATCCAAGCGATGTCGGCATGAAGGAGGGCGCTTCCCTCTTCGCTTTGCTCCGACTGCAGCTTGCGGAATATGTACATGGACGACAAACATTCCCAGTGTCTGTACTGCCTGCACCCGACGCATAAGGAAAAGTATTGTCTAATTGTGCCGTGGCTTCACGAAGCGCATGATGAAGGATCGATACCAACGGTTGGAGTCGTGGCTGCAGGCCAAGGCCTCTGCCCTGGGTGGTACCCAGGGGCAATCCGCTCCCAGATCCGGCAAACCTGAGCGGGCTTCTAAGTCCTTTGAGGGCTCTCCACCGGTGGTAGCCCAACATAAGGCTAAGCGCACACGTCATTCCGGTGCGCCGCTGCTTCGGGTCCCACAACGGTCGGGGCATGATAGTCCTCCCCATTTGCCTCGATCTCCAGTTACCACTCTGACTCTTCTTCTGAGAGGAAGTTGGCTAACACGGCGAAGCTGAGGGAGAATCCGGAGAAGGCCAAACAGGGTATGGTGTCTGTTAGGCACAGTTGGTATGCAGTGCCCTTTGGGACCACTACATACAACTGTGACTACAGATGTAAGCAAAACCAACCTCTGGTATAAGTCTGTACTACAGTTTTTGGTAGCGAAGCTGAGCAGCCAGTCTTATCTCAAGAGGGAATGTGAGCTGTAACATTGAGGTCTACAATCAGGTGTTCAAATAAATTTACACTCATGGTTTCTTGGTTAAACACGTATTAATTTATTCAAGTCATTTATAAAACATTCACTAGAAGGAGGCAGTGAAATATCACACGAATACACTTCAGTACTATACTCGTTAAGTTTCTGAGGCATTCAAACTACTTTGACGGAGGAGCAAAATGGCATTCAGAATACTTTGGAGGAGCAAAAAGGAATAGGTTGGAACATAAAAGAATTACGATATTCTTAGACTGTGCAGTTACTTTGAGTTCACCAGAAGAGTCAATTCAATTGGATAGGCCAAAGTCAATGGGCTGAAGTCTTGGATAGGTAAAACTGTTCTGACAAGTAAACGCTAAAGTCGCTAGCAGTTCTCCGAAGTAGTTCGTAAGAAGAATTATATGTTGGGTCACAAGCTGATTCGGCCTGCTAGTTGCGAGTTTCAAGCACTTTTCAGCACAAGAGGTAAGTACTCTCTCGTTCCACAATACCTTATGAATGAATGAAGAAAAAAATGCAGCTGAAGACTTTGTTCCTGGCAGTTCCTGCAGATCTCGCTGTTCCTGAGCCTCATTCATGGGGACAAGAGGGAGGACGTTTGTGGACTCCTGCACTGCACGGGGACTGGTCAAAAAGCTGGCACTGGCAAATCTTCAATTCCTCTAGCTGTAGTCAAGCAACACAAACTGGTGTCCCTCTCCCTGGTTTTAGTTTTTTGCAGGACCCTGAGGAAAATACAACCAGCTCCGGGAATGGTATCCAGGTGGCTTAGTGTCAAGTTGATTGGTCCCACCAACTCAAAAGGAGAAGTCGTCTTTGCAGGGCTTCTCTGTCGAGATGAACTTGGCAATTCGGACTTGCAGCAGGGCTTCACCGGGCGAACCAATGGTGCAGGAGTTGCAGCAGCCGTCCTCTTCAAGCTCGTCTTCGGTTCTTTCGTTCCCGTCGTAGTCTCTGCCTTCCAAGCCAAGAGACTTGCCTTTTATCCAGTTTCCTCCCATTCATTCCAGCCTAGCTGGCACTCACCCAGCAGGGTGGCTGTCCTTGCGACAGTCAGCCAGCCAATCACGATGGAGTGCATTCGGGTCTTCTAGGAGACTAAGCACAGGGAGTTTCGGGCACCTCCCTCACGTACTGCCCACCCCAGGCAGTCAGTCGCCAGAGGCGGTCTTCAGTCCTGAAGCCTGCCAAAGGCGACAAAACAAAGGGACCAAACCTAGTTTGGCGGGCAGAGACATAGATGGACCTTTCCAAAAAGAAATGGCGAAAAAAGACTGGTACCTGTTTAAACAAACGGCTCAGACGCCATCTTGAAAATAATGGCTCCTGCCAGGCCTCCAGATAGACGTACAATCCCCTTTTACGCATTTAATTATTGCAAATATGCAACATTTCATGTTGCACTGCATGTTTTACGCTGGGTTTTCACGGTATTCGTTTTAAAAAAGCTTTCCATTTCCTCCACTAGATGGCATTACAGTCTGCATAATTAAACTCTACAGCAGCACACGTTTTCTTTCAAGTTGGCTGGCTTGCTAGGGGAGAGCAGTGCCTTTCATGGCATTACGAGGGGCACAGTGCAAACTGCCCCAGGCGATGCCTCCCAGCTGGGTTCAGATGCCATGGTGCCAGCCTCATTGCTGCAGTGTTTACAGTGCCCCACGGGCCCTTCGGGCTGCACCAGTGGCTCCCGACTGTGCGCAGTGCTCATTAATATGTAATACAGGCACCCAGCGGAGTGACTGACAGCTCACATAATGTCACTTCGCTTGGTGCATGTATTCTATACTAAACATCTAAACGCCTGCCCAGTGAGAATCTGATGGCATTTTTATATTTTTTGAACACTTAAATTCATAGGTGAATGTGTAGTGACAGTTGCACATCGGTGTAAAATGTGCCCCCCCCTCCAAATATAAGTTGAAATGTTGAACGTTGTGCAATAGTAAACCTCCTAGCAGTTCATGCACACCCGCTTGTGTGATGCAGCTGCCATGATGGCATTCTATTGTTGGCTCTTGTGCTTATGAATAAGTTGACAAACTCCTTTTTAAATGCTACCTTTACATCCGGGCAGATGTATTCTGCGCTTGGACTCGCGCAACAGCCGCAACCCGTTATTTAAATGAAAACCCTCCTACATGTTACCTCCTTCCCCACACCTCAAACGACCCTCTACTCAGTGTACTATCTTTTTTTGTTCTGCAGATTCACTTGCGCAACCAATACTAGAGCTGAAATCCGAGGTGCACACCCCACTGACTAAATAAAAGCATATGATGCATGTGTTCACTCCCAATTAAGCTACACCACTTTATAAAATGTTATACCCACCTGACCCACACATCCCTATTTAAGGTTTTGAGGTGGGGGGAGATGGGGTTGGGGGAGTCTACTTGTTATATTCTGACATTCTCCATTATTGTCTTTGCCTCTTCGCTCACAGCAAAGCTTTTTGCGAGCATTTTACGTGGTCATATCCTTGTTAGACTCTCTAGGTCTTGTATATGTAATGCGTTGGCTGTTTAAAAACAAATCATTTGAAGGCTACTTACAAGAGTCGCCAAAAATGTTGGTAATGCATGTTTGCACAGGTGAAGGGGAAATAACACATTTGTTAGCTCTGCAAAGAGTGTTCAGAGCTCATTGCTCACATTTAATGCAGTTTACGCATGGCATTGTACAGAAATCGAGCACAGGTTTTACAATGTCCAGCCTTATGTCTGCCAATTTTTTTCACCAAAACTACACTACAGGATCCAAGAAGCACTGGGAAGCAGGAGGGGTGGAATGGGAACCAAGAGGCCCTGGAAATTATTTTCAAAGTGGCCCCGTATTGCGCATTTTCAGGCTCAGCTACCCCAACCCTATGAGGAAATTTGAAAATAAAATAGGTTACCACATAAGAGGCCCATAGTGCAGAGGCCTACCAGGAAATCCCCAAAGTTCTTGATAGGCCAGTCCAACCCTGCTTGGAAGTCTATTTGGAAACCACAAATTGATATGAATAAATGTCTCTGATCACATGTCATACGATGTGTTTATGGTCAGGCGATCAGACTGTGGAGAACCTTGAGGACTTGACACCACTGGCAGAACGGGTCATTACTTGGAAGTAAGAGGTGGGTTGTTCAGACGGTTAATAAATAAAACTTATCCAATCAGCTGTGTCAAACATTAATTACTATTGTGTGAGACAAAACGAAAACCTGAAAAGAGCAGCATAACAAAATGTCCCATGGGCGCTTCTGAGTGACTAGTTTAAGGTTACGAGCCTCCTGGAAAATACTCGTTAGTTTTGGGCTTCTAAGCCAACACTATTGTATTAAAGGGAGGAATGCCATGTGAGATGGGGCACAGTCTGTAGGTGTTTGGTAGGTTATGTTTCCACCCATTCACTGCCCATGTCCATGCTAATTCCTATGGCAATTCCTGCCACTCCCAATACAGCTCCTCATGGGAACTTTTTTGAGCTAGCTTTATCAACCCTTAACATCAAACCATGCACTAAAGTTCCCGACAGTGTTTTTTCAAAGCAGTCTTCTGCGAGTTAATGGCTTAATTGGATCTGTAAATGTGTTACTCCTAATAAAAATGTCTTACCAGGCTTGCCTTCAGCCACTCAATTTCTAAGCACTGTGTGTGTCCTTCGCTGAAGTCCTGTTAAAAACAAGCATTGGCAAAGGCAACGGGTTTGGCTTGTCTGCCAGGCACTGCTATTAGATGCCCATGTACTCGCTCCATTTTGCGCCCGGCTTCTATCAATGTCCAGTGCCTTTCTCAATGCATACATGGGTATGTTTGTTCCAGAAGTGCATGTAGTACCACGAAACTACTGTTATTACTGCCTCATCAGAAAAAGTAAATTGGTATCTTTTTTAAGGTTTATGAATACCTAGGTGCAAAGAAACAATGATTACTAAAATATTTGTTTTCCAGTTAACACATTTTTATTTGCTTATAAAATACTCCCATTGGGACTTGGACTTTTGACTCTCATAAAAATCATTTTACGCCCAACTCTATAAAAAAAAAAAAAAAAACACGAAGTGAAATACTCCCACTTCAAAATCTTATCTGGAGCACTGGCTCCTGCGATTTAACGCTACCAGTGTTCGCGGTCGGGAGTAATCATGGTAGTTTGTTGTAAAACCACTGCCACCAGCCATTTCGAGAGGAAAGGGTAGCATTTGACTGCTACAAGTATCTAGACACAGGGGATACTAGGTAACCCCTCAAGCACTGGTGTGCTGGGTCTAGGAATTTGAAGAGACTAGTAAAGTCAATTTCACTTTACTTTCTCTGGGGAACAGTAGTTTATCTCAGAGAAGGTATTTAAACCTTGGGAAAGCCTGAAAGGCTTCCCTGTGCCACTGCACTCAGGGTGGTGTAAGACACAAATGAAAAGCTGATGCCCACAACCAAAAAAAATGCAAGAGTAAAACACATTTCAAAACACACGAGAGAGTGGGGAAAAAAGGCCACACTCTCCAGGTAAAAAAAATGAAGTCCTCAAAATCCAGCAAAGTTGCTGGGGCTCCCTAAGGTGAAGGGAATTAGCACGTTTTTGAGAATTCTCCCCAACAGTGTCCTGCCTACCTGTGACTGAGAAGGCCAAAGGAAACTGGGATCCAGCCTTTCAGTGAAGGCCCATTTGCAACAGGCAAAATCGCCCCCCACCATCGAGGTGGTGGTGTCACTCTTCGAAGGCCGTAGCGGTGGACCTGGTCCAGGGTTCCCTGACAATGGCCAGGATGTCTCTTCCTCCCAGGAGCGAGGCTTCGAGCAAGCCTGAGAAGACACCGAGAAGAGGATGCCGGACCTCAGCCTGAGGCCAACCCCTTGGGACCCGAAGAAAGGGGGGGGGGGGGGGCGGTCAAGGCCTCCAAGGAACAGACATTTATTCAGCCGACGAGGATGAGGTCTTTTCTGTCCACACAGACAATGATGACGAAGGGGACATTGGGGATTCAACCCATGGCGTGGGTGACGACGACCGTGATAACAGGGATACTGTGGATGGAGACGACAAAGGGCCTGGAGATGACTAGGGCCCTGGGCCCAGCACACCTACCCCCCCAGGTACCACCAAAGGATCTTTCAGTGGACATCCTTTCGACCCTCCACGTGCTGGTGTGGAGATAGAGGCTACAGACGGCCATGCCCCTCCACACGCTGCACTAGTCCCGGCAGCCCCATTGACACCGGGGGGGGGGGGGGGGGGACCGGACCACCGGCCAAGAAGAGGCATCCCACGCCCCAGTGCCATCCATCGCCCCCTACCCCCAAGGCAGACCCGATCCGACACGACGACAACAGTCTAAGATGATGATGATGATGATAGGATGGGGGGGGGTCCTCCTGTCGCCTCCCCTCTGGATGAAGTAGGATCCTTCCATGCAATGATCACCTGAGTGTCAGAGCTTTTCCAGAGGAAGGTTTCTTATATCGGTGCTGGGAGGCGAAGAGGAAGACCATCATTTCGGTCCCAATCCTGGATGATGGGCTGGCTCTGAAGAACCCCTAGACAGCCCCAGCGTAGAGAGAATAGCTGGAGAAAAAGTACAGTGTGCCGGACTCTGCACCCAAGTGCTTGCAGTCTCAACAGTCGCTGGACTCTGGTCTCGGTGGCTGCCAGGAAGAAATAGTCGGGCTCTGCATCTTTGTAGTCCACTCCTCCGGACAACGAATGGAAGAAATTGGATTCTATTGGTAGAAAGGTTATCTACTCTGCGACGACAGTCGAGACTGCCAACGCCCTCGCGGCCGGATACAACCGGGAACTGTGATGTAAGCTGGCACCTCTCCTGGACTTCCTCCCCGATTACTAGCGGGTAGAGGCTTTGGAGATCCTTCAAGAAGGCGAGGTGGCGTCAGACCACACCATCACAGTGGCCCTGGACATTGCAAACATGGGTTTCCGCCATATGAGAAACTGCGTCTGTCTTAGCCGTCATGGCTGGCTCAAGGCCACCAACTTTAGGCAGGAGGTCCAGACAAGGGTTTTGGACATGCCCTTTGACGGGGACTACCTGTTTGGGAAAGCTGTGGATGAATCCCTCCAGGCCATAAAGACTGAGCCGGCCCTGTGCACGCTACACTGACTGTCCTTTCGCTCCTCAGGAGGCAAGTCTACCCGGTCTTCGAAGGGTTTCGGCAGGGACGCCTCCTCTTACTACCAGCCCTCCCGCTCCTCGACCGAGGAAGCCAACAGGGGTTGCTCCAAGGCCTTCTGCGACACTCCGTTTGTTAATGCTAGGCAGCCCGTCTTGCTCCAAGCAAGATTGAACCATCCGGGACGTTGGGCCTCCACTGGTGCACCCCGGTGGAAGGCTGGCAGGCGAACTCTTCATCGGGGTGTGGAAGACCATCTCCACTGACCGTTTGGTGCTGGGCGCTCTTGCCCACGGACGCACTCTAGAGTTCCAACAAAAGTGTCCTCAAATATCACTAGTGGCCCGGCAGGAAAACAACATCCCGCAACTGCTGCTGGAGGTTCAGGCCATGTTAAAGAAAGGGGGGATATAGCTGGTTCCAAAGCGGCTCCGGCATACTCAAGGTACTTCCTCGTACGAAAGAAGACCGGGGGATGGAGGCCCATTCTCGACCTACGACAACTGAACAAATATATAAAGTCCAAGAAGTTCAGGATGGTCACGCTACAGCATGTGCTCGGCCAGCTGGAGGATGGAGACATACATTCGATCGTCGGACCTAGAGAACGCTTACTTACACATCCCCATCCACAAAGGACGCTGCACGTTTCTGCGCTTTGTCATTTGTTAGGGCGAATTCTCAATGTGCCAATTCCCTCCACCTTGGAGACGCACAGCAATTTTCGCTGGATTTTGAGGACTTGATTTTTTTTTTTTAAACTCATGTATTTTAATGTGAATTTTACTTCTGTTTCTTTTGGTTATGGAGTCTGACAAACTCCATAGGCATCATCTTTTCCATTGTCACACAGCACCTTCAGTGCAGTGACACGGGGAAGTCTTTCAGATTTCCCATGGTTTAAATACCTTCTCTGGGATAAACTGTTTCCCAGAGCAGTAAAGTGAAATTGACTTTACTTAGCCTTGTAACTTTCTAGACCCAGCACACACAATCTTACAATGGAGTGCTGGATTGGTTACTTGGTATCCCCTTTGTCTAGCTTCTTATGTAAAATATTTAGTTACCCTTTCCTCACTGAATGGCTGGCGGCAGTGGTTTAATTTTGAACTACCATGGTTCGCATTTACTGCGGCTGTTCGCAGCTCCGGTAAAGCAACCGCGGGAGCCATCTTTTTCAAAATGGCATAGAGCCATCTTTGACAAAATGGCCGCTGGTGGTCTTTTTTCACCATGTCTTTGTGGAAAGGTTCTTCTAGCGATTTTTCTCTGCGCGCCAAACCAGGTTTGGTCTTTGTTCATTTTGGAGGCTTCAGGAGTGAAATCAGTGTCTGGGATAGGTAGGAAGTGAGGGAGGTGCCCGAAACTCTGATTAGTCTCCCAGGAGACCCAAGTGCACTCTGGGGATGGCTGGCTGACCAGCAAGGACAGCCACCCTGCTGGCTGAGTGACAGCTAGGCTGGAATGAATGGGAGAGAACAGAATAAAAGGCAGGGCTTTTGGCTTGAAAGGCAGAGTCGACCACTGGACGAAGGAACCGAAGAAGAGCTTGAAGAGGATGCCTACTGCAACTCCTGGACCGTTGGTTTGCCCGGTGAAGCCCTGCTGCAGTGCCGAAATGCCATGTTCGCATCGACAGAGAAACCCTTGGAAGGACGACTTCTCCCTTTTTGAGTAGGTGGGTCCAATGAACTCCATAAGCCACCTGGACATCCATCACGGAGCTTGTTGAAATTCCAGAGTTGCTGCTGGAAACCGTAGAGCCAGGGAGAGGAACACAAGATTGTGTTGGTTTTAAGCTGGCCTAAAGCTTTTGCAAAATCCTCCAGACTCCCAGGAAGCAGGACTGACTAGGCCTGAGCCCCCTCAGCTGAGTGTGGGACCCCAGAAGCAAGGACAGTCCACCTTGACAGCCAGGAATCACTTTGTTGCGATTTGCGGTAGCCGCGAGAAGCTGAAACGCGAAACAGCCAGTGAAATTGAAGTTTGCTGGTTGCGAGTTTAGACGGTCCCAGTGCAGGAGTCACCCGACGTCCTCCCTCTTGTCCCCACGACTGAGGCCCAGGAACAGTGAGATCTACAGAGCTACACAGGAGCAGAAATCATCAGCTGCATCTTTTCTTTTTCACAAAGGTACTGTAAAACAAGTTTAAGAGAACTTGCCTCTTACTGTGGAAGGGCTTGTAACCTCTGCAACGCAAGTCTAATCAGCTTGTGGCCCTACATTTGATTCTTCTTTTTGTCAGACTCCTAAGAACTTGTGGGTTGCAAATTTGAGCAAGAGTTGGCCTCTTTTTCGGGGGCTAGTGGGTGTGAGGAAAGGACTGTGTATTTAAGAGCACAAAAACACCACTAGCTACCCAACTTCCCTACACACTGGCGGTGGGGTCAGTTCTCCTAAAGTGATTGTTAATTTCACTTAGCTGCATTGATCATATTGCCATCTATCAGAAAAAACATGTTTTTAAACAATTTACACATGGTTAAAACGACCATCTGTAATCCAGGTATTTCAATGGTCTTGCTAAAACACAAAAAGATATCGGCGTTATCTTGAGGTACTTCAGAGTGCAAATCATGACCTCACATACATCACAAGAACATACTAATGACGGCTTTTCAACTTTTTGGATGGCTCTCATTTCTATTCCAACAATTGTGATAGCACCAAGGTGACATTTGGTTAGTGACATTTGGTTAGTGACATTTGGTTAGTGACATTTGGTTAGTGACATTTGGTTAGTGACATTTGGTTAGTGACATTTGGTTAGTGACATTTGGTTAGTGACATTTGGTTAGTGACATTTGGTTAGTGACATTTGGTTAGTGACATTTGGTTAGTGACATTTGGTTAGTGACATTTGGTTAGTGACATTTGGTTAGTGACATTTGGTTAGTGACATTTGGTTAGTGACATTTGGTTAGTGACATTTGGTTAGTGACATTTGGTTAGTGACATTTGGTTAGTGACATTTGGTTAGTGACATTTGGTTAGTGACATTTGGTTAGTGACATTTGGTTAGTGACATTTGGTTAGTGACATTTGGTTAGTGACATTTGGTTAGTGACATTTGGTTAGTGACATTTGGTTAGTGACATTTGGTTAGTGACATTTGGTTAGTGACATTTGGTTAGTGACATTTGGTTAGTGACATTTGGTTAGTGACATTTGGTTAGTGACATTTGGTTAGTGACATTTGGTTAGTGACATCATAACTTGATATGAAATTAACAATCACTTATAGGAGTACTCGCCTCACCGCCAGTGTGTAGGGAACTTGGGTAGCTAGTGGTGTGTTTGTGCTCTTAAATACAGTCCTAAGAACTTGTGCTAAGACTTACCATTTACTTACCAGAAGTGCTTCATCCTATCCAAGACGTGTGCCCATTGACTTTGGCTTAGCCTATTGAATGACTTCTTAGAGAATCCAAAAGTACTTATCTGTTTTGGTATATTAGTGGTCTCTTGTGTTCTAATAACCTTTGCCATTTACCAACTTTGAAGAGTCTTCTGAATGCCAACAGTAAGAAGTTAATGTCCCCAGCATCCTTGTTATTGAAGTCACCTGTGGGTGTAGGTTGTCTGTGGGCCATCCCAAAAGTGTCTTGTCTGATTCAGAAACTCGAGTGGACAGTATTGAAATGCATTTGTTACTATTATATTGCTCCCTCCTAAAGAAGGCTTTATAACTGACTGATTAATAATTGTTTATGCAAGAAACCTTGAGTGTAAGTTTATTTGAATACCTGCAACTGTGAATCTTTGTAACTCCGCTACTGCTCACATTTCCCCTCTTGACATAAGCCTGGCTGCTCAACGCACTACCAAAACTGTGTAGTACAAGCTTATAACAAAGGTTGGGTTACCTATACTTGTAGTCATAGTTGTTTGTAGTGTTCCCAGAGGGTACTGCATTCAAGCTTTGCCTAACACAATTCAAGGGAAGCAGTACCAGCATTACCAGTTCAAGGCTCTTCCTTTTGGACTGAGTCTGCGCCCAGAGTCTTCAAGTGCCTGGCGTCAGAGGCGGCCCATCTACGACTGCAAGGGATCCACGTGTACCCTTACTTGGACGACAGGCTAATCTGAGCCAGGTTAAGGGACTGTCCTCCTGACCAAACTGGGTTTCTCGGTGAATTATGCATAGTCCTGCTTTGACTCCATCGTAGGACGCACTGTTCCTGGGATCCAGACTGGACACTGGCATGTCACTGTCAGAGGAGAGGATATCTGCCATCCTAGGGAAAGTGCAACAGCTGTTGCCACTGAGGGTTGCCAGGGTGAGGACCGTCGAGTCTCTACTCGGCATGATGTTGTCATGCATATACGTGATCCGGCTCTGCAGGCTGCGGATGTTCCCTCTATAGGAGTTTGACGCCCGTTGGGTCTAGATGTCCAGGGGCTTCCAGGACAGGATTGCGCTTGACTAGTTCTGTCGAGCAATAAGGTGGTGCGTGCGCTCCAATATCGTAGCGGGCACGGATTCCCAGAGCGCCCCCCCCCACCCCTTACCAGGTGATGGTCACAACAGTTGCTTCCCTGGAAGGATGTGGAGCCCACACCGGACGTCTTCATGCCAGAGGCATGTGGCTGCTGGAGGATAAGACTTTGCACATCAACGTCCTGGAACTACGGGTGTTTTGGGCCCTCAAGTCGTTCCTGCTGTCCCTCAAGGGCAAAGTGTTGAGTGTCCGTGAATACCACCATGATGATTTACATCCGGAAACGGGGGCACCAGATCCCTAGCGCTCTCCAGAGGCGCAGGACTTGTGGCACTGGGCCGTTGCCCAAGGAATGTTCCTCATTCTGTTTCACGTGGCAGGAGTAAAGAATACTGTTGCTGTTGGGGAGAATTGTCAGGAATTTGCTCATTCCTCTCTACCTTGGAGACCCCCAGCTCTTTTGCTGGACTTTAGGACTTTTAATTTCTAACCTGCAGAGAGTGGGACCTTTTTTTCCAAGTCATGTATTTTCTGTGATTTGGAGTCTGGCAAACTCAATAGGCATCATCTTTGCATTGTGACGCACAGCACATTCCGTGCAGTGGCACAGGGGATTTCCCAAAGGTTTAATCGCATTCTCTTGGTGAAACAACTGTTTCCACGAGCAGTGAAGTGAAATTGACTCGACTTAGATTTTGTCACTTACTTTGTCTAGTTTCTCATAACATTTTTGTTACCCTTTCTACAATTAATGGCTGGTGGCAGTGGTTTACTTTTTACTACAATTGTGTTTTTACCACAGGCTGCGTTTGAAGCTGCAGTAAGGCACCCATGGGTGCCCATTTTGTCAAAATGGCCCGGTCTTTTTGCTGTTTTTTGTCAGAAAGGTCCTTTAGATTTATGCGGCGCGCCAAACCAGGTAGGTCCCTTTGTTTTGCCTTTGGCAAGATTCACGAGTGAACCCCACCTCTGGCTCCAGTATGTCTGGCAGGGGTAGGAAGTGAGGGAGGTGCTTAATCACCTTGGTTACAGGAATGCACCCAAAGGTGGTTGGCTGTCAGGCAAGGACAAGCCACCCTGCTGTGACATCTATGCTGCAATGAGTGGGAGAAACCTGCATAAAAGGCGAGGCTTTTGGCTTGGAAGGCGATTTGACAAAGGAATCTGAAGAACTTGGAAGAGACGCCTGCTGCAACTCCTGGACCATTGGTTTGCCCGGTGAAGCCCTGCTGCTGTGCTGAAGCTCTGAATTCATTTAGACTAGAGAAGCCCTGAAAGTAAGACTTCTCCATTTGGGTTGGTGGGACCAATCGACCCCAAAGTGAACTCGTTTGGACATCCCCCTCGGAGCTGGCTGTACTGCTGCTGGCGCCGTGCCAGTGAGTGGGTCACCAAATTGAGTGGATCGCTTTTAAGTCGGACCAATGTGCCGGGAAGATGCTCTGGACTTGCTTGAAGCAGGACTGACCAAGCCTGAGCCACCTCAACTGAGTGCTGGACCCCAGAATCGAGGATATTCTGAAGTGGTATGCGAGAACCGCTGTGTTGCTATTTGCTGTCTGACGCGAGGAGCTGAAACTGTGAAGTGCCGCTGAATTGAATTTTGCCCATTGCTGCTGACCTTCTGATTGCAGTGCAGGAGTCCCCAGACTGCTTCCCTCTTGTCCCCATGACTGAGGCCCAGGAACACCAGGATCTGCAGAGCTTTACAGGAACAGAAGTTTTTGCTTCAACTCTCCACAGCTGCAGGTAATGCTTTTACACTGTACCTAGGCACCTTTCTGGGGGTTGGAAGTTTTGTCTCTAATTGTAATATGAACATTTAAGCATGTCACATGTATCCTCGAGACTCCCTCCTGGACCTAAATGCAGATAGGGGGTCGCTTTCTACACGTGCCCTGTCTAAAATACGTGCTTTGGGAATTGAAAAATGCATATTGGTGAGTGGCAGCACATTGTTGCACATAACTAACCTGTTGTCAATATCACCATGACTATTTATTATTATTATTGAGTAACAGATCAGCCATTGCACATACAGTGGAGATCTGTCTTTTAATTGAGGCCCATAAACTGGATGTTATTCATTCAAGAAACTTGGTTTCTTGACACCTCTCATTCTACTTTTCACAAACTGGTCCCTGAGGGCTACTCTATTCAGTATATCAATATGGCAAGTAACATAGGTGGAGGGATAGCCGTTATTTACCAGTCCCACTTAAAATTTGACTACTTGAAGTGCTTAGATTGGGATAATCACTCAGATTAGTACTCGGTCCTTTTCCTTGAATCCGAAGCACACTGTACAAATCTTACTAATCTATGGGCCCCCTGAGTCAGCTACACTCTTCTTGAAGGGTTTAGATGACTTTCTCAGTTTTACAGGCAGTAAATATAGATAAATGCTGTGTATTGGTGATTTTAATATATGGTTAGATGACCCAACAAAACCTGTCTCTAGATTATTACATGAAGTCCTAGCCCAGCATGAGGTTTTATCATTGGCGGCTATCCCCTACCTTATAAAGGGTCATTGCCTTGACTTAGTGCTAGCAAGAGGGAAAGGGATCAGCTTGGTTGGTACTTAGCTTATTCATTGGACAGACAATTATCTCGGGGTGTTCCACATTAAGACAGATCAGTGCAAGGCCCTTTCCCAAGTTCCCACAAGTAGTAAACCGATGCAGGGGGGGGGGGGAGACGAGACCTGGATGCCATACCCGGCACGGAACTTAGTACAGCGCTGAATACGTGTAGTCAGTTTAATGACTGTAACACCCTCTTTCAAGAAGGCACTCGAGCCATGCGTCTTTTTTGCACAAAATTTGCACCTGTGAAATATGGTCTCTAAGGTCTCTAAAAAAAGCTTCCAAAGCCTGGTTCACTAGAGATCTTCTGCAGCTAAAGAAAGAACACAAATACCATGAAAATAGATGGTACAGCTCAAAATTAACTGACATCTTAATTTGGCAAAACTTTAATAAGCTGTAAAAAGGCATTGTTCACAGCTAAGTCACTTTTTATCAACAAAAATCTCAACTGCAATAAACCACCCTCAAAACTTATTCAAAACTATTGCTGACTTTGTTAATCCGATTACATACGCACCAGTGAAGGCCTCCCCTGTGAACCACGCTAATGGCTTAAACAACTTTTTTAGAGATGAAATTCTAAATATTCAAAAAAATATTGACTCGCACAAACCAAGATAAAACCCTGCAATGTGAGGTTATTAGCCATACTATAGAACATATGGGACCAAAAACCCAGTTCAGTTTTAAGGTAGTATCAGCTGAGGATATTGCAACACTTCTATCTGAGCTAAAACCGACAAATGATTCATTTTTTTCCACTGCCAGCTTTGGTTGCTAAACGATTCTGCCTGGAACTTACACCTTTTATGACTAAGTTTAACCTTTCACTCGCCCAGGGATTAGTCCTGGATGCTTTGAAAATGTTGATTGTCACTCCTTTGTTGAAAAAGGTTGGTCTGGACCCTGAAGACTATGGCAATTACCGCCCTATCGCGGGTCTCCCTTGGCCTGGCAAAATCCTGGAGAAAGTAGTCACCAAACAGTTGAAGGATTTTGTTGAAGAACATTGCCTTCTCCATCCCTTGCAATCTGGTTTCCGTCCAGACAGAGACTGCACTGATGGTGTTTTGGGACAAGATGTTGCAGGCAGGGTATGTGGCGACTCTCCCTGCTTGTAATGCTCGATCTCTCAGCCGCATTTGAGACGGTGGACCATAGCATTTTGCTAGACCGTCTAAATGATCTAGTTAATGTGGACCCTGGGGCACTTCAGTGGTTTACATCCTTTCTCTCTGATCGTCAACAAAGTGTCCGGGTTGGAGATTTTCTTTCAGAAGTCCTCTCCTCTAGTGCTGTGGTGTGCCACAGGGATCAGCTCTCTCCCCACTCCTGTTTAATATTTATCTTCGTGCCCTGATGAATATCCTGGAAAAACATCATCTCGGGTTCCACTCTTATGCTGATGATACTCAGCTATACATCAGGCTCGATGATGTAGAGGAACCTCTTGCCCTGGTTACTAGATGCTTAGAGGAAATGGGCACATGGATGCAAGACAACTGGCTGCAACTGAACCCAAAGAAAACAAAGAAAACAGGTGATTTTGTTTGGCCCTAAACATCTCCTTGACGGAGGAAAATGTCCCCCTCCTCCCCAGTTTGAGAGCCAGTCTCAAATATTCCACCAAGGTAAAGAATTTGGGCTGTATTTGGCAGAGTGATTTGGGATGTACTGCCCAGGTCTCAGCCAAGGTTCAGTCTGTATTCTATAATAATTGCCTCCTGCGCCAAGCTCTACCCGATGTTCCCTGAGTTGATCGGGCAGCTGTGGTGGGGTCGTTGGTCAATTCAAACCTTGACTATTGCAATGGACATCTGGCTGGAGCACCGAATAATCCAATCCATCGCCTTCAGAAGGCACAAAAGGCTGGAGTGAGATTGGTTTTTGATGTAGCCAAAAACACTCCCATATCTGGTCTCTGTCAATCATTACATTGGCTGACTGTGGAAGATCGGGTTAAGTTTAAGAGCGGTTGCCTGGTTTATAGATGTTTGCATGGAATGGCACCAGTATACCTGATAAACTGAAACAATAACAACCCACCTGCACCCTTAGGTCGGAGGATCAACTCCTTGTAATTCGGGTGCTTTTCAGTGACCATACCCAGATCGTGGAATAGTCTCCCATTATACCCGAGACAAGCTAACACGCTGATGAGTTTTAGAGCAGGTCTTAAAACCCCTCTTCAAATAAACCTAAGATCTTGGATTACTCCTCAGTTTGTGTTTTCAATACGATCCATTTGTCCTGTCTGCTCCTAGTTCTTTGAATTAATTCCATCTGCGCCAGGATACGATTTTAGTTTGTTGTGTGCGCGTTTACAAATATTTAAAAATTCAAATTAAAATCTCAGAAGCTAGCTGCAACCATTTCTTCTAACCAAAGGTACTGTAAACCTAAGAGGACTTGCCTCTAGTCGTGTAGCCTTACTTGCTCTCAGTTCAGACCTGTCTTGGTTGCCCTCAGAGTTGTTTACAGCTTTTCCCCTCATAAGCCTCCCAGCTTATAGCCCTTCGAGTGAAACTTTTATTTCGCCAAACTTTTCTAAAAACATTGTAAGACTTTTACTTACCTGCGAAGACATTCAGCTCCCATAGACTTTGCTCAACTAACATTGGCTGTCCTGGCTCCCTGAGAGGCTCCTCTGTAAAGGCACAGAGCGAGAGTTAACTCTGGCTCTGTGCCTTTACTTTTCCCACAGGAAAGGGTTACATTTACTTCACAATGGAAGGTTTAAAAAGTACTTACCTGTTTGTGAGTTTTTTGTTAACCTTGGTTTTATTCCCACATCTAACTTTTTACACCAAACTGCTCTAAATGTACCAGTGATAAATCAACGTCCAGTGTCCTAGCTGTTTAATTCACCTGAGGGTGTAGGAAGTGTCTGTGTGCCATCCCCAATTAGTATAATCTGATTTAGAGAAACAGTGGGTTTTGAATTATATCATAATTGTTACATGTTTTGCTCCCTTCGGAAGAAGGCTTAAATAACTGTTAAATTAATAATTGTTTAATCAAGAAACCAAGTGTTTATTTGAATAACTGTCACTGTTCAACTCTGTTACAACCCTACTGCTCACATTGACCCCTCTTGAGATGAGCCTGGCTGCTCAGCCGCACTACCAACCTGGGTAGTACAGACTTTAGCAAAGGCTGGGTTCTTATTTCCAGGAGGTCATGGTTGCTGTAGTCTTCCAAAGTATACTGCACACAATCCTGCTCAACAGTCTCCGACTCAGCAGGGAACTCCGCTCTTGCCAAGAGTGGGAGCTTAGGCAGGACCAATTGGACAACCTTTTCCTCAAATGGGGCAGTCCCCAGATCGATCTGTTTGCGACAGCAACGAACACCAAGTGCCGCAGGTTCGCCAGCAGATTTCCCCAGCCGGGGAGCATGGACGCTTTCTCATTCCCTTGAAGGACTGTTTCTGTATGCGTTCCCTCTGTTGCCGTTACTATGAGTCATCAATCCACTCAGACGGTACAGGATGATCCTCGTCGCACCAGCGTGGCTGAGGCAGTTCTGGTACCCGGGCCTTCTCAGCATGTCGGCGTCCCCTCCAGTCAAGCTGCCAGTGGTCGCGGATCTTCTTGCCAGGGAAGGGGGCGCAATTCTGCATCACAACCTGGGGTCGCTGAACCTGAAGGCCTGGCTCCTGCAGCGTTAGAATTCGGTGGCTACGATCTTTCTGGCAGACTGCAAAGAGATTCTCTCCAAGGCCAGGGCGTTATCTAGCTTAAAATGCTACAGATGCAAATGGATGCGCTTTACTGTTATTGCCGTTCACAGATTAACCCTCTGAGGGTCACGGCCCCTCAGGTATTGCCATATCTACTGTCATTGGCTAAATCAGGGCTCGCTCAAGCCTCCAAGAGTCATCTGGCGGCTATCTCACGCTACACCAATCTCCGGTCTTCTCTGTGGTTGCACCATCTGGTTAAGGATTTCATCAAGGGACTGTTCGGCTCGTTCCCGCCGGTGAAGCTCCGGCTCTGGCGTGGGAGCTCAATGTGGTGCTGACTAGGCTCATGGGGGCTCCATTTCGAACCTGTGCATTCAGCTAGACCGCTTTCCTTGTGGCCATCACCTCTGCAAGACGAGTAGGTGAGATAAAGGCCCTGTCATGCAAGCTGCCTTACTTGACTTTTCACGAGACGAGGGTGGTGCTGCGGACGCACCCCAACGAGCCCTTGGTGTCACCTGTGTTTTTTCTGACACCTTTGTCGCTGGGTGAAAGGACTTTGCACTCGCTGGATGTGGCTTGAACGCCGAAGTTTTGTTGCCCGCACGAAGAGTTTCCAGAAAACTTCTCAGCTTTTTGTGAACCATGGGAAGGCCCTGTCCATGGCTTCCATTTCCAGGTGGCTCTCCGACTATCGGTCACTGTCACCAGTTGGCAAACCAACTGCTGCCTGGCTGTCCAAGAGCCCATTCTACCAGAGCGATCACTGCTACAACGGCGTACCTGTCTAGTGTGCGGCTACTGGACCTCTGCAGGGCAGCAACATGGAGGTCGACGCACACCTTCACGAAATTCTAGGGAGGAGTCCTGAGTCGGCCAAGCAGTGCTGGGAATCGGCCGAAATGACCGAATCCAATTTACCGACCCCATCAAAAGACCTACAATACATACTACCACAAAGTTCGAACTACAAAAAGTTAGAACATTTTGTGGTATGTATATTCTGGTGGGGGAAAGCTCTCCCCGCTACACCCTGCTCACTGTAAGATCACGTAAGTGAAAGGGAAGCAGCGTTGCAGGGACACAGCACTTTGAGGTGAAAGGTAGATAGCGCGATGGGTGTGTGTTGGGTTGTGGGCAGGGGTTAGCTTTTGGGGTTTTAGAACAGATGTCCGCATGAGAAATGTACGAACATTTGTTTCTGATGCATGTTAATCTGCTTAGAATCACATGCTGTGCATATCAGACATCCAGTGGTAACCGCAGAGTATTGCATCTTGTCTTTCGATAATCGAAAAGGGACGTCGATATGGGCGTGCCTGTAACACTATCCCTAACGGGACGTGTAGTGTACCCAAAATCCCTCACGTGTCGAGTTCCCTCAGATTGTTTTTTTCCAAAGGCTGCTGACTACGGAATTTCAACGGCTGTAAATCCGGTCGGCGCTGCCCACCATGTGGCCGAGCCTTCTGGCCAGCCTGTACAGTAGGAAGCGTGGGGTCGGGGTGGTCATTCTTTTCAAGAATGCCTTTCCTTTTCCCCCTTTTTGTTCCCTTGGGTTTGTCGTCGCTATCTCAATCCTGTGCTATGGACCGGATTCAATTTAGTTTTTGTCCTTCTTGTAAGGCGAAATATCCGTGGAAAGACTAGTCCCGTCGGTGCAATAATTGTCTACCCCTCAACCACAACGAGGTGTCCTGTAAACTCGTACGGCCTAAGACTATTGAGGAGCGCCGTTTGAAGCAGTGGGCGGCCTGCGGTATGTCGCAGGCAGAAGTAATTCTCCCGCCTCCACAGCCGCCAAGAGTGACAAAGGGATTAGGGATGACGAGGCTGCAGTTTGGAAGCCATTGACCTGACTGCAGAGTGTTCTCGATCTGCAGCGTACGTCCCCGATGGGCACAACAGGAGTCCTGCTATGGGGACGATACATCCCGGCGACAGGGACACACCAGATTCCCACACTAAGCAAACGACCCGCAGTTCTGCTTCAGCGGTTCAGTCGAAGCGCTCCAAAGCGTCAACGGGCACGTTGCATATTTCGATGTTGCTCACTGATCCTTGTGACCAGCAGCCCTCCCTGCAACTGCAGCATGCCTCCGGGTAGTCCAAAAAGTAAGGGCGCTGACACCAAATCACACGCGGCCGTCGATGCTTCAGAAGAAGGCTCCGACACCGCTTAAGGCCCCAGTGGCGCTGAAATCAACCGCGCATCCACCGGCTCAACTGTCCCACCTCCCTCTAACCCCAAGCATCAGCGATACTAATCGCGAGTATCGCCTCGACTGTTAAACCAAAGTAACAGTCGAAACACAAAGAATGGCCTAAAGACACGTTGCAACGCCCGGAGCCTTGAATAGTACTCTGAGAGCCCTTTGTCTTTATCCAGGACTTTGGAAGAAAAATCTCGACGTTCATGGAAGGGGTTAAAAGGATTCACCTCGCCCCTCCCCGCCATTTCTAACCCGGCTCCTGGATGGGACCTACATGTGGTTTTGACTAGACTTATGGGATCTCCCTTTGAGCCTATGCATACGGCCATTCTCAAAGAGCTTACCTATAACAGCCTTCCTATTAGCTATCACTTCTATAAGGAGAGTTGGTGAACTACAGGCCCTCTTTTAGTTCTAGACCCTTTCATTACAGTTCAGAGAAGGTGGTTCTGCGCACTCACCCTCGATTTGTGTCCTAAATTTATTACAAAGTTCAACGTGAACCAATCAATGGAACTGCCGACTTTCTTCCAGAACCCCACTAACGTGGCTGAAAGAAGCCTACACACATGTGCGCAGGGCAGTCCTGTTTTAACTGGAAAGAACTAGACCTGAGAAAAACAAACCAATGTTTTGTTTCAGTGGCAGCTGGTAGAGAAGATGATCTGTCTCTAAATCGGCCATCTCAAGGTGGATTGTCAACTGCATCACTCTTGCTAAGAGAGAGAGCTGCCCTTCAAGCCTAGAGCACATTCTACTCTAGGCACTGGGGCTTGCATAGCTTTCATTGCAAATGTTCCCCTAGAGTCCATTTTCAACCTGGAGTTCGTTACACATCTTTACAAAACACTACTGCCTAGACCCTCATTCTAGGTCTGATTCTCAGGTGGGACAAGCAGTATTAAGACATCTTTTCACTACTGTTCCTTCTCACAACCCACCACCAACTCCGGTTACTGATCGCTAGTCTATGCACAGCATGTGATTCTAAGCGGATTAATAAGCATCAGAAGACCTGCATTACTCGCCGTAGTAGCATTTCTGATGGTTGTATCTGCTTAGATTCACATGCGCCCACCCTTCCTCCCCGCTCGGGTGGATGGAACATAGTCTTACTACTTTCTTTTTTATGTACTTACAATGGTCATTGGGCTTACTCGTGGCCGAAAAAATACAATCATAGGGACCTCAATGCATGAGGGATTTTAAGTACACTACTCGTCACGTTAGGGATAGTGTTACAGGCACGCCCATGTCGAAGTCCCGTTTGTCTTTCTCGAAAGACGAGATGCAATACTCTGTGGTTACCACTGCATGTCGGACTGTATGCCCAGCATGTGAATCTAACAGATGAAACCATCAGAAATGCTATTACGGTGAGTAATGCATGTCATATCGTACATGTCTTATGCGGTCATTTCCGTTGCTGACCTTTCCACCATGGTAAAACGACCCCAATCCCAGTGCTGCGCCAATTAAGGTGAGCCTGGTGAGGAGGTAAGAGATTGCTTCTGTTGAGCTTTGCCATCTCCCGTGGTTGTGCGTATGTACTCCTATGTATTCTTTAATCATGTATTCTTTATTCATGAGCATGTGAATCCATGCCAGATCTGTGCTGGAGAAAAGTTACAGGTAAGTAATTATTTCCTTATAAAAACACTGTGCTTGAAGGTGCACAGATCAAAGCATATAACCTTATTTGGAACACCTCACAGTAGTTCTAAGGAAGCCAAACCTTTTCATACACATTCAGTATAGGTCCCACATATCCCTGGGGTAAAAACTAATGGTTAAATTCAGATTTGCCATCCGAGGAGCGCGGTGAGTGTGCCCCTGAAAGCACCTTTGTTTTTTAAATGTGCCCATTTGTTTGTGGGCCCGTGCCCAGGAGCAGGCCCTTGCGTCCCCTTCCTCCCCGCAGCCCCTCCCTGGTTCCCACAGCCCATTTGCAGCCCATTTGCAGAGGATCTCGGTGAGTAGCAAGCCCCCACCAGGAGTGGCTTGAATTTGAAATCTTGGAGGCCCCGAGGCCTCTGCAGCCCACTCCCACCGCGCACCCTCTTCCTGTTTCTCCCCTCCCGACCCGGCCCACTCCCACTGGTCCACCTACACTTCATCACTGGTCCTCCCAGGGCAGCCCTCTGCCCGGCAGCCCCCTGCGGCTAATGGCCCCAAGGCCAAGGGCGGCTCCTACATTGGCAGCTCCGAGATGTCTGCAGGTGTCTGCAGGGGAAGCCAGCAGCCAACAGACACCAACAAAAACTGTGAGTGTGGCACGGGTAGGGAGTAGAGCAATTACTCGACTCCAGAAAACCCCTGCCAATCTATCTTACCTCCTAATAACATCGACTGCCATGGACTCACACCAGGTACACTCAGATATTGGTAACCACCAGACTGAACTTATCCATGACAGGATTGTAGAAGTTGCCTTGCATTACATAGTAACCTAGTTGTCAAGACCAACTCGCACCGCATTTAGATGAAATTGTGAATATTGGCCTGCGTTGCATCTAGATAGGACTTTGAACATTAGCATGTCCACACTTGGACAGAATTGTGAATATTAGCATGTCCACACTTGGATAGAACTGTGAATGTTAGCATGCTAAAGGTCAGGTAACCCACTAACCAATATAAGCTCAAACTCTGCATACTTATCTCACTCAAAAAACTCACACAACCATCTCTCGCACAGCAAGCCGCACGCACTTCACAACACTGCAACAAATAAGCCGGAGCAACAGCACACGTGGACTGACACCGATCCGATACCTGCACCAAAGCTCAGTATCTGGTGTATACCGAGCTGAAACTGCCAACAGAACACCACTCCTCCCACTATCCTACTCCCTCTCCACCTTATTAACCCATCCCACCTTATTTGCAGATCCGCCAGAGCGCCTGGGGACAAATTATGTTGGTGACAGTGCGCGGTACAAATACCTTTAACATTACGTTCAGTAGTTTAAGGATAGTAAACCCTACCAGTTGTACTGTGACGCTCAGCAAGAAATCAGTCCCATCAACTGACGATATACTTTTCTGAGCTAGTGAAACACAGGTACTAGGAACACTATAAACCTATAACTGATTCAGGATAACTAGTAACTCTATGGGATTTGAAGCCTGCGGTGTAATATTAAATTAGTTGCTTTTCAGTTCAGAGTAAGGGCAGCAATAACTAACTTATTTTAGGATAACTGTAATACTCAAGGTAAGTATTTGTATTATTTAGATTTATATAGCGCTTTAAGCCAAAGTGCTTTACATGAGGAACAAGCAATTACAACAAGCAATACATAACATTGAATCAAACCAGAAAACAGTACGAGGAACAATTTACATTGATGAAGATAAGTGCATATGGAGGGGGACTGAAGTGAGAGGAGGGTTGGAAGGTGGAGGAGGGGGATTCGGTAGAGAGGACGCTGAAAGATGCTAGGTGGGGTGAATGGAAGAGGTAGGCTTTTAGAGAAGTGCGGAATGAGAGGTAGGAGGTAGTAGAGCGGACTGGGAGGGGAAGGCGGTTCCAATGGAAAGGAGCAAGAAGTTGTAAGGAGCGGAAGCGGGAAGGGTCACAGGGTGGAGGAGGAGAAAGGAAGAGATCTGCAGAACAGAGAACGAGAAGGGGTGTATAAAGTGAGAAGGGAGGATAGCTAGGGAGGGGCAAGACAATAGAGGGCTTTGAAAACTAGACAGAGGAAGTTAAATTAAGCTGGGAGTGAAAAGGGAGCCATCCTAGTGAGTCATGGGAAGAGGAGATGGAGTTGTGAGGTGAGACCAGGCAGAGGGAATGGATAGCGGAGTGATAGTTGGATTTGAGGGGTTTGAGGGAAGTCCAAAGAGTGGAGCAGTATAAGAGTCTGGAGAAGATGAGGGAGGAGATTAGGAGTTTAGTAGCGTGGAAGGTTAGGAGAGGGCAGATTTTTACGGATGTTGTAGAGGTGGAAGCGGCAAGATCTAGCAGTGAGAAATGTGGTGGGGGAAAAAGAGGGGTGGGGTTGATGTGGAGACCAAGGTTGCGGGGAGTTGGGAGGGAGGAAAGAATGAATGAAGGCAGGAGGAGAGGGAGGAGGAAGAGTGTTGGCAGGGAGAAGAGGAGCTCAGTTTTATCTGAGTTGAGAGAAAGTAAGTGAGAGGACATCCAAGATTTGCTTGCGGAGAGGCAAGAAGAGAGCTTAAGGTGGATTTTGGGTGAGAAGGAGGTGGAACAGCTGGGTATCGTCCACATAGAAATAATGTGATACAACAAAGGTTGTGATAATTGGAGCTAGAAAGGAAGTATAGAGTGAGAAGAGAAAGGGGCCAAGGACAGAACCTTAGAACCTTAGGGAACACTGTGGTTGAGAGGAAAGATAGGTGAGGAGCAGCCCCCCCAGGAGACTGAAAATGTGCGATTAGAGAGATAGGAGGAGAACCAGTCGAGAATGGAGTCTTTAAGGCCAAATGAGGAGAGTTAAGGAGAAGCGGGTGGTGAACAGTATCGAAGGCAGCTGAGCGATCTAGTAGGATAAGAATAGAAGAATGCTTAGAGTAGCAAGCCTAAAGGAGAGAGTTGCGAACTGAGGCAGGAGCAGTTTCCGTGGAGTGAAGAGGGCGGAATCCAGATTGGGTGAGGGTAGGGGGAGAGAATGGTTGGAGATGAAGGTAGAGAGTTGAGAATAGACAATGCGTTGTAGAAGTTTGGAGACTAAGGGAAGAAGGGAGATGGGGCGATAATTGGATGAAAGATGGGGGTTGGCAGAAGGTTTTTTGAGACTGGGGATGATTGTAGCGTGCTTAAAATGAGAGGGGAAGGTGGATGTAGAAAGACGGGTGTTGAAGGAGGTGAGATAGGGTATTAAGAGGGTACATTTTGGGGATAAGCGAGGTAGGAATGGGGTTGGCAGAAGCAGCAGTGGGATGAGTTTTGGAAAGCAGGAGGGTAACTTCAGATTGAGTGATAGGAGTAAATGAGGACATGGAGAAGGGAGGGGGAGGATTAGGAGGAGGGGGATGGAGGGGAGAATAAGAAGGGGCAGAGAGGATAGATTGTTAGAGGTTAAGTACTTGGAAAAGAAGGTGGCAAGGTCAGAGGAGAGGCAATGGAATGATCGAGTGTAGGAGGAGAAAGAAGTCAAGATGGTTTGAAAGATGCGGTGTGGATGGGAGGACTGAGTGAAGGTCTGAGAAGTGCACTTAGCAGAATTGAGACAGGAGTCATAGAGGGAGTGATGGTTGAAGTAAGCGGATTGGTTGGAAGGGGTGGGGTGATTGAGCCAGGAACGTTCGAGGTGCCTAAGAAGGCGGCGCATGGAGGAAAGATGAGGTGAAAGCCAAGGTTGAGCGGAACGACGAAACAAGGAGAGGGTAAATATCTAGACAAGAGGTGAGGGAGGAACTTAAGGTGGAGGACTCTTCCGAAGCTGAGAGGGGGGGGGGAGAGCAAGAATTGAGGAAGAGAGAAGGGTTGAAGTTGCGTAGATCATGATGGAAGAAGGGGGTGGAAGGAGGGGAAAAGGGAGAGGGAGAAGGGGTGGTCAGAAAGGTAGTTGGGTAGAGATGAGATGGGAGAAGCAGAGAAGGAAGAGGTAAAGATGAGGTCAATGGTAGAGCCAGATTGGTGAGTAGGAGCGGAAGGGAGGGGGGGGGTAAGGAGGTAGGAATCCAGGATGGGGAGGAGGGGGAGTTGGTGGAGAGATTGAGATTGAAGTCATCAAGTACGATAAGAGGGGAGGGGCTGGGGGAGAGGAGGCTGAGAAGATGGTCAATGTCCTCGTAGAATGAGCCAGCTGGGCGGTATATGATGAGGAAAGATATAGCGTGGGGAGAATTAAAGATTTTATACATGAATTCGAAGGAAGAGTGGGTAGAGAAGTAGGAGAGGTAGGGGAGGTAAAGTGAGGATGGAAGAGAAGGCCTAGGCCGCCTCCACGGCCAGAGGGGCGAGGGATGTGCTTGAAAGAAGATGAAGAGGTGAGGGGTATAGGAAGAGGGGTTATGGGGTGGGATCCATGTTTCAGTGACACAGAGAAATTGGAGGTTGAGGCGCAAGAATAGGTCAAGAACAGCAGTTTTGTTGCAGATCGAATGGGTATTCCAGAGGGCAACTTTGAAGGTATTGGAGATTTGTGGGTAGATAAGATTGCGATGCTGGAGTGAGTGGTTTGGTGGTGGGACGAAGTGGGTATGGGGAGGGCAGGGTGAGAGAGGAAATGTCCATGATAAGGTAGCTAACTTTGCGGGGGGGAGAGGGAAGGGGGAGGGAAGAAGGGGGAGCAGGAAGGGGGAGCAGTGCATAACAAGGAGCAAGAGCTGGAGAGGATGCTGCTGGATGGGTGGATATGGTAACCCTTAGAAGCTTGCACGGAGGAGGCAGTGCTGGTGGGAGAGTAGAGGCAGTCAAAAACACTCCATGGTGGATCGGTGGCGGGGCAAGAGGAGACGGAAACAGCAGCAGAGGAAAGTAGCAGATTGAGGTTGATGGAGTGGGCCTATGGAGCAGCAGGGGTCACAGGAGTCGGAGGTGGTAGCAGTCAGCACAAGGTGTAGAGGGTTAGGGAGCTGCAGAGGTTGTGGCAGTCGGAGGCGGTGAGGGCTGTGGACTGCAGCATATTGAGTGGGCCACAGGAGCTGAAGGGACAGGGGCAGCAGAGGCGAAGGACACATCAGGAGCCTGAGGTTGATGGTGCAGGTCAAAGGAGCTGAGGCTGCTGTAGTTGTGATGGCTGATGGAACAAGCCAAAGAGCTGAGCGAGGCCGCAGAAGCTGCGGTGGTGATGGTTGAGGCGCAAGTTGAAGCGCTGTGGCTGCAGAGAAGATGATTGAAGCAGTAAGCCAAGGAGTAGTGTGGGCCGCGGAAGCTGTAGGGGTGATGATTGATGGAGCAGTTCAAGAAGCTGCAGAGGCTGCTATGGCTGATGAAGCAAGCCAGGAGCTGAGAGGCTGGGGTGGTTGCAAAGGAGAGGTTGATGGAGCAGTTTAAGAAGTAGAGGAGGGTCTGGGTTAGGCACAGTATAGCCAGGGGAAGTAGGCCACTGTGGGGCTGTAGTGATGTAGCAAACCAAGGAGCTGCTGAGGCTGCAGTGGCTGGGGCGGTGATGGTAGAAGCCCAAACTCGGAGTGCTCAGTCGGCGGTGGCAGGGAGAGCGGGCCACTGGAGCCTCCAGGCTGTGGCAGGCAGTTGAAGACTTTGAAGGCGGTCGTAAGTGGTAGGTGACGTGGCCCAAAGCTGGAGGGAGACTGCAGAGACACACCATGGGCACTGGAGCTGCGGAGTCCGTGGCAGCCTGGGGCGGCGGGAGCAGCAGTATCCTGTCGGGAGCGGACCACGGCAGTCATCAGAAGAAGGCTGTCTGCTGTAGGGGCTGTGGTCCAAAGCTGGAGGAAGTCCCAAGAATGACTGCAGAGCTGTCCGGATAGGGCAGCGGAGGTCGCAGCAGTGCAGCTGTCGGACGTAGTAGGCGACGTGGCCCGAAGCTGGAGGGAATCGCCAGAACGACTGCAGAGCTGACCGGTCTGGGCAGCAGACTCAGCTGGAGGTGGGAAGTAGATAGGGCTCAGGAGCATCGTTCCATGGCAGCTCGAGGTTGAGAGCCGCCGCATTCGGTCTAAGGAGCTGCAGGGTGTCGGAGGAGAATGACTCGGTAGGTAGAGCGGGCTCAGGAGCAGCGGTGGCAGTGACAGCCCGAGGCTACAGGGTCCGGGTGTTGGAGGCGGATGACTGCTAGATCCTCTAGGGTCTATTGGTTAACAGGCAGTGTCAGGATCGGTTCTTACGTATTAAGAATGATGGCAAGGCGCGCACTCTGGTTTCCAGTCAAGTTTTCCTGCTGTAGCAACAAATTGTCTTCTCAACGTTTTCTTGACTCCATCAATCAGGGAGTCTGTTTCTTTTCCTTTTCAGGCGTGTCTAGTTACATTTCCTTTTCAGGTGTTTCAGGTTAATTCACATTGATGTCTCCAAGTAGCACTGTTCTAACAGGTGAGTATGTTACTTTATAGTTAGTTGAGGCTCCAGGGGTTTCACAGAAGACATCTTAGGAGGATTCCAGCAAAGGCCTGGGTGCACTGGACGAGAGGACTCCCAATCACAGAAAACGGACAACTACACAGGAATCACAAGAGACTTAAGGTAAGTAAATACCCAAGCCAGCGCAGACTATTTTGCAGCAGGAGAACTTGAGGATCTGCAGCCAAAAACCTGGTTGTTTAATGCCTTCATTAAGAAGACAGAAGACAGGAAGGACTGTTGCAGCAATGATCACAGATAAGGGTCTAGGCAAGGTTTACTTTACAGCTGGATGCGGCTGTGTATTTAGCGCCTTTTTCAGGAGCACAAAAGACCAAACCTTCTGGTGAGGGGACTTTTTGGACTGTAATCGTGCCTCTGGAGATCCTGCAGGATGGAACTGCTGCCACCAGCTTGTGTTTAGGCACATTTATAAGTAACCAAACATCCTTTGACTGTAGGTCTAGGGTGATACAAAAGTATCCCTACGGGACTTTAGAAGATGTATTGTGCAATATGAGTTACCCAAAACAGATAACCTATAAAAAGGGAAAGTGTTTCCCGGGACTGACAGCCTGAAGGACCAGTCAGTTTTCCCATAACAAATGAGCAAAATGCCAATGGAGTAAAGCAGAGGGCTTCCTTCACTGTATAGTCAAGACATGGTGTAACAACAAAAGCGAAACATTTGGGATGTGGGGGAGGTCCATAGAACATGGAGGTAAAATTGCTCAAATAGAACTTTCCTAACACCCACTGTTGGACAAAAGCCGCACAGGAGCAGCTGTACCCTGGAGGAATATGGATTAGGTGCAGACTGCGTCCTCAGCCCACTTCCTGCCACCGGCCAGCACATGAAGGGTAGAATGTTTGTGGCTTTTCTGCAAGAAGTGCACCAAGGTGCATGAAGAAAGGGGATCCTGCCCCACATGTCAAGGTAGGATGAGCAATCAAATACATTACTTTTTTAGCAGAACTTAGCCGGGTAGCCATATTATTGCAGAGGACAGCGTGATACCGCAAAGACTAAAAATTGAACTAGTTCAACCAGCCAGTTCAGAGGATGCCTGGAACGTAACGGGCTTCTTGGAACTAAGTGGACCCAAAGTACCCCCCAGCACTCCATTTAAGATGGCTTGTGCTGCAATGGTAAATAAACGTCATAAGGAGGTCCTCCGCCGCACATGCACCTGAAATGTAAAATGAGCCCTAGGGGCCCTTGGCAGCACAGTGGATGAGTGCAGCAGTAGGAAAACATGGATGTTAGAACAAAGGGAAGCACCCCCTCCCCCCCCCCACCCCATCCCACAATGGAATTTCACGTAGGGGGTCCAATGTTCCTGAAACTGAGGGCAGTGAAAATAGTGTCATTCAACATTAAGGTGAGTGGAGTCCAGCAGTAGTGCTGGGAGGCTCACGGTAGAGAAAGATGTACAAAATCTTCCTAACCGCAGAATAGACCAACTATCAAGTGGTGTGCAGTGTTAAGAGGCACAGTAATCACTTTTACAGTTACCGGTAAGAAACCTTGCTGCTCCAGTAACCGGAAATGCTGAATTTTTGCTTGACTGGAATGCCAATCCTCACTATTGACCATTTATCTCTGGGTTTTCTTTTTCTGGCTCAGGTTCAACTCCCATGAAAGTGCTGCACATGCTATTGTTTCAGTTAATGGCACCACTATAGAAGGACATGTTGTGAAGTGCTACTGGGGCAAAGAAACACCAGACATGCTGAATCCAGTTCAACAGGTGACTTTATGCTAGAAATGTATGCTTTCTTTTTTTTTGTTATCGCCAGTTGTCCAGTGAGTTGTTGCCTGGAACGAAGCATATAAAGGTGTGTGATCCTGGGCAAATCATATGAACTGTTTCTGATGCTTGTGAATTTGCTTAGAATCACGATCTGTTCACATAGCTGCCAGAGGTTGCAGTGCTTAGCAGCAGGCAAATAAGTAGTCGTGTATATGCTAATATCAAAGTTGATATTTAAAATGTCATTTTGCAATGTTGAGCAACATCTTCAACACAGGTGCTTGGCATTTGGTTTTCTGTTTAACTCTACAGTACTTAATGTTGATGGATTTTCTGAATCTGCCCTGTGGATAGAGGCCAACCTGTTCTGGGGAACAGGTAAAGACACCGTTTAGCCAATCTATCTGGGTAGTGTGACTAAACATCAAACACGTGAGTGATGAAGGGGTTCAGTTAAGCACACACAACACTTTATTTACAAAAGTTAGGCAGAATGTATAAAAACAGTTTGTTTAGGCCTTCGACAAACATAGCAATGAAAAAGCAGCAGGTAGATAACCTGCTAAAACATTCATTACTATTCTCCAGCATGGGGTCTGGCATGGATTCACATGCTCATGAATATTCCCCGTCACGCTGGGAATCCTTGGTAAAGAAAAAATCGGTTTCACTTCTGAACTGTCTTTCTCCTAACAATCAATCACTGGTCTCTGGGTTATGCCCCCAGCCAATGACTGCCCTCTACCTAAGCCCCTCCTCTGGCAGCCATCTTCAGATTTTTGCCACCGGTTCCAAGTGTTAGTCCTCCAGCTATAGCTGGAGCTTTTACAGCGTTTTGTGATTTTTTTTTTTTTTTTTTTTTTTAGATTTTTTTTTGAGGAGTTCTACTCTATTTTTCCAATCAATCAAGCGTCATGCTCCATCGATCCATCTTCCGATTAACAGGGACCCGTTTTCAGATTCTTCAGCGCGCCCCCCTCCCCCCAAGGGTGAATTTTCATTGAGTTTCGTCTTGGAGGATTCCAGAAGCTTCTTCAAGGCCTACCCCGCGTGGACATGGCAGAGAAGGAAGACTAGACACCTCTGTTCAGGATTTGCCCAGGATGCGGCCCTTCGGAACATCTACCTGGACGATGGGCATTCCCTGTGCCTCCATTGCCTGCATTCGGACCAGACGCACGTGGAGGATGAGATGGTCCCTCGCACTGTGAAGGATTGGCTCAGGCATCTCACGGAGTGTCTCCAGGCCAAGGCCCCTGCTAGGGGCGAGTCCCAGCAGCATGCCTCCCCCAGCCACAAGAAGAAAACTGAGCGGTCTTCTAAGACCTTTGAGAAAGTCGCGGGGCGCTGAACCCTCACCCCCCTCAGGGGAATGCCTCAAGCTCAACCAAGGTCGTGAAGGCCCAGATTCACCCGGCGAAGCCTTCCATCGAAGGAGTGGTGGAATCCCTAATGAAGGCCGCAGATGCGGATTCAGTGTGTGGAATCCCTCCCACCCCACCCCCCCCCCCACACACCACCACCACCCCCTCCCCAAGGTGAGTTTCCCTGCCAGGAGGGAATCATTGTTTCAGCCCATAGAGAAGACACCGGAGAAGGTGATGCCCGTCTTCCCTGGCGCAGAGGGGGGGTGTTGGTACGGACATCTCCTGAGGGGGAGCTTTCTGCTCTCCAGACCGTGTTGCAACAGAAATTCGTCGTGGCCAAGTCCTACAGGAGGGACCCCGACGAGGGAGACGTCGAGAGTGACGAGACCGACTAGGAAGAACAGGGCGCAGAGGATTTGGAGGAGCCTACACCGCTCCCGGCACCTCAGCAACCACCCCAGCAGACATTTCGGTGGACATTCTCCAGACACTGCACACCCTGTGCTCAGAGATCTGGACGAGGATGCCCCTTCTGCGGCTGGAGACGCCACGGCACCTGGGCTGTCAAATGAATCCCCGGTCAAGAGAAGAGTTCACCCTCCACTGCCTTGTCACCCTTCACCTTGCTTCCCTCCGCCGAGGGATGAGACGGACCTTGAGACGTTGACGACTGGCACGGACTCCGGCGGGTTAGATCTCCAGTCCCCGCCGCCCACGACCTCACCGCCTGACGAGATCGGCTCTTTCCACGCCACGATATCCAGAGCCTTGGAACTGTTTCAACTAGTCAAAGAGGAGAAAACAAACTTTCCTGTACGAACGCTGCGAGGCTAAGAGGCAGACCGTGCTTTCAATTTCGCTCTTGGGCGACATCTGGGACGAGGGACTCTCCCTGATGAAGATTCTGTCCTCGGCTCTGGCGAAGAGGGACCGATACGAGAAAAAGTAATGGGTGCCGGACTCTGCACCCAAGTGTTTGAGATCCCAGCCTTCCCTGCATTCGGTGGTCTCGGCAGCAGTGAGGAAGAAATCTTCTGGCTCTTCCACATAGACCGCACCCCCAGACAACGAGGGGAAGAAATTGGGACCCCATGGGACGATCAAGGCGGTCAATGCCTTCGCCATCGTGGCGCGCTACGACCAGGTGCTCTGGTTTAAGATTGCTCCTCTCCTGGACTTCCTTCCCTATGACAAGAGAGCAGAAGCATTAGAGATCCTGCAGGAGGGTGAGGTGACCTCTGTCCATGCCATTACAGTGGCCATGGACATTGCCGACACAGGATTCTGTCAAATGGGCAACAGCATTTGCCTTCATCGGCAAGGGTGGTTAAGGGCCATTAACTTCAGGAGGTGCAGTCGAGGTGCAGTCGAGGGTTCTGGACATGCCCTTCGACAGAGACCGTTTGTTTGGTAAGACCGTGGAAAAGTCTCTTCAGGCCATCAAGGCGGACACCGAGATGGCGCGCTTCTTGGGCACACTGCAACAGCCATCCTTTCGGACCTCCGGAGCAAAATCTCAAGGTTCCTTCAAGGGCTTCGCAGAGGCTCTTCCTCCTACCATCAACCATCCTGCTCTTTGACCCAGGAGTCCTACAGGGGCCGCAGCAAGTCTGGAGGAGATTGCTGTCGTTGTCGAGGCCCCCAAGCCGGCACCTCCACGGCGAAGCAAGACTGAACCGACCGTGACGTCGGGCCCCCACCCGCGCACCCTGGTGGGAGGACGGCTGGTGAACTTAGTCAGCGTGTGGAAGTCCATCTCCACTGACTGAGTGCTGGGCGCTCGGGCCCACGGTCAAAACCTGGTATTCGAAGTGTCCTTGCTTACCACCAGTGGCCAGGCAGGAAAACAATGTCCCCCGGCTCCTGCTGGATGTGTGGGCCCTGCTGGAGAAGGGCGCGATAGAGCTCGCCCCAAAGAGGCTCTGGGGTGTATTCTAGGTACTTCCTCATCAAGAAGACAGGTGGTTGGAGGCCCACTCTAGACCTCTGCCGTCTGAACATGTACATCAAATCCCAGAAGTTTTGGATGGTCACACTTCAGCATGTGCTAGGAAAGCTGGAAGAAGGGGATTTTCTATTGTCGCCTGACTTGGAGGATGCCTATTTTCACATGCCAATTCATTGGTGGCACTGCAAGTTACTGCGCTTCGTGGTACAAGGGCAGCATTACCAGTTCAAGGCCCTCCTCTTCGGATTGAAGTCAGTGCCAAGGGTTTTCACCAAGTGCCTGGCACCAGTGATGAAGGCGCGGCTGCTTCTTCGAGGGATCCATGTTTACCCCTACCTGGACGACTGGCTCATTCGAGGGAGTTTGCTGTCAAACGCACGCGAAGACTGTCCAGCTGCTGACGGAGCTGGGGTTCTCGGTGAACTAGTCCTGCTTGGTGCCATCGCAAGATGCGCTGTTCCTTCGGTCTCGGCTCAACAGTGTCTTGCCTAGCGTCTCCTTCTGAGGAGAGCAGCCATCCTGGGCCAGGTACAACGGTTGTTGACCCTGAAGATCGCAAGGGTGAGGTCCATCAAGTCCCTTCTCGGCATGTTATGCATATAGCTCATTCGGCTGTGCAGGCTACGGATGTGCCCTCTACAAGAGTTCCTCGATGCCCGTTGGATTCAGGTATTGGGAAGCTTCGAGGACAAGATCACTCTCGAGGGTTTCCATCGAGCGATACGGTGGTGGGGAGTCCGCACGCATGTCGGCAGTCGCAGACTTCCAGACCCCACCTCATCGGGAGACTTGCACGACGGACGTCTCCTTGGAAGAACGCAAACCGGAAGGCTTCACGCAAGAGGTCTGTGGCTACCGGAGGAGAAGTAGTTGCATATCAGCGTACTGGAGCTATGGGCAGTGTTTTGGGCCCTGTAGTCTTTCCTACTGTCCCTCAAGGGCAGGGTGGTATGGGTCTTCACGGACAACACCACCAAGATGTTCTACATCTGGAAGCAGGGGGGCACCAGATCACCAGTGCTCTCCAGAGTCCTCATACCGTTTCATCTGGCAGGAGTGAACAACAGTCGCAGACTCCCTCAGCGGGGAGCTGTGCTCTTACCACGAGTGGGAGCTTCGGCAGGACCAAGTGGATATTCTGTTCCGACGATGGGGCTATCCCAGATCAATCTCTTTGCGACAGCGATGAACACCAAGTGCCGGAGGTTCGCCAGCAGGTTTCCTCAGCCGGGGAGCATGGGGACGCATTCTCTCCCTGGGATGGCCTGTTCCTGTATGCGTGCCCTCCGTTGCTGCTTCGACTAGTCATTCAACTCAGGACGGTCCTGGTGCAGGATGATCCCAGTCACACCGGCGTGGCTGAGACCGATATGGTACCTGGACTTGTCGGTGTCCCCTCCAGTCAAGCTTTCGGCGGATGTAGATCTTCCCGCCAGAGGAGGCGCGACCACGACCCAGAGTCCCTGAATTTGCAGGCCTGGCTCCTGCAGAGCTAGAGATTGGGGGATATGATATCCTGGTGGACTGCAAGGAGGTGCTTGCTAAGGCCAGTGCTTCGTCTACTCCTGAAATGCTAGACATAAGCAGTGCACAGAAGATGGACCCTCTGAATGACGGCTCCGCAGGTGCACCCGTATTTGCTGTCGCTGGCCAAAGCAGGTCTAGCTCATGCTTCCATCAAGGTTCATCTGGCGGCTATCACCCGCTACACCAGAACTCTGGGACGGTCGTCGTTATGGTCACACCACCTGGTCAAGGAGTTCATCAAATTACTTTTCCATTCGTTCCTGCCGGGGAAGGCTCTGGCCCTGGCATCGTGGAAAACTGCATTTTCTTGTGGCCACCACCTCTGCACGACAAGTGGGAAAGGTCCAGGCCCTCTCTTATCGTACTTGACATTCCACAAGACAAGGGTAGTGCTACGGGGGTATGCCCAAGGTGCCGTCAGACTCATCTAAACGAGCCCTTTGTGTTGCCTATATTCTTCCCAATGCCTTTGTCGCTGGCTGAGAGGACTTTGCCATTGCTGGATGTGGCAAGAGCGCTGATGTTCTATGTGGACTGGAGAGTTTTTGGAAGGTGTCCCAACTATTTGGAACTTTGGCCCTGTGAACCGTGGGAAGGCCCTCTCCAAGGCTTCCATTTCCAGGTGGTTCTCAGGCTGCATCACCCATTGCACCGGTTGGCAAACCTACAGTTGCCTGGCCGTCCGAGAGCCCATTCGACCAGATCGATCGCTGCACTACGGCTTTTGTCTGGTGTGCCCCTGCTGGACATCTGCAGGGCTGCTAAGTGGAGGTCGACTCACCTTCACGAAGTTCTACTGCGTCGACGGGGATTCCAAGGAGGAGTCCAGAGTTGGCCAAGCAGTGCTGCGTCAACTGTTCGCTTGAAGGTGAGCCTGGTGAGGAGGTAAGAGATGCTTAATGTTGAGCCTTGCCACCTGCCGTGGTTGTGCATGTGAGAGATGCTGGAGAAGGAACAAAGGTTACTTACCTGTAACTATTGATCTCCAGCATGGGTCTGGCATGGATTCACAGGCGAACCCTCCTGCCTACCCCTCTGCAGCTCTTCTCTTGGTTCTACTGCCACTTTACGTCCTACCAAATCTGAAGATGGCTTCCAGAGGAGGAGCTTAAGTAGAGGGCAGTATGACCCAGAGACCAGCGATTGGTGGTTAGGAGAAAGGCAGTTCAGAAACAAAACTGATTTTATCTTTACCGAGGATTCCCCGCCTGACTGGGAATATTCATGAGCATGTGAATCCATGCCAGACCCATGCTCGAGAACAAGTTACAGGTAAGTAACTTGTTTCATCAGCGCCACCCCCTCCTGTCCTCTTGGGCCTGGGAGGCATGTCAATATGAAGCAACTTACCATCTTTTAAGGTCTTCCCCTGGGGGGCGCAAGGGACGGTGGTCACACCAGTGGGTGGCAAGAGAGCCAGAGGGGTAGTTGTGGGTGTTGGAGGAGCCAAGGCCGACACAGGAGCCAGGACGGTGAGGAAAGGCAAGGGAGCGTGTGTAGAGGAGGAAGAAGCCACAGTAGGCAAGAGCCTGTGTAGAAGAAGCCACAGTAGGCAAGGGAGCCTGTGCAGACGAGGAAGAAGCCACAGTAGGCAAGGGAGCCGGCCGTGGGGGAGAGGTAAGGTTTGAGAGGCAAGGTAGGAGCCCGTCAGAGGAGACGGTTGGGTTGAGGACCCTGAACCATGATGGTTCCATTCATATAGACATTGATTGTGGTGCCACCATTAATCAGAGAAGAGGCGATGGGAGAAAGGTGACAATGGGTGGGAGAGGCAATGACAAAGTGTTTGAGTCTTTCTGGCGGAAGCCGTGATCTAGGTGTCTGCAATAGGACATCCTGGGTTGGAGCCCAGTATGTCATAAGTTTCTTCTGGCCAGGTTTAGTGATAGGAGAGGGGTAGGAAATGGAGAAGCAGTTAGAAAAGATAGGAGAGAGATGGCGATAAATCTAGCTGCAATGGTGAGGAGGGCACTTAACAGAATGATGTACTGAGGAACATGCAAGGGGGTTGGGACCACAGGGTGATCCCAGATTCGATTTTAGCTAAAAGCAGAATAAAGCACAATGCAGCGTGTGCACACAGCCAAGTATGATTTTTAAGAGGAATTGTGAGCGGCAGTACAGGTCAGACTGAGTGAAGGGTGGAACAGTCAATAGAACATTAAAAAAGGGAAATCGAGAAGTGTAATATGCCCACTATCCCTCTTTACAGCTGTGTTTTAGTCGACCCTCTGCCATCATGTTAGAGTGGGAAGGAGTGAACTTATGTGATCTTCACCCAAGCAGGGATCTACTGTGAACAATGCAGAGCACGGTCGTGTGATGGTTGTGGCAGGCCATGCTTTAGCCCAAGCACTAGCCCTGAAGGCTTTCCAAGTATACTTTTTGCAAGGAATAAGTATCTCAGGACAGGGTCTGCAAGTGGCAAGTGTAAATCATATAAACTTCATGTCAGTGAAAGAAAGTAACTTTTCAAACAGCCAAATCGTATAGCTCAAAATAATCAATTGTGCACACTGTTAATCCTTCTGCTGT
Source organism: Ambystoma mexicanum (assembly GCF_040938575.1). Classification (NCBI taxonomy): domain Eukaryota; kingdom Metazoa; phylum Chordata; class Amphibia; order Caudata; family Ambystomatidae; genus Ambystoma; species Ambystoma mexicanum. Next base: position 1,092,403,693 of record NC_090932.1, read on the forward strand.
AAAAATGCACAGTTCTGATGCTTGTTAGTCTGCTTAGAATCACATGCTGTGCAAATAGTCCGACATCCAGTGGTAACCGTGGTGTATTGCATTTGGTCTTTCGGGGACCGAAAGGTGACGTCGGCATAGGTGTGTCTGTAACACTATCCCTATCGTGACGTGTAGTGTACCCAAAATCCCTCACGAGCCGAAGTCCCTGAGATTGTTTTTTTCCGCCCAGATAACTGGTCGGCCTATAGCGGAGCTCTTACAGAAAATACATTGTTTATCTTAAGACCAACTTTGTCGGTTATTTCCCCCCTAAGTCACTGACGGCAAGAAAGAACTTCGACAAAGACTGCGGGGAGTTTCTACGGCGGTGGATTTCGGCACCTAAGATCTGGCTGAGGCATCCACCTGGCCAGGCCCTCTGGCCGGCCAACACAGTAGGGAGAGTGGGGTCGGAGTGGCCATATCTTTCATTATGTCTTTCCTCTTCCCCCTCTTTGCCCTCTTGGTCTTGTCCTCTTTGTTTACACCTTTCGCTATGGAAAGGACTCAATTTAGGTTCTGCCCTAAATGTAGGGTCGGATACCTGTGGAAAGACTAGCGCAGAACGTGTAATTCTTGTCTCCCCTTACATCACAACGAGAAGCGGTTTGCGTCTTGTAAACTCCTTTGGCCTAAGACCCTTAAGGAGCGCTGTGTAAAACGGTGTGCTGCGTATGGCCTGTCACGGGAGGTGCCCTCTTCCCCCACCGCCACACCCGCCGAAAGTGACGTGGGTACCTTCGATGACAAACATCCGTAGCGGATGTTAGACCTTGAGGTGGACACTTAAAGGTCCGCCATGCCCGTCCCCGACCCTTCATGGCCTGACGCAAGTCTCGCTTCAGGGACAACACCCGGCGACAGGGGCGTACAAAGACCACATCACACTAAGCACACAACCCCACCACCAATTTCGACGGGTATGTCAAAAGGTGAAAGCGTCAACAGGGCTGCCAAATTTTGGCGGATTCCTCCGATCGTGCATATCAGCCTTCACCTGCTTCCGCAGCAGCGTCTTGCAACTGTGCATTCCAAAAAGAAGGGCGCTACCCCTAAATCGGGTTTACACATCGAAGCGTGAGCATTAGATGCTCAGATGGTCCCTCAAGGCCCGGTAGGCCCAAAATCTACGACTAGGCCTCCAGGCGAAAAATCTACCGCTAGGCCCTTTAATGCCGCAGTAGGCGGTAAATCTAACAGTAAACCTTCGGGCCTGTTAACTGGCGCTGATTCAGAGGAGATTGAAGACCGTATCGCGACAATTACTTCGCCAGTTGGGCTGTTACCTACGCCGTCGAAACGCATGGGCAGGCCGCGGACAAGCCTAAAGGGGCGCCATGGTGCCACGATTCTCGCGAAACCTACGATGACAGTATAGAGCCTCTTTCCAACACCCTTGGTGACAAATTTCGACGCCAAAGGGCAGAAGACGGTTTTCCACCTGTAGGCCCGTCTGGTTCCTCTAAGTGGACAAGGGAGAAATTTGAAGGGTGCATGGATTGTCTTGAAAAGATTCTTTTTCTGAACATCCTTCCCCAGAGAGATCTTGTGGAAAACCTATTTTTAAATCTGCTTCAAGTATCCAAGAAAATCTGGACTCAGCCCTTGTTCCCTGTCCATCATGAAGACATTGTTCACATGGACACTTATCAGGATATCTACAGTGAATAAGACCCTTCCTCCCTGCCGGACTACAATGGGGATCAGGCGGATGCCATGGACAACTGGGAGAAAACCCAGCAAGTGAAGACGGAGCCATGGACGCTACCCATGCAAGATCAGGACACTGATGGTCTATGCCTGGATTATCCTCCATCCACCCCGGCTCGCCAGGCCTCTCCTGTAGAGGACCAAATGGCCTTCAGTGCCATCTTAAGGAAGGCAGATCACTTTCAGATCACTACTCAAGAGGCGGTACCCGAGCAAGACTTTGTGGAGGACATTCTCAAGGAGAAACCCCCTCAAGCCAAGCCATTCCCCTCCTTAATTCTGTTAAAAGAAAATTGGCCCTGTCCCTGGTGTCGTCAGCTCAGACCTGGGCAGTGAACCAAAGAGTGGAAAAACTATTTCGGCCAGCTCCTTTGGACCCTCAATACATTAAAGGCCACGCCACCCCCAACTCCTTAGTAGTGACTACCACCCGAAAACGGGCCGGGGTACCCCTTGCTACGGGGGGGGCACCTCCGGGTAAGGAATCCCAAGAGGTTGTACGCCCTAGGTAAGCGTGTTACCTCAGCAGCTGCATATACCACACACATAGCGAATAACACTACGCTGCTGGCGAGTGATGCAGACGCTCAGTGGAACCTGGTACAGGAAGGTCTCCAGGAGGTTCCTGAACCCGTTAGATCCAGGCTTCTCACCATCGTGGCCGTAGGCAGGTAAACCAGAATATGATTAACGCTCTGGAAACTGGCGAGACAGCAGGCAGGTCTCTGGTCCAGGGCACTTTACTTAAGCGGCACGCTTGGCTTCGTAACTTTGGTTTCAAGCTTGAAACACAGGCTGCTCTTAACAAACTCAGAGACCAATCGGGAAAGCGGTCGAAGATGTCCTGGAAATGGCCAAGAAAGAGCATGACTCTGTCCCTGCAACAAACTACTCCAAAACCTCAAAAGGGGAGGCGGTTTTAGTCGTCCTTTCGAGGGAAGTCCCGTGCAAGTCAAAATGGCTACAGCACAGGAAACTAACGCTGGACAAACATCAGGAAGCCCCGCCTACTACCCACCAAGAGGGCAACGACGCGGCAAAGGCCCCAACCCCAGCGGAGCCACAGCCTCTGGTCAGACATCACCATCAGATTCAGGTCCCCTCCCATGTCGCCCCGCCGGGGGGGGGGGGGGGGGGTGGTCATTTAACATCTTTCGTCACGGCATGGGAGGGGATAACTTCAGACCAGTGGGTTATAAAGACGGTCGCCCACATGTACTGCATGGAATGCGCCCCCAGCCACCACAGTTCAGACCACAGCGCTCATGGCGCCTCTCACCGGACCATCTGCAGATCCTGAATCAAGAGATGGAAGCGCTGCTCGGAAAGGACGCCATAGAAGCCGTCCCTATTCTTCAGGTAAACAAGGGTATTTATTCAGTGTACTTCCTTGTACCCAAAAAGACCTCACCATGCGCCCTGTTCTAGATCCGCGCCCAGCAAACACTTTCCCCGCTGTTGAAACAGGCGAACCACATGGCAACATTGGACATAAAAAATGCATACTTTCATATTTCAAGGTTGCCAGCGCCCAGGAAATATCTAAGGTTCATGATAGAGGACAGGAATTCCCAATTAAAGTGCTCCCCTTCGGCATCGCCTCGGCGGCAAGAGCGTTTACAAAGGTCCTGGCAGTGGCAGCAGCACACTCGCGCAGACTGTCCATCCCAGTTTACCCTTACCTCAACTGGCTCATAACAGGGGACACATGCTTTTTGAAGACCCTGAAGACTGTATATCTTATATTCAGTCTGGGATTCTCCATCGACGAGAAAAAATCCAGTCAAGTACCCAGTCAAGTAGAACAATTTCTGGGGGCTCTAATCCGGACAAATGACGGCCTAGTCTTACCCTCCGATAGGGTTCAGAACATGCTTTTTCAGATCCCTTAATATGTAGCCAGTCCGGAGGGGACGGTACGCAAAGCCATGCGCTTGCTAGGTATGATGGTGTTGTGCATATAGGTGCTTCCCCACGCGTGGCTGCGCATACTCCCATGCATGAGTGGCTCAACAGCCAGTGGTGTCAGGCCAGCGGACAATGGGAAGATCTGGTAGTTGTCTCGCCAGCCCTTGCAGTGGTGGTCAAGGGAAAACCTCTTAAAGGGGAAAACCTTCACCACCCCTGCAGTGGAAGCCACTCTCACGACAGACGCATCTCTCACGGGGTTGGGGGGGCCCTCACCTGCTTCAGAAGACAGCGCATGCAGTGTGGTCCCCACAAGTAGCATCCAACAATATAAATCTACTGCGCTATTAGCGGTGTTCAAGGCATTGAAAGCCTTTCAAACGCAACTACAAGGGAAAACAGTGCTGGTTCTAACAGACAGCACCTCAGCCATGTATTACCTGAACAAACAAGGGGGCACACTCTCCAGGGCTATCCAAGCTGTCCCAAAACATTTGGATGTGGGCTCTCCAACACAAGATGTTTCTGTTGTCACAATGCGTTCCAGGGGAACTCGATCTTTTGGCAGACTTGCTCAGCAGAGATTTCCCACTGCCCATAGAATACGAATGGCGTCTGCATGAAGACATTGTGTCCAACGTCTTCGCAGAATGGGGCTTCCCAGAGATCGACTTGTTCGCAACTCAGGAGAACACCCAATGCCAAGAGTACGCCTTCAGGTACCCCCCAGAACCGCTCCAAGGGGAACGGTTTCTTGATAACCTGGACAGGGAAATTTGACACCCCCCTGCCCCGCCGACTGCCCTATTCAACAAGATTGTGCACAAGATGCACCAGGAACCAGTCACCATGATATTGGTGGCCCCATGTGGCCCTGCCAACCATGGTTCGCTCATCTAATGGTAATGTCCCTCACCCCACCAGTAAACCTACCCTGCCCATACAACATTTTGTCTCGGGACAGGGGGGGAGACCCTACACCCATGCCCACAAACTCTGAATTTAGCGGCCTGACTGTAACGCTCACCTGATTCCCGTAGAGGCGCCGGTCTTGACTGGGCGTATACCGTATCTTCAAAGGTGATGTGTAACACACGGCTGGCTCTTTGGGCTGGACCTCTGTGCACTGTATGTCTGACTCGAAGGGTAAGATGTCTGCAGATAGAAAATATGGGATTAAGGAACTGGGTTATTGAATGTCTCTCTTCTTCCCTTTCTCTTCTCCTGTAGAACCCCAAAGGTTAACGCTCTCACCTTAGGTAAGTGAACGCCGTGCTCTCCATCTGCCTCGGGGCAGGGTGCTGTAACAAGTTTCTTCACTGGATAAGGGGAGCAGGCCTCTTGACTTCAGAGGACTGCTGTCCGTCGTTTACTGTACGAACGGTAAGTTTCGAGTAATTCTAATGTCTTTAAAGTCTTTAGTAATGATGTTTCTTGTTTTGCAGGGTTCCGGCGATGGCGGATGACGGGCTGAAGTGATTTGAAGATGGAGCCCGTGTGATGAATAGAAGCGCCTGGAAGCACGTAAGTAAGCGCTTGTTGCCTGCTTCACGATGCGCTCTAACTGTCTTTTTATTTTGCAGGTACAAGTTCGGAGCGGCTGCAGAGTGCCGGAATACCCACTGGGTTAGATGTGGAAAGGAGTAATGGCACGTGAGTATTAAAGTTCCCCAATGTCTTTAAACGCACCTTGTTTTGTCTTTCAGATGCGGGATGCAGCGCCGAAGGCCTCCGGAGCGTGCGAAGAGTTGGTAAGCTTTTGTCTTTCAGATGCCGGAATGCAGTGTGAAGACCTCCGGAGCGCACGAAGAGTAGGTAAGCCTTTGTCTTTCAGATGCCGGAATGCAGCGCGAGGCGTTGGTGACAGCCGATGGACCAGGTAAGTGAAGAGCTATCACTGAAGACCGTAATGCTAACCTGTTCTTTCTTGTCTTTATAGGTGTTGCTGAAGACTCGATTCAGGATGGTAAGCCTTTTTCCTTAGGCCCAGGATCAGATGCAGAAGACACGATGAGCGTTCTGCTGCAGAGGATGCAGAATAACGCAAAGCAAGATTCATCCATCGGGTGTGGTTTAAATAGCCTCCTGTAGTGCTTAGGTGTCTCCTTCCACAGCCACGCCTAGGTAAGAAAAGAGTTCCTGCTTTCCAGAAGAGTTCCAGTGTTCTGAATCTAGGGAGTGGCTCCTGCCCCACCCAACAGGAAAAGTAGTTCCAAACAGAAGAGGATCAGAGGCTCAACTGGCAGGCAAGTAAGCAGCATGGTCTGCTGCAGGTAAGTCCACCCAAGCATTATGAGCCCGGCGCTTCCAGCGCTGGGACTGGGCATATTTATGAGCCTGGTGCCACTGGCGCCAGGACTGGGTCCAAAAGGTCCCAATTGGGACTGGTTGCCACTCAGAACCTGGGTTATGGATCTGCTTCCAAGGGAGTTGGGAAAACCCTGACCTTTTGGAAGCAGAGATCATGACACTGACTCCTGAGGTCATAAAGTTTGGACACCTTCAGCTCCCTCAGAGATGCATGGACATTCTCGGAAGTTAGGAAACCTAACACCCGCTATTGCTATTCCAGCAAATGCAAACGGTTTGTCATCTGGTGTAATACCAAGGGCGTCAATCCCACCGATTGCTCACCCACACACATTATGCTGTACCTAACCCATTTGTTGGGCACAGGGTTGGTCTTCAATTCCCTAAAAGTTGATCTGGCTGCTCTTTCAGCCTACACCACGTCACAACAAAAGGTGTGGTGGTGGAAAATACCGGTGATAAAAGCTTTTATGGAAGGAGTTAAGATTTATCATCCCATTTCTCACCCAGCTCCTGGATGGGATCTAAATGTGGTTTTAACCAGGCTCATGGGATCTCCCTTTGAGCCAATGCATAAAGCAAGTCTAAAAGACCTTACTTCCAAGACTGCCTTCCTAGTGACTATCACTTCTATTAGAAGGGTTAGCGAACTACAGGCCCTTTCTGTTCTAGACACTTTTGTTAGTCCACAGCGATAAGGTAGTTCTGCGCACTCATTCCAGATTTGCACCTAAATTCATCTTGCATTTCCTTGTGAACCAATCCATCAAACTACCTACCTTTTTCCAGAATCCCACTAGCATGGCCGAAAGAAGCCTACACACACTCTAGGTGTGCGCAGGGCCGTCCTGTTCTACCTGGAAAGAACTAAACCACTGAGAAAAACAAACCAATATTTCGTTTCAGTGGCAGCTGGTAGAGAAGGGGATCCTGTCTCTAAATCCGCTATCTCAAGGTGGATTGTCAAATGCATCACTGTTAAGCTCTTTCTAAGAGAGAACAGCCCTTCAAGCCTAGAGCACATTCTACTCTGGGCACGGGGACGTCCATAGCATTCATTGCAAATGTTCCCCTAGATTCCATTTGCAAAGCGGCAACCTGGAGTTCTGTACACACAAGCAGTAATAAGACATCTTTTCTCTACTGTTCATTCTGTGAACCCACCTCCAACTCCAGGTACTGCTTGCTAGTCTCTGCACAGCATATGATTCTAAACAGATTAACAAGCATCAGAAGACATGCATTACTTACCGTAACAGCATTTCTGATGATTGTATCTGCTTAGATTCACATGCTCCCTCCCCGCTCGGGGTGGAAGGAACATAGACATCTTAATACTTTCTCTGTTCATGTACTCACTCACAATAGCCTTGGGCTTCCTCATGGCAGAAAAAATAGAATCTGAGGGACCTCGGCGCGTGAGGGATTTTGGGTACACTACACGTCACGATAGGGATAGTGTTAGACATGCCTATGCCGACGTCCCCTTTCAGTCCCCGAAAGATGAGATACCACTGGATGTCGGACCATATGCACAGCATGTGAATCTAAGAAGATACAATCATCAGAAATGCTATTACGCTAGTAATGCATGTCTCATGCTCTCAAACCATTTTAGTTTTCATATTAGTGTGGGTAGTGCATTTGGGCAGTGCAGTACTAGAGTTGCAGTCTGCCCCTTCTTTGGGACGCGTCCTTGGGCAGGTGTTTTGGGACCATTACCTTCTCCTTGATGAACTCCCAGATGCCAACCCCATCCATCTCCACCACTGGATTTGCCACCTTAATGCGATTATCAGCAATAGTGCCTGCGTTGCTTAGTGTTTAGTGCTGGGGGGGTTACTTAGTAGCCCCTATTCCCACCTACTCATGTAACATTTTTTGTTACTGTCACTACTTTAATTGGCTGTTGGCAGTGGTTTAATTTTCTTACCATTGTGCTTTTCTACCGCAGGATGAATCCTCAGCTGCAGTATAGCACCCATGGGTGACTATTTTTGCCAAAATGGCCTGGTCTTTTTTCACCAGTGTCTGTCTGTGAGGTCGGTCTTGGGTTTTACTCTGCATGCTAGCCAGGTTTGAGCCCTTGTTCATTTTGCCTTTGGCGGGCTTCAGTACTGAAACCCGCCTCTGGCTCCAGTGTGTCTGGAACGGCAGGAAGTGAGGGAGGTTCCCGAAACTCCCCTCTGTCTTTAGGAATGCCTAAATGCACCCAGTCCTGATTGGCTGTTTCAGGACAGTCACCCTGCTGTTTGAGTGACCGCTAGGCTGTGCATGAATGGGAGAAACCTGCTTAAAAGGCAAGGTTTTTCAGACTAGCGGCAGAATCTACCACTGAGAAGAACACCTGTTAGGCAAAGTTTGTATGCAGTACCCTTTGGGAACACTACAAACAACTGACTACAGGTATAGAAAACCCAACCTTTGGTATAAGCTTGTACTACACAGTTTTGGTAGCGTGTTGAGCAGCCAGGCCCATCTCGAGCTGTCAATGTGAGCTGTAGGGGAGTTGCACAAGAAGTCAGTGACAAGTATTCAAATAAACACTTAAGGGTTCTTGAATAAGCCTTCTTCAGAAGGGAGCAATATAATATCACACAAATACACTTCAATACTGTACACTCTTAGTTTCTAAATCAGTAAAGACCCTTTTCGGATGGCCCAGTTCTCCAGCATGGGGTCTGGCATGGATTCACATGCTCATGAATATTCCCCGTCGTCAGGCTGGGAATCCTCGGTAAAGAAAAATCAGTATCAGTTTCGTTTCTGATCTGTCGTTCGTAGTAGTAACCAATCACTGATCTCTGCGTCATACTGACCACAGCCAATGACTGCCCTCTCCCTAAGCCCTGCCTCTGGCAGCCATCTTCAAATTTTTACCGCACGTTCAAGTGTTGGGAGTCCTCGTGCTTAGCTCTCGAGCTTTTACTGCGTGTTTCGCGCTTTTTCAGGTGAATTTTCACATTTTTTTCGGTTAATCGAGCCTCAAGCTCCACCGTTTCTACTCCCGTTAACGGCTACCCGTTGCAGGATTTTCCTACGCCCCTCAAGGGTGAAGATTTCGTCGAATCAACTTCTTGGAGGATTCCAGAAGATTCGCGGCCTACTTCGAGATGGTCCAGGACGCGAGTTCGTCACCCGGACCCAAGCTGTTTCGCAGCTGCCCTGGATGCGGGCTGCAGAATGTGTTTGAGGACGAACATTCGCGATGCCTCTACTGTCTTCATGGGGACAAAAAAGAACTTGTCGGAACGGACCATGAGGGACCGTCGATCCCGTCTCGCCAGCTGGCTGGAGAAGGGCTCAACGGGTGAGAAGAAGAAAGGGTCCGAGCGGGCTTCTAAGTCCTGTGCGGGTGCCCCGGCGACGGGGGCCCAACACCAGGCCAAGCGCCGTGAGTCTGCTGGCTCCGGGAGCGCCGAGGCGATCGCGGCGACTCTGGCCAAGCCGGCAGAGACCCCGCCAGCGGAGACTGCCTCCGGGACTAGTTTCCCTGCCGCCAAGGAGGGAATCCTCTTTTCAGCCCATCGTCATGGCCACCATGGTGGAAGAAGCGAGGGTGGGCACGGTAGCCTCCTCGAGCTCCGAGTCAGCTGAGCTCGGAGTCCGCCTCGGAGGAGGAACTGACCGAGGCCGTGAGGAATCTCGAAGTCCAATTTGTGAAGGTTCGATTCCGTAAGGAAGATCCTCGGGAGATAACCGAGGAAGACGACGATGGCGAGGAAGAGCAGCCTTCCCTTCCGGCACAGCCGGAACCTAGGCCTCAGGACAACTCGGCGGCCATTTTGTCTGCGATCCAGTCCTTATGCTCTAAGATAAGGACAAGCTTACCACGGCCCAGGCCGGAGGACCCGCAACCTGGCCCGTCGGGAAGTCCTCAGAACAAACGACGGAGGACCCAACCCTCTCCTCCACTCGCCCCCATGAGGCCTACAGTTCCCTCCTCATCCTCCCACGAGTCGGGAGATGACAATGCGATGGGCTCGACGACGGGTTCTGAGGGCGATGAACGGGTCTCCCGTCGCACGGGCCTCGCCGCCCGACGAGATTGGCTCATTCCACGCCATGATCGCCAGGGCGTCCGAATTGTTCCAGCTCTGCCCGGAGGAGCAGAAAAAGGAAGGTTTCCTCTATCAGCGCCGGGAGGCCAAGAGGAAGACTGTCATTGCGGTGCCTCTAATCGATGACATCTGGGAGGAGGGCCTGTCGGTTCTCAAGAACAAGCCAAACGGAACCGCCATGAGAAGAAGTACCGGGTCCCCGAAACCGCTCCCCTGTGCCTCAGGGCCCAGCCAACGCCAGACTTGGTCGTCTCGGCGGCGGCGAAGAAGAAAGCGGCGGGGTCAGGAGCCTCGACGTCTAATTCCCCACCGGACGGCGAGGGAAAGAAGTTGGACGCCATGGGGCGGCGGTCATTTCGTCGGCGGCGACGATCAAAGCGGCCAACGCTCTGGCGATCGTGGCCCGTTACGACAGGGAGCTCTGGTTTAAGCTGGCCCCCATATTAGACTTCCTACCGGACGACAAGAGGTCCGAGGCCCTGGAAATACTTCAAGAAGGCGAGGTGGCGTCAAACCACGCCATAACGGTGGCAACCGATATTGCTGACACCGGGTTCCGCCAGCTGGGCAACAGAGTTTGCCTACGACGACTGGGTTGGCTCCGGGCGACCGACTTCCGTCAGGACGTCCAGACCACGGTGTTGGACATGCCGTTTGACGGCAGCAACTTGTTCGGGAAGGCAGTGGACGAATCCCTCCAAGCCATAAAGACGGAGACGGCCCGCGCCCTAGGAGCTCTTCAGCAACGACGGCCCTTTCGGAGCTCCGGAGGCAGACAGGGTGCCTCCAAGGGTTCCAGCGGTGGCTCGTCCTACCGCCAGGCGGCACGCTCCTCGTCTCAGGCCGCCTACAGGGGTTGCGGCAAGCAGGGAGCACCTCGCCGCTGTCGGCAAGGTGGCCACGGCGGCAAGGCCACAACCTCCAAGCAGGACTGAACCGGCCGTGGCCTCGAGGCCCCACCGAAGCACCCCGGTGGGAGGCCGGCTGACGAAGTTCGTCGGCGTGTGGAAGTCCATCTCCACCGACCATTGGGTGCTGGATACCCTGGCAAGAGGACACTCTATCGAATTCCTGAAGTGCCCTCACATTCCACCTGTGGCCAGGAAGGAAAATCACGTCCCGCAACTGCTGTTGGAAGTACGGGCGATGCTCAGGAAAGGCGCCATAGAGCTTGTCCCAAAGAGGCTCCGGTGCTCTGGTGTGTACTCAAGGTACTTCCTCGTCAGAAACAAGACGGGCGGCTGGCGCCCCATCTTGGACCTTCGTCGTTTGAACAAATACATCAGGTCACAAAAGTTCAGGATGGTCACCCTCCAGCACGTTCTGGGACAGCTGGAGGAAGGCGACTTTCTATCATCGTTGCACCTGGAGGATGCATACTTCCACGTTCCCATCCTCAAAAGTCACCGAAAGTTCCTCAGGTTCGTCGTCCAGGGACGCCACTACCAATTCAGAGCACTGCCGTTCGGATTGAAGTCGGCCCCCACGGTCTTTAACAAGTGCCTAGCACCTGTGGCGGCGCGGCTGTGCCTGCAGGGGATTCACGTCTACCCCTACCCGGACGACTGGCTCATCCGCTCAAGGACGAGGGAACTCGCTGTCGAACACACTGCGAGGACCGTCCTACTACTCGCAGACCTGGGATTCGCCATAAATTACCCAAAGTCCCACCTGGTGCCGTCGCAGGTGGCCCTGTTTCTGGGAGCGAAGCTTGATACAGTGAGGCGCCTGGCGGCACCGTTGGAAGAACGGACGAAGACCATTCTGGGCAAAGTGTGCAGCGCCTGCTAGCCACGGACCAGGCCAGTGTGAGGTCCATCAAGTCCCTCCTGGGGATGATGTCCTCTTGCATCTACCTGGTGCGCCTCTGCAGACTACGGATGCGCCCTCTTCAAGAATTTCTTGACGGGCACCTTCGAAGACAGGGTCCCCCTCAACGAAGTGTTCCGGTGGGCGATTCAGTGGTGGGGCGTTGGAGCGCACCTCACGGCGGGCAAGGACCTTCAGACGCCGGCGTACCAGGAGACTGTGACGACTGACGCTTCCCTGGAGGGTTGGGGCACCCACACCGGAGATCTCCACGCAAGAGGCCTCTAGCTCCCGGAGGAGAAGCTCCTGCACATCAACATCCTGGAACTCCGAGTCGTTTTCTGGGCTCTCAAATCGTTCCTCCCGTCGCTCAAGGGCAAGGTGGTACGGATCTTCACGGACAACACCACGACAATGTTTTACATACGGAAGCAGGGAGGCACCAGATCCCCAGCCCTATCCAAGGAGGCACAGGATCTGTGGCACTGGGCGGTCGCCCAGGGGATGTTCCTGGTTCCCTTCCACCTGGCAGGAGAAAGAAACACCATTTTTTATTAAAAGTATTTTATTGGCATTTATATGAATACAACACAACCATCAAATTGTAACTCAACAAACAAACTAAAACAAATTAACTAACTACCACAGTCTTCGTAGGCGAATATATTGTTCATAATTGTGGCGGGAGGGAGGGGCTGGTGTGCAGCACACCCAAGTTCACGGGGGCTTGATCATCAGGTTGACCATTCCTGGGGTAAGTCACAAGCAAGTCTCTAGTGAGGGTGAAAGCTCAGGGGGGTTTGTGGTCGGAGGCAAACTGGATGTCACGCACCAGGGCCTTCCATGAGTCTAAGGTGTCGTTGGAGTCATCATCGTTTGAGCAGGTTCCATCCTGCCAGGCCCTAGTTTCAGCCTCCGTCCACTTTTCCAGGTCCCTAAGCCAACGTCCGTGCCTTGGGCCCCTTGGGGATTTCCATGCCATTGCAATGGATCGTTTTGCAAGGATGCAGGCTAGATCCATCAGTTTGACCAGGTGTTTGTATTTGCTAGGCCTGGGGTGAGATCCCAATAAGCATTCCTTCGGGTTCCACTCGTATCTTGTAAGTCCCGCTGAGGTGCAGGTACGTTCCACCATGGACCAGAAATTTGCTGTTTTGGTACAAGTCCAAAACATATGGACCATGTCCGCTTTGTCATTTCCGCACCAGGGGCAGTTCGGGGGTGCATGTTTATTGAAAGTTGCAACTCTGAGTGGGGTCATGTATGTCCGGTACAGTACATTCAATTGAACCTGTTTAAATCTAATGTTCCTCGACACCTCCTTTTGGGTATAGTAATATTCGCTCCCATTCACTGTCGGTTAGCGCGATCCCTAGTTCGGATTCCCATTTCTGTCTCAGGGACACGCTTTTCGGGTTGGATCTATCATTTAGTTTAGTGCACAAGCGGGAGACCGGTTTCCAACCATCTGCTAGATCGTACATCTCCTGAAGGAGGGGGTCCGGTTGGGGTTCTTCTGGCCAGTCAGGCCACTGTGCCTTTGCTGTCCGTTTGAGGCAGTGGTACCACAGGAACTGGGTGTTCGAGATGCCTTTGTTGGCCTGTAGCGATTCAAGTTCTCTGAACTTGCCGTCTTCAAACAGATCTCCCCATGTGTAAATTCCAGCTCTCTCCCACCTCCTGGCTGTCGCCAAGTCCGCCTGAGTTCTGCACACATCCACCAGGATGGGAGTGTTGGGATTATAGGGGTGTTGCAGCTGTCGGAGAAAGCCAATTCTGGCCCATACCTGCCTGCCCAGGTTGACAATCATGGGGACTCCAGAAGTTTGCTTCGTCGGGTTCCAAAGCATTTCTTTAGGAAACAGTTTGGGGGACGGATGTCGCAGGAGCCCTACTTCCGCTGAGAGGTCATCGGAGAGCCATCTGGTTGTGTGACTGAGCTGCGCGGCTAGGTAATACCTTTGCAAATCGGGTAGTTGTATCCCACCTTCTTTGTATGGAAGCGTGAGTGTGGGTAAGGAGATCTTGTGTCTAGACGATCCCCATATAAAGTCCTTGATCAAAGAGTCCAATTTTTTGAAGAAAGGAGGTCTGATGTAGAAGCATACATTCGTGAAGTGGTATAAGAGACGGGGAGAAATATCATCTTGACTATTGCCGCTCTGCCCATTACTGCCAGTGGTAACTTCGACCAGAAGTTCATAGATTTACGGAGGGCTCTTACTGCTTTTTCAGTGTTGTGATCGTGCGTGAGCGCTGGGGTATGGCGCACCTCGATTCCCAGGTATTTGAACTGCTCTGGTTGCCATTGTATCCCGACATCTGGGAGGTCGGGCGCATCCAGACCCCTGAGTCTGGCCAGTGGAAACGCACACGACTTTAGTTTGCTTAATGATGTTCCAGAGTATCGAGCATAGTTGTCGAGGCTGTCCAATGCGACTTGTGCATTGAGCTGGGGATTGTTCAAATGTAGGAGGACGTCGTCTGCATACATGGATATTATGGCGTAATCACTGCCCAGCCCAATGCCCGCGTCGAAGTGTTGTGTCCTGAAATAAGCAGCCACTGGCTCCAGGCCCAGTATGTATAGCATTGGGGATAGCGGGCATCCCTGCCGCGTGCCCCGCTGTATCGGCCAGGCTTCGGACAATATCCTGCCAGTCTTGACTCTCGCTGTCGGTGCGTTATACAGTACCTCAACCCACTTTACAAAGCTCTCGCCAAAGCCGAATTCTTTTAACACTTCGATCAGCCACTCCCAGTAGATTGAGTCGAAGGCCTTTATGGCATCCAAGGAGAGCACCGCTAGGTCCTCGTCCCGATCATAGGTCTCTGCCATGATGTGTTGGAGCCTCCTCAGGTTCGCAGTGGTGTTGCGTCCTGGCACAAAGCCGTTCTGGTCCTCATGAATCAGGGTTCCAATCACCCTCGCCAGCCTCTTGGCCAGGATTGTCGTCAGGATCTTGCAGTCGTAATTTAGCATGTCAATCGGGCGGTATGATTCGCAGTTATTGGCGGGTTTGTTGGGTTTGAGTATAGGGATGATAATAGTCTCTTTCATGGTGTTGGGTAAGTTTCCGTTTTCGTATGCTTCCATGTACACCTTGTGGAGGGTCGGGGCAAGGGTTACTTCGTAGGCTTTGTAAAATTCAGGTGGGAGCCCATCGCTTCCTGGGGTTTTGCAGGTGGTCAGCGATTTAATCGCGTCCGTCACGTCCTCTATAGTAATTTCCGCATCCAGTGACTCTCTTTGGGGTTCCGTAAGTCTTGGAAGCTCAATTTCGGCCAGTGTGGCCTTTATGTCGTCCACTGGTATTTTGGTGTCGTGGGCATACAATCTGGAGTAGAAGGCCGCAAAAGCTCAGTTGATGTCTAGCTGCGTCCGGTGAGTTATCCCCCTCTCATCGATTATTTCGGTTGGGAGATGTCTCGGGAACTCGCGCCTACATAGCCAGGCCAACATTCTACCAGGCTTATCCGCTTCTTTGTGAGCTCTGGCCGTGTAGGTCGCGTAGTCAAATTTGGACAGTCTGTTCCAGGCCAAAAGGCACTCCTCCCGGGTGCTCTTTAATTTTATTTCAGCGTCCGGGTTAGTATTGATTCCGGATTCCAGGTGGGTGATCTTGTTCTCCAGTTCCTCCAGTTCCAGTCTCAGGAGCTTACGGATACCACCAGCTCCTGATATTACTTCACCCCTTGTCACAACTTTCATGGCCTCCCAGAGTGTGTTCCAGCTTGGCACTGAGCCTGTGTTAATGTCCAGGTATTCCTCGAGTTTGTTGCCAAGTTCCTCCCTGAATGCGTGGTCTGAGAGTGCTGCGGGTGGCATTCTCCAAAGGGGGATGGGCGGTCTGGGACCTCTCGGGGTCCATTGCATGATAAGTGGTGAGTGATCGGATATGGTTCTGCCTAGGTAGAGTGTGTCATCCACCTGTTGAGCCAGCTCACGATCTATGAACAGGTAGTCTATCCTCGTGTGGACACTGTGCAGGGCAGAGTAAAAGGAGTAACACCTCTCGGTGCGATGTTGTTCCCTCCAAATGTCCACCAGGTCAAGCTGTTCTATTGCAGTATTTAGCGCGTTAGATGCAGGGCTGCTCGAGAGACGGGGGGGGGGGGGGTCTGATCTGTCCACAGCGCCGTTTCTGATGGAATTAAAGTCGCCACCCCATATGAAGGCGCCTTCTCTCCGAGGAATCATTTTGGCACAGAGCATTGAGGTGTGTGAGGGTATTCCATGTTGCGGGAAGTATGAGTTCACCAGGCAGATTGGCGTGGATTCAATGGTACCCCATAATATTAGATATCTGCCCTCTTTATCTGCTTCGTAGCCCAACAGGTGGAAGGGCACAGTCGGACTCACCCACGTGAACACTCCTCTGGCGAATTTGGAGTATGGGGCTCCTTTCCCCATACCTCCCCATCTATCAGATAATTTAGCCATAGTTTCTTCTGTGAGGTGGGTTTCCTGAAGCATCGCTATTGACACCTTTTTCCTACGCAAGTAGGAGTGGATCCGATTCCTTCTCAGATACGTGCCCATGCCCCTCACGTTCCACGTGATCACCTTAAGTTGGAGTGCCATTGGGCCTGCGTCTTGGTTTCATCTTCCCTGCCGCCCCCGTGTCCTGGTGGTGTGGCTTTCCCTCTAGGTTCTGATGTTTTCTCTTCCGCCTCTCCCAAGGGCCTCCGGCCCCATATTACTTTTCCGCTGGTATTCTGAAGACTGTGGTGTGAACAAAAACAATTAACAAAACTATAACTGGTGCGCCCAGCAACAACGGGGTCTTGCTGGTGCTCAGGCGCTCTCGCGCCGTCAGGACCCATCCGGGTGTCGGGCACGAGGGGGGTCGGTCAGGCAACGGGCCTGACCTGTGCTGTTCGTGGGAGGCGGGGTCCTGTGCCCGGCGTGGGCCGAGCGAGGGCCGTATCATCATTGCTAGCTGTTGGGTGATTTTACCTTCTCTTAAGTCATTCACGTTACATCCAAGTGGGGTTTATGAGTCGGGGTATCTTCGATGTCTCGGGCTCAGAGGGTTCAACAATTTTCAGTAGGTTGAGGGTCATTATCTGCAGCTAAATTGTTGTCTTCTAGCCACATGTTTGCGGCTGCCGGGGATTCCAAGAAAATCGCCCTGCCCTTGTGGATCACTTTCAGTCTTGAGGGGTATAGTAACATATACTTCAGGTTCAGTTGCCTGAGTCAGGCCTTAATCGGGACAAATGAGTTCCTTTCCCGCTGGACTTTCGGGGTGTAGTCGGGGTAGATCGTGATCTTCGAGCTCCCACGTTCGATGGGGCCCTCCTCTCTAGAGTGCCGGAGGATGGTCTCTCTGTCCTGGAAGTTGAGGACTTTAGCAATTATAGGGCGAGGGTGTGAGCCTGGCGGAGGTCTCTTCTGTAACGATCTGTGCGCCCTTTCAATCGAAAATCCTTGCGTCAGTTTTCCCGGCGCCCACCTCCTGCTGTATCAAGGACTCTATGTAGGCCGTCGGGTTCGGGCCTTCAATTCCCTCCGGTACCCCCAATATTCTGATGTTGGCGCGTCTGGCTCGGCCCTCGGCCTCCTCAGCCCTGGCCTCGAGTGTGAGCACCTTCCGCTCTAAGTCCAGCACCTTGGCCTTCAGCTCCACCGTGTCCTCCGACGTCTCCTTTATGGTTGATTCGGCAGAGGTTACTCTTTCTGTCAAATTGCGGGCATCCTGGCGCATGAGTTGTAGCTCAGATTTGAACTCTCCGATTCTGGAGTCTATAAATGCGCGCAGTGATGCAATTGCCTCCAGCACTTGGGCTTGATTTTCGGGAGGGTCTGCCGGATTTGTTCGAGGAGGTTCGGGAGTGGAAGCGCATGGCTGCGGAGGAGCTTTAGCTTTAGCGGACACATACGTGTCCATGGTGGTTGCCTTCGTCTTGTTCCTGGCAGCCATGTTGGGCGTCACCCGGTCGTGTGGAGGCGAATGACGGCGGGGGAGGTTGGAGAGCTTATGGTTCCGAAAGCAGGGTGATCCGATTCGGGCAGAGTTAGTGATCAAGTTCTCGGAGAAAAATACAATGGCACATGTTCAAATAGTTTATGCCCTCGCCCAGCACTCTCCTCACCTCCGCCTTCCTCCGCCGACGATGGCAGGGGTCCCCCGCACCGGGGGTCGGGGCGGCCCCACTCGATGCCGTAGTCCAGGGCACAGGCCCGATCAGGAGCCCCCAATTCGCTCCTCGCTGCAGAGGCGGAGGTTCTTCTTCCCCTCGGCCGCAGTTTACAAGTCGGTTTCGCTGCGACATCAGCCTCGGAAGATGGCCGCCATCTTGGGTCCCGCGATGGGGTGGGACCTTTATCTGGAAGAATCCGTGGGTCCAGAGGTCCAGGTCCAGGGGAGGACCACAGCAGCGTATTCTGGGTCGGTTCCCCTTCCCTTGGAATTGTTTCTTTCCGTCTCGGGTGCAATTTTAGGCAGGCAAAAGGATCAGGATACGGCGCCTCGGCCGGAACACGGCGACTCAGCTCCGACTCGCCATGAGCTCCAGGCCACGCCCCCTGGAGAAAGAAACACCATGGCCGACTCTCTCAGCAGGGAGCTGCGCGCATGTCACGAGTGGGATCTGCGCCAGGATCAGGTGGATCAACTCTTCCGACGATGGGGCAAACCCCAAATCGACCTGTTCGCAACAGCGACGAACTCGAAGTGCAAGAGGTTCGCCAGCAGGTTTCCCCAGCCGAGAAGCATGGGCGATGCGTTCTCGTTCCACTGGGACGGCCTATACCTGTATGCATTCCCTCCGTTACTGCTTCGACTCTTCAACCAGCTCAAGAGGTCCCGGTGCAGGATGATCCTCGTCACACCGGCGTGGCCGAGGCAGATCTGGTTCCCGTACCTTCTGGACTTGTCAAAGTCCCCTCCCATCAAGCTGTCGGCGGACGCGGACCTTCTCTCCAAAGAAGGAGGCGCCATCTTCCGCCACGACCCGGCGTCGCTGAACCTGCAGGCTTGGCTCCTGCCGCGCTAGAGTTTGGAGGCTATGATATACCGGCCGATTGCAGAGAGGTTCTTGCAAAGGCCAGGGCGTCCTCGACTCTCAAATGCTACGGTCATAAGTGGAAGAGGTTCTCTATCTGGTGCCGAGCACAGAAGATCAACCCCCTACGGATTACGGCCCCTCAAGTGCTGCCGTACCTGCTATCGCTGGCAAAGGCTGGGCTAGCCCATGCCTCCATTAAGATTCATCTGGCGGCGATCTCCAGATATACCAGAACCACAGGACGGACGTCCCTGTGGTCCCATCGACTGGTAAGAGTTTATGAAAGGACTGTTCCGGTCGTTCCCGCCGGTGAAGGCCCCGGCGTGTGAACTTAACGTGGTGCTGACCAGGCTCATGGGGCCCCCATTCGAGCCGATGCTCTCCGCACCGATGAAGTTTGTGTCGTGGAAGACTGCATTCCTGGTGGCCATTACCTCCGCACGACGAGTGGGGGAGATCCAGGCCCTATCCTGCAAAGCACCGTACTTGACTTTCCATGCCTCGAGGGTGGTGCTTAGGACGCACCCCTCCTTTATGCCCAAGGTGCCGTCGGACTTCCATCTTAACAAGCCCCTGGTGTTACCTGTTTTCTTCCCGTCTCCTTCGTCGCCGGCCGAGAGGACTTTGCACTCGCTAGATGTGGTTAGAGCGCTGAAGTTCTACGTGGACCGCACGAAGAGTTTTAGGACATCACAGCTATTCGTGACTTTTGGACCTGTGAATCAAGGGAAGGCTCTCTCGAAGTCTTCTATTTCCAGATGGCTCTCCGGCTGCATCATGCACTGCCACCGGTTGGCTAACCGACCGCTGCCAGGCCGTCCGAGAGCCCATTCGACCAGAGCGATCGCTGCTACTATGGCGTTCTTATCTGGTGTGCCCCTGCTGGACATCTGCAGGGCTGCTACGTGGAGGTCGACGCACACCTTCACGAGATTCTACTGCGTCGATCAGGAGTCCAGGGTCGGCCAAGCAGTGCTGCGCAACCTGTTCGCTTAAGGTGAGCCTGGTGAGGAGGTAAAAGATGCTTAATGTTGAGTTTTTGTTATTGCTTAATGTTGAGCCTTTTGCCACCTCCCGTGGTTGTGCATGTGTGTACTGCTATGTATTCTTATATTCATGAGCATGTGAATCCATGGCAGACCCCATGCTGGAGAAGGAACAAGTTACTTACCTGTAACTGTTGTTCTCCGGCATGGGTCTGGCATGAATTCACATGCGAACCCCCCCGCCTACCACTCTGCGGCTCTTCACTTGGTCATACTGCCACTTCACATGCTACCAAATCTGAAGATGGCTGCCAGAGGCGGGGCTTAGGGAGAGGGCAGTCATTGGCTGTGGTCAGTATGACGCAGAGATCAGTGATTGGTTACTACTACGAAAGACAGATCAGAAACGAAACTGATACTGATTTTTCTTTACCGAGGATTCCCAGCCTGACGGGGAATATTCATGAGCATGTGAATCCATGCCGGAGAACAACAGTTACAGGTAAGTAACTTGTTCCATACAACCTACACCCTCGGGTGACTTCAATAACTAGGGTGCGAGGGACATTAATATCTTACTGTTTGCATTTAGACTAAAAGGAAAAGGTTATTGGAACAAGAGACCGCTGTTAGGACAGTTTTTCTGAAGTCCAACTAAGGGCTTCGTAAAATAATTCACCTGAGGCAGTGAAAGACTCCACTCTTAGTATAAGGCTGTACCACCTGACTTCATTGTAGCGTAGACGGAGCACCCAGGCTTATCCTAGGAGGGAGAGGGCTGTAGAATCAGTACAAGTGAAATTGTAATACAAATGTACCAAAGAGAAACAAACACTATATGTAAAAATAAAGGATTTATTTAAATGCAAGTAGGCCCAATCTAGGGGTTAGCACTAAAACATTATATGAAATCGCAGTATACAAACATAACACTTTGCTTGAAAGTACATTGACCCAAGTATAGACCTTATTTGAACTACCTAGCGGTAGTTCTAGGGAAGTCAAACCTTTTCATACATTCAGTAAAGGTCAAGGGGGAGTAAAAACCAATGGTTACTCTTTACAATTACATTTAGTAATGCAAAGGCAGTAGACTCTTCCAGTTGTATGATTCTCAGTACAAATCACTTAATCAGTCAACTGAAAAATATACTTTTGGTGAATAGTGAAACTTATTCTAGGTGCAGTAAAAACCTATAACTAATTTTGTGATAAGTTATACTAGGTGAGTAAAACCTAAGGATGTAATATACAATTAGAGGTGATATTGAGATCAGTGAACCACAGATTGAGGTAAGCAGTAACTCCTGTAATTTATTTTTGGATGGCACACAGCTAACACAGGTTAAGTAAAACCCACATACTTTTTTTTTTAAACCTCACAATGAATGGTAAAGTAAAACCAAATGTTGAACTTATTCTGAATGACTCGGTTATTCTAGGTAGACAACAACCTAATGCAGACTAATTCTGGACATGCTACCAGCAAGTTGGGGGACACTCATACACTTATCAAAGGACTAATCTGGTGATACCAGCACTTTACTTTTGCGAAGAGGCACCACTTAATCGCAGGAGAGTAAAATACCTTCACATCTACTTTCTGTTAGAATGGCAAAACAGTTTCTAGGGAAGAAAAGATGTTAACCATACTTTTAGAATAGTGCATCACACATTCAAGGTCAAGAAGAACTTTTGTAACTTCACTCTTAGAATTACAGTTATCAACCAACTCTTTACAAGTAACTTTTAAACACTTATTTTCTTTTCTAGGCAAAAGGTCCAATCCCTTCAAAGTCTTTGCCTTATTCTTGGAGCATGTGTTCTCAGTGGCAGAAGGGGGCGGGGGTGTCACTAGGACTAGTGACCAACAGGCAGTGGCAGAATAGGTTATTTTGTAACAAAAGTCAGAGTTCCTTAGGAAAACTGGGAAACAGGTGAGTACTTTACTTAAAATTAAGCAGAGGGTCCAGGGGCTTCGCAGAAGACACCCTAGCGGGATTCTAGCACTGGGACTGGGTTCACTGGATGAGAGGGCCTCCCCATCATAGAAAACGACCCACAGCTACACAGAAATCCTAACAGACTGGAGGTAAGTAGATACCCAAGCCAACACAGTATCTCAGCATTGAAGATTTTGCAGCAGGAGAACTTCAGGGTCTGCAGCCATATACCCCGTCCGTGGATTCCTTGTCATGGAGACTGAAAACAAGACCTCAGAAGGGACTTTTCAGTAGGGATTGATGAAGGCTCTAGGCAAGATTTCCCTTGCGGCTGAATGCAGGTCTGCGGATTTGGCGCCTTTGAAAGGAGCACAGAAGAAGACAGAAAATCTACGTGTCGTTGCAAAGGTCCAGCGCTCTGTGGGGACTTTTCAGACTATTTGTGTCTCTGGGGAGCCACCGGGATGCCCACGAAGTTTCAGCGAGATTTGGAATTCGGATAACTGTGCACCGCACAATGGCTTGAGATCCCAGTGCATTGGGTTATTGCAACAACCCAAGGTCGCAGGAACGTGTGGGATGGCTCCAAATGCCGGTCTTCTTGATTCTAGTGGGTCTCACCAGGCTCTGGGTCGTCGTTTTCGGAGTCCCCAGGTCGATTGGAAGGAAGGGCTACAGCAGGCTCTGGTTACACAGCAGGCTCTCGGGTTGCTGGAAATCATCTCGGCTGCGTTTCCTTCATCTTACTCTTCGGTTCCAGTGGTCTACTTTTCTTCAGGTTCGCAGTATTTATCAGGAATTGCAACACAACCTCTGCATTCTCTCCCCGCATTTTACAAGAAGGGGCGGTCTGGTTGTCCAATTGGAACAGCCATCCTACCACTGGGATTTGTCCCCATTCAAGCAAGGCGTAAGACAAAGGGCTGTGAAGTTTTGGATCCCTCCCTCACTTCCTGCTCTCACACACAGGCTGGAGCCTGGGTGGGGAGTCCAGGGCCCAAACCCAAAAAAAAAAGAATTGCACAAAGGAATTTCCCGCCCTGGATGTCAGAAGGAACAAGAAACGACAAACACTAAAATTGCGAAAAAATAAGACTTGGCTCATTTTGGTAAAATGAGCACTTGGGTGCCTTTACTGCCGCTGTGAACACAGCACGCGGTAAAGGTGCACCAAATTAATGCAAGATATCACTGCCACCAGCCGTTGAAGGTAAGCTTGTCACTGTAACAGAATTTAGTTTTAATGTGAAAGGGGATACATTGTATCTCCCCAGCACTCCACATAAGGTGGGATGTGCTGGATTCACAGAATAAAATGTAAAAGGGATCCAAAGATCCTTTCTACCCTTGAACTGTAGTTCACCCAAGTTTAGCAAAAGAAAGTTAAAAGGGGAGCCCCTAGTGCAACCCAGCAACAACAGGCACTTAATGCCAATAAGTTGTTAAAGAGGATAACTTTAAAAAGACACTATGGAGAGTCTTAAAAATGACACCCATAAAGAATTAAAGATTGTGAGTGGGAAAAGGTTTCCACTCACTGAAGTTATTATGGAAAAATATCCCACTAATAAAGTAGAAGGTTCTGGCGTTGACCCAGGTCAGGAAGATTTACCAGTTCTGTAAAAATCTTACTTAACCACCAAAAATAATTCTTAAGCAGGCTAATACTTTTGAATCCCCACAGCAGTCATTCAGTATAACCGCTTAGGCCAAAGTCAATGGGCAATGGTCTTATATATAGGATGAAGCACTTCTGGTAGGTAAGTAGAAAAGTCTTTGCACAATGTTTTACAAGTCTTTGAAGAAAAGATGGATCAAATGTAGGGCCACAAGGCATTAGACTTGTGAGGGGTAGAAGATGCAAGCAACTCTAAGAAAGAGGTTAGTTCTCTCAGACTTTGTACAGTACCTTTGAAGTGAAGAAAGTGCAGCAGATGTCTGGTCCTGTGCAGCTCTGCAGATATCACTATTCCTGGGCCTCAGATGTGGGTGACGAGAGCTAGGACTTTGGGGGGGACTCCTGCCCTGCAATGGGACTGTCACCGCTCTCAACCGGCAATCTTAAAATCAGTGGCTGTTCAGTTTTTCAGCTCCTTGCGTCACCGCAAATAGCAACACCGCGGTTCCTGGCTGTGGAGATTGGCTTTCATTGCTTCTGGGGTCCTGCACTCTGTTGAGGGGTCTCCGGCTCGGTCAGTCCTGCTCCCTGGGAGTCCGGAGGATCTTCCTGGAGCTCTAGGCCAGCTTAAAAGCAACTCGCACAATCTGCTGTTCCTCTCCCTGACTATACGGTTTCCAGCAGAAACTCTGTGTAAATTCAACCAGCTCTGAGAAGGATGTCCAGGTGGCTTACTTTGGAGTTGATTGGTTCAACCAACTCGAGGGGAGAAGTCGTCCCTGCAGGGGTTTCTGTCAATACGAAGCAGGGCTTCACGGGGCAAACCAACGGTCCAGGAGTTGCAGCAGGCGTCCTCTTAAATTTCTTCAGTTCTTTTCTCCAGTGGTCGACTCTGCCTTTCAAGCCAAAAGCCTCGTCTTTTATTCTGTCCGCTCCCATTCCAGCCTATCGATAGGTCACCCAGCAGGGTGGGTGTCCTTGCCGGCCAATCACTACAGAGTGCATTTGAGTCTTCTAGGAGACTAAGCACAGGGAGTTTCGGGCACCTTCCTGACTTCCTGCCTACCCCAGACACCCTGGAGCCAGAGGCGGGCTTCACCTGTGAATTCCGCCGAAGGCAAAGCGAACAATGGGACCAAATCGCCATTTCTTTGTGGAAAGGTCCTTCTTGCGAAGAAAGACTGGGGCCATTTTGACAAAAATGGCACCCTTTGGTGCTTTACTGCAGTTACTGCAGTTGCGAACGCAGCCTGCGGTAAATGCACACCATGGTAGTTAAAATGATACCACTGCCACCAGCCATTCAGTGAGGAAAGGGTGAAATAATATTGATACATGAGAAGCTAGACAAAGGGGATATTCTAACCTCTCCAGCACCCTATTGTAAGATGGTGTGTGCTGGGTCTTGAAAGTTACAATAGTAAGTGAAGTCAATTTCACTTTACTGTCTGGGAAACAGTAGTTAATTCCAGAGACAGTATTTAAACCTTTGGGGAAATTGCCACTCCACTGAAGGTGCCGTGTGACACAATGTAAAAGATGATGCATATGGAGTTTGTCAGGATCCATGACCAAAAACACAAAGCTCAGAAATCAAATTAAAATGCATGAGTGTGAGGGGAAAAAAGGGTCTCCTTCTCTCTCGAGGTTAAAGTTGCTGGGGGGTCTCTGAGGTGGAGGGAATTGGCACATTTCTGAGAATTCTCCCTAACACCCCACTGTTGCAAACATTGCCTCAATGAAACCCTGTGAATCCCCTGTCATTCTATTAAGTATTATTGTTTTGTACTGAAAATGTTCCTTCTAGATATCCTTGTTCAAATGTTTTTTTCAACCTCCCTCTATCCCAGCAGAGTCAAATTGGTTATCCACAAGCGTATGGCCAGTGGGGGCAGTGGTATGGAAATGCTCAACAAATTGGCCAATATATGCCTAATGGCTGGCAAGTGCCTGCCTATGGAATGTACGGACAGGCCTATCAACAGCAATTTAAGTAAGTACAGTTTTCAGACTTTTCCCTGATTACCTTGTTTAGATATTCATTTCCTGTGGGCCATGGACCCTTGGTCTTGCCATTAATATTGGTGTAGTCTTTGTGTGATAACTAATTGCCTTGAATGGATCTATGAACTTGAGTCCTGCTTCTCCATCATGGTTCCTCCATGGACCTTTTTTCTTTTTATTTCTTTATTGGTATGTGTACATTGGCAATATTTACACCTGCTACTAGGACATTCCCTTGCATAACATTGACAAAGAAAATATCAGTCTAAAACAAGACTGCAACAGTCCCACGTTTATCTCCCCTACACCCCCACCGTGCAGGTCCTCTGATTTAGACTAAAGAAAGGTTCTCATTTACTTGTTCTGAACTATCCCACCCTGTTTATTGCATCACTATCCCAGTCTTTATCCCTTCAGGCGGTCTATTATGGTATGGGTAGAGTTAACCATCCAACGGTGATGCCCATTCCAATCTGAGATACCATTACATTTGGCATGTGTTAGATCCTAATGAGGATCACCAGTTCAGCAGTAGCCCCCACTCCCCCCCCCCCCTCACCCAGCTCCCCCCCCCCCCGATTAGGTCCCTTGACTCATCAGGTTTAGCCAGGACATAACTATACACCTATTTGCCAGTTCCATGGCTAGGGCCACCATTCTATTCTGCTACATTTCAGGTTTCTGTCTGGGAATTGTTCCAGCTAGAACATCAAAGCTCTCTCAGTAATCACCCAGCCCCCTGTTCCATTTCAAATGGATTGTGCCCATAGCTGGATGTTCAATATCAAAGATGAGGAATATGCGGGAGCAACATTAATTCAAAAGAACCTTACCTGGGGTAAGTAACCTGTTAATCTGTCACTCTAATCACCACCCCCTTCCCAGAAAGCTCCAAGTTTAGGATAAAGCCGCATCAAATGAAAAACCTGTGCCCCTTCTGCACCACACCCCAGGGAGCACCCTGATCTCTCCAGGTTAATTCTATGCATCCTGTTCAGTGTTAAATTTGCTCTGTAGGGTGGTGTATTGAATGAGCTGGAAATGGCTCTTCTGGGACACAGGTTTCGTGTATGCACATTTGTGATGCTTGTGAATCTGCTTGGAATCAAATGCTGTGCATATAGTTTGACATTTAGTGCTAATCGCAGAGTATTGCATCTTGTCTTTTGAGGATCGAAAGGGGATGTAGACCTGGGCGTGCCTGTAACACTATCCCAGATGTGTAGTGTAGCCAAATCCCTCACACGTCGAGGTCCCTCCGATTTGCTTTTTTCCACCCAGCGAGCTGGTCTCCTTATGCGGAGCTCGTAAAATTCCTAATTAGTATCTTTGTCCATGACTTCAGGTTGTTTATATATTCATCCCCTTCGACGGCTACTTAACTACCACTGCCGAAGACCACTCCAGACTTTGGCGGCTGGTGCTCCGTTCGACGATGTCGACACCTCTTTTGAAATGTTGGACTTCTTGTAAAGGCAAGTACCCCTGGAAAGACATGCACCAGAGGTGCAAGAAGTGTCTGCCTCAATCACCATGAGGCGTCCTGTCGGTCTTGCCAGCTTCTGCGTCCGAAGACGATCAAAGAACGGTGAGTTAAACGGTGGGTGGCCTACGTCCTGATGCAGGCAGAGGGTAGCTACCTCAGCGCCAAGAGTGACGAGGAATTGAGCGACAGCGTGGCTCCGATATGGGTGCCATCGACCTTCCGCGTCATCCATCTCCTACCCCAGCAGGCAGGCCACCGGTTCTGCTATGGGGAGTATACTCCCCGGCGACCGGGATGCACACACTACTCACAAAGGTAAACCCACAACCCCCCCCCCCCACCACCACCCCCCCCCCCCCTGGGCTGCCTCGATGGACTAGTCGGCACAGTCCAAGATGCCAACGGGTACACCGATTTCTTCGACAGAACCTGCCGATCCTCTGGGTTGGCCGCGCTCTCCACAAACGCCTAGGCGGCATGTGTCCGGGCACTCCACTGACAGCGGCGTCGGCACCAAAGTTCATAAGAGCGTCCAGACACCTCTTAGGAGCGTGCCGACGCAGAAGGTTCCGGCAACGGCGAAGCCACTAGAACAGCGGAAAACCCTCCCAGACATGCCGAACATCCGCAAGAACCTTGCTAATATTGTTTTGGCAGCTAATAAGCCCAAAGACAAGTCGAGGGACACGTCCACACACCAGGAAAGGCAGGACCATTCTGAAGGTCACCAGCCCCTGGCTAACACCCTCTCTGAAAAATCTTGTTGATCTAATCACTCAGATCCCCAAGAAGAGCCAGACCCCCCTGGCTCATCCTTATGGACCAGAGATAGGTTAGAGGGGGTATATGAGTAGACGTTCCAAATTTGTGGAGTTCTCAAAAAGGTTTACCACTCCTAAAAGGCACAGTGAGGACAACTTATACCCTACTGTATCTACATTTCGGAGGACCTCCTGCCCTCTTCATGAGGTGTTTGACCTAACTGAACCGGAAGAGGTTCCTCAGGACCCTTATTTTCATGAAGATGATCCCTTTGAGGACACCATGGCCCCAGGTTGGGGGTCGGGAGATGAACAGCCAGTGCATAATCACCATGACTGTCACCAACTAATACCCCTGATCCAGACACATTATGCATGGATCCTCCCGCTTCTCGTCCCATATCTCATCCCATTTGCTGGGCATCTCCCATAGATGACCAGATGGCATTTAATGCCATTCTGAAGAAAGCTGCAGAACATTTTCAGATTTCCACGCAGGAAGCAGTGCAAGACACTGACTTTGTGGAGGATATTCTGAAGGAGAAAACACCTGTAAGCCAGGCTCTACCTTTATTGAACTCCGTTAAATGGCGTATCGCCCCTTTGCTGATGCCATCGCAGACAAAGGCGGTGAACCCACAGGTCGAAGCTTTTTGCCCTTCACCTACAGACACTCTACATTCGGGGACATGCCACTCCAGATTCGCTAGTGGTTGTCGGGCTCCAAGTTTCCAGGCGCAAGAGTGGCACAAACCAACCACCCCCACTGCGTTCTTGGCGCCTGTAAGACTAGGCTTACACAGGCCTGCGCGAACCCAGCAGGGAAGGAGGTTTAGGGACACGTTGGTTGGATGGGTGAGGGTAACCGGATAGAGGCTTATGGTAGGGTAGTGGGTGGGTTGGGGGACATAGGGTGAAGCTAACCACTGTACAGCATAAACATACACCCACATGCATACATTCCCCACAATGTTCAGCATGCAACACAAAATAACCAGTGAAGCACTTGGCTCTGGTTGTGCGTGCTGCCCTCCTGCCTGAGCACACTCGGGTCCGTTAACAGGAGCAGTACAAATGCAGCGATAAACTTGTTGGTGATTGCACGGTATGCTGCGCGTGGCTCACAAGTAACTACAACTTTGCATGCAGCCATGACTGGTGACACCCCCACCGCAAGGGAAAGGTTCATGAAGGCTCATACAATTCTGGTGTCTAGGCATTTGCCAGCATTGGAAGGCGTAAATGTACACCATGCCAGTGTGCATAGTCGAATGCGTGTGTAGTTACACATGTAAATCCTGTCTAGCCGCAGGTGGCTCAAATATGCAGCAATAGTGATCCGCCGCACATGGCTACAATGTGACTCAACATGTGGTTTGTTATGAATTAACCACACGTGCTTAAAAGCATGCGGTTCGTGAAGGGTTGCTGCTGCCTATGGCGTTCTATGCGGCGTGAGTAAATGGGCGCCCGTGCCTCCATTACATGCAGAATAATCCTTGCGGTATTCAGAGGTCTGCTGGTGAACGTTTCATGCAAAAGCATGGTCGCTGCTGGCTACTAGGTGCAAGGCAAACAGCGTGTTCCATACTTAGACAATGCTTCAAACCTTATGGTGAGGTTACCGTGCCCGCAGACCAGATCACCTGGGGGTCATGTTTGCGAAACCAAGGAAGCTCCAAAATAACGCCAAACTCTGACGCTACTATAAGGTCAAACTGTACCTCCTCGATGATTTACCGGGCAACGCAGCGTCCGGACCTGGGCACACTGGGTTATGGGCCAAGAACATATCGCAGTGCCATCAACCGACTGCATGGCTTCTGGGGACTCTTTGGTCTACTAGGGTACCACCAACTTGGCAGCATACGCAATGGCAATGTCTAGGTCCAGGGTAACCCGGACTTCATTATCAAGTAAACCTAAAGACCCAGACATTGTGATGTGTGGGGCATGATTGACAAAACCTATCACTGCGACTGCTTCAACTTCCTGGCTCAACTGTACCACCCTACAATCGATGGGGCCTTTCCCTGCGGTTTGGGCTTTCTGCAGACGCTCTTTTTTCCTCTTTGGTGAGTGGGCCACGGGTTGATCCAATCTGCATAGGCTCTTCCCCAACTGCCTTTTCAGTTAGTCGCAGCGTCAGAGACTGATCAAGTCTGGCAATTGGACGTGAGTTCCCTTGCCTTTTGGCCCCCGCTGTTCTGCCTGCCGATGATAGAGACTCTGTGCAAGATGAATCATTGCAGGGCAATTGCGAGGCTGCGGGTCGATCTGTGCTATAAGGTCTTTTAGCTTGTCCCGCAAACCTTGGTAGAAGAGGGACAACCTTTTCTCTCTGGGCCGCTCTGCCTCGGCCACCAACCGATTGGATTGGGTGACCTACATTGAGTTCCTTGCTACCCTGTCGTAGGGCTAGTAACTCCCTTTCCTTACACAGAGCAGCAGCTCTACGATTGAATTCATCCCAGTCATACAAGATCCCATCGTCCCTTTATACGAAGCCACTGCATCCCTGCTCGGGAATGAGAACGAAAGCTGTTGGTGAATGCTTTAACCAATATAGGAGCATGGACATTCTGCGCTGGCTCCCAGGATCGGTCTTCTGGGCCATAACCTACCCAGTCTGAGATGGTAAAGACTGTCTTTACGTTGTTGGGAGTGCAAGATGGCCTGCACTTCCATGCTCTGGATGACCTTGCACTAAAATAGGTGGCGGTTTAACAGTACGAATTGAGGCTCTAGCTGGTTTCAACAATAATACATGGAAGGTGGAGTGAATGTTCATTTGGCTGGGCAAGGCTAACCACACTGCCACTGGATTAACTATATCCGTTATAGTGAATGGACCCAAATAGCGTGGCTGCAGTTTACGGGGTCCTTGCATTCTGATGTTTCGAGTGGATAACCAAACCCGATCTCCTTGTTTATACTGTAGAGTGTCACGCCGCTTTCTATCTGCGTAGTGCTTGTAAGTTTGTTTTGCTAAATTTAGGTTATTTTGAATATCTGTCCAAATCTGTTGCACATGAGCCTGTTGTCCAACCAATGTGGGTAAATCTGTTTGAGGGGTGGCTGGCTTTGTGGGCAAAACCCATGGATGGTACCCATTCACTCCAAAAAATGGGCTATGCTTCGTAGAGCTGTGTAGTGTTCTAAGCTATCTTGGCTAAACAGACATACTGGACCCACGACATCTCGGCAGTAGTCGCGTAGCACTGTAAGTATTGCTCAAGCCCCTGATTTACCTTTTCGGTTTGCCCATCAGTTTCTGGATGGTATCCTGATGACAGACGGATTTCCATAGCCAGCTCACATAATGCTTGCCAAGACCATGACGTGAATGGTGGACCTGTCGGTGATAACACGTGTGGGTAGACCCGGTTATGTACCACGTTATGTAAGACCAGCTCTGCCACATCTCCTGCGGTGCAGACCCCCATACACGGAACTAAGTGGCTCATTTTGGTGAGTGAATCCACGACGACCAAGATCGAAGTGTACCTCTATCAGTGGTAGGTCCACAATCAAATCCATAGTGACTGTTCCATGGAGCTGGTGGAGTGGGCAGTGGCTGAAGTAGCCCTGCAGGCTTTTGATGACTGGCCTTTTGCCCACCACAGGTGTCACAATTGGACACGTACATTCACACATCCCGCAGCAAAGTGGGCCTCCAGAAATGCTAAGCCACATTGGCAACGCCCGGGTGCCCAGCTAGGGAGGCCTCATGGCACCCTTGCACCATTGTATGACCTCCTTCCTTAGTGTGACTGTGGGCAGGTACAGGGCATTGGCATAATACAGGAGATCACCTACCAGTGTGTGCTGGGGGCCTTTAGCACATCAATCCTGCAGGTCTCTGGTTCACATGGCTTTCAAAACATCAGATGTCAGGCCTTCTTACCACTCCAATGATGTGCGCTCCCGGGACGATATGACAAGCTTCATTTGCCCTTTTTTCCTCTTGGTTCTGCATACCGTGATGGGATATATATTTTTTCTCCAGCATGGGCTCTGGCATGGATTCACATGCTTATGAATATTCCCAGTCAGGCTGGGAATCCTCGGTAAAGAAAATCAGTTTGGTTTCATTTCTGAACTGTCTTTCTCCTAACAACTGATCACTGAGCTCTGGGTCATACTGCCCCCAGCCAATGACTGCCCTCTACCTACGCCCCTCCTCTGGCAGCCATCTTCCTATTTTCACTGCACGTTCCAGTGTTGGGAGTCCTCGTGCTTAGCTCTCGAGCTTTTGCTGCGCATTTTGCTTTTTGGAAGTTTTTTACTGTTTCGGTCAATCGAGCCTTGTGCGCCATCGATCATCCTTCCAATTAACGGGGACCCGTTTTTCATATTCTTCAGGCCCCTCAGGGGTGGATTTTGTCGTTTCTTCGTGGAGGCTTCCAGAAGATTCCCAGGCCTACGCCGCGTGGAACATGTCGGAGGAAAAGGATTCAACTCCCCTGTTCAGGATTTGCTGCAGCTTGTGGAATGTCACAACAAGCATTCAGAGTGCCTCTAGCCGGCGCACAACGCAGAGGATTCTGCATTTTGCCAGAAGATAGCCCTGCACACGATGAGGCAACGGCACAGGTGGCTGAACGAGTGGCTACAGGCTGAGGCCCCTGCTCCGGGTGGGTTCCAGCATCATGCCCCTCCAGGTTCCAAGAAGGCTGAGCGGGCTTTGAAGTCCTTTGAGGGCACCCTCCCGTGGGGTGGGCCAACCGAAGGCTCCGCACCGCGAGTCCACTGCCACCAGGAGCGCTGTTGCGACGGGCTCCTTGGCGACTAGCGTGCGTTCGACGTCTCCAGCCTCAGTCGCCAGTCAACGCTCAGGATCTTCGGCCAAGAGAAAGTCTGACCATCCAGGCAAATTAAAGGGGAGGCCCAAGTCTGCCCTGACCGTGAAGGCCCAAGCACACCCACCCAAGGCCCAGCCTTCCATCGAGGGTGTGGCAGAGTCTCTGGCGAAGGCCGCCGAGACGGCCCTGCAGGATGCAACCCCTAAGGCCAGGGTGTCCCTTCTCCCAGAAAGGAGGCCGCGTTCCGGCCCATACAAGACCCTGTAGAAGAAAATGCCAGTCATCTCCCCCGAGACCTTCACTGCTGGAAACCAAGAAGGAGGGGGTGGGAGGGTGTGGTGGGCCTCCAAGGTACGGATATCTCCTCCTGAGGAGCAGCTCACCATTCTGCAAAACATCCAGGAGGGAAACATAGGAAGCGGGTCCCTACGACGAGAGCGCCAATGACAGCAAGGACACCGTCCAGGAAGAGCAGCAAGGCGACGATGGCCTGGGCTCCCAGGCGGTGCCCCAGCGGCTTATTCCACCTGCACCTCAGCTGCCACCCCCACCTCAGGTACCTCCTAGAGACCTCTGAGTGGACATCCTTTCGGCACTGCATATGCTGGTTTCGGAGATCCAGACAAGAATGCCTATTAGCCAGTGGCCCCGCCCGTGGAGCCAGCAATGGAGCAGGAGGAGGGCTTCTTATATCAGCGCGAAGAGGAAGACCATCCTCAGTCCCGCTCCTGGATGACATTTGGGACAAGGGTTTGGCTCTCATGAAGAACCCTTCCACGGCTCCAGCAAAGAGGAATCGCCTCAAGTACAGGGTGCCCAACTCCGCGCCCATGTGCTTACGGGCCCAGCTTTCCCTGGATTCTGTAGTGTCGGGTGGTTCAGCCTTGGCAACTGCCACCCCAGCGGGCAGCGAGGGCAAGAAGTTAGATGCCATGGGACAACATGTCGTTTATTCGGCAGCGAATACCATCAAGGCCGCCAACGCCCTCGCCATCATGGCTCGTTGCAACTCAGGGGTTGTGGTTCGAGATTGCTCCCATCCTGGACTTCCTTCCCAACGACGAGGTCTGAAGCATTGGAGATTCTGCAGGAAAGCGAGGTGGCGTCGGACCACCCCATCACAGTGACCACTGACATCGCCAACGGAGGGTTCCGCCAGATGGGCAACAGTGTTTGCCTACGTCGTCGTTGTTCGAGGCCACCAACTTTCGGCAGGACGTTCAGTCGCAGGTGCTGGACATGCCCTTCGATGGTGACAATTTGTTCGGGAAGGCTGTGGATGAGTCTCTCCGAGCCATAAAGACTGACACGGAGATTGCGCGTGCTTTGGGCACTCTTAAGCAACAGAAGCAGTCCGTTCGGACCTCAGGCAGCAAGTCCCAAGGATCCTCCAATGGGTTTGGCGGGGGTTCCTATTCATACCGCCAACCATCCTGCTCTTCGGCACAGGAGACCAACAGGGGTGGCTCCAAGTCCTTTGAAGGAGGACGTCACCCCCAAGGCGGCCCTTGGACGTCAAAACGGGATTGAACCGGCCGTGGAGTCCCAGTGGGAGGCCGGCTGGCGACACACCGTGGAATGTCAACTTTAGTGTCCCCGTACACCACTGGTGGCCCGGTTGGAAAACCATGTCCCTCAGCAGCTGCTGGAGGTGCAGGCCATGCGAAGTAAAGGCACAATAGAGCATGACGGGGCTCGAGTGTATTCTCTTTACTTCCTCGTAAAGACCATTGGCTGGAGGCCCATTCTCGACCTTTGTCGACTGAACAAATACATAAAGTCCCAAAAATTCCAGATGGTTACTCTTCAGCACATGCTCGGACAGCTGGAAGAGGGGGACTTCCTGTCGTCGTTGGACTTGGAGGATGCATACTTCCACATCCTGATTCACAAAGGACACCGCAAGTTCCTGCGTTTCGTGGTGCATTGGAAGCACTACCAATTAAAGGCCCTTCTCTTCGGATTGAAGTTGGTGCCAAGGGTCTTCAAGTGCCTGGTGCCAGTGGCGGTGCAGCTGCGACTTGGGTGATTCACATCTACCCTTATCTGGACGACTGGCTCTTCTGGGCCAGCTCGAAGGAGATCGCAGTCAACCACACAGCGCAGGATGATCCTTATCGCACCGGCGTTGCAGAGACCGATCTGGTACCCGGACCTTCTCGGCATGTCAGCGGCCCTCCAGTCAAGCTTCTGGTGGTCGCAGATCTTCTCGCCAGGGAAGCAGGTGCAAATCTGCACCACGACCTAGGATTGCTGAACCTGCAGGCCTGGCTCCTGCCGCGCTAGAATTTTGGGGCTACGATTTCCCAGCGGAATGCGCGTCCATATCCTCCAGATAGGTCCAGTATGTGTTTTTGCTGTCTTCGATGAGTACCTGTAGTTGGGCTGCCCTAAAGTAAAGACGGAAGTCGGGTAGCCCAAAGCCCCCTTCCTCCTTCGGGAGAGAAAGGGTAGTTCTTTGTGCTCCGTGTTTTACCCTGCCAGATGAAAGGCCAGAGCATAGTGTACTCTTAAATGCTATGGACATAAATGGAAGAGGTTTGCCGTTTGGTGCTATGCACAGAAGATGGAGGCTCTACGAGTCACGGCTCCACGGATACTACCATATTTGCTGTTGCGGCCAAGGCTGTACTGGCCCATGCCTCCAAAGTTCATCTGACTGCCATCTCCTGCTACACCAGATCTCCAGTACAATCGTCATTGTGATCATACCGTCTGGTCAATGAGTTCATCAAAAGGACTGTTGCGTTCGGTCCTGCCGGTGAAGGCTCCAGCC
Source organism: Ambystoma mexicanum (assembly GCF_040938575.1). Classification (NCBI taxonomy): domain Eukaryota; kingdom Metazoa; phylum Chordata; class Amphibia; order Caudata; family Ambystomatidae; genus Ambystoma; species Ambystoma mexicanum. The sequence goes on from NC_090932.1 coordinate 1,092,438,914, forward strand.
CCAGCGTGGGAACTCAGTGTGGTGCTGACTAGGCTCATGGGTCCCCCGTTCGAGCCTATGCATTCGGCGCCACTGAAGTTTTTGCATTGGAAAACAGCTTTTCTTGTGGCCATCACCTCTGCACAACGAGTGGGAGAGATCCAGGCCTCTCATGTAAACCACGTTACTTGACATTCCACGAGACGAGGGTAGTGCTACGGATGCATCCTTTTTTACTTTTTTTAAAATAAACTTTAATTTTTATTGCCATTTTTCAAACATTATCAACTGCAACTGTCCGTCCCCTCACCCCCCCTGCCCTCCCTGCGCGACTCTGAATCAAATCTTACAACCAGAGGAATCCTGGGTATCCTAAATCAAAACTGATGCTTTTGGGCTATTGTTTAGCGTTCACTGGTGTCTCTTCCGATGCAAGGGAGCTTGGATATTTTTCTCAGCCGTCCCTTGACTTAACTTTGTGCTGGGTTGTAGATTCCCTTCCTTCTGTTATCTCCTCAATCCTTCCCCTCCATCCAGGTCCCCACTGCAGCCTCTCCCCTCTTCCTCTTCGGTCCCGTACCAGTTCCTAGTTTTCAATGAACTTCCCACCCCAGGATTGCCTCACTCCATCCCAGGCTGTTGGGAAGGTTTCCGGGTCTTTAACCATCGCCGTCAATTTGTCCATCAGAAACGTGTTTCAGCTTGTTCTGCTATTTTTTTACTAGGGGTCTCTAGGATCTTCCATTTTTTGTGCCAGGGCTACCCTCTCTGCTCGTAGCATTGTTTCCCACATCATAGGATATCTATACATTTCCAGGCCCTTGGGTGGGACTCCGAGTAACACAGTTAGTGGCTCTTATGCAAGAAGTTCCCCAGTTACCTCTTCCATCCTTCCCCTCAAGTCCCCTCAATATCTTTGTACCTGCGGGCAGTGCCCCCTTGTACCCATTTGTCCACATCACCTTGGGCACTTTGTTTTGACCCCCCGCAAACATCTTTGATAACTTCACTGGGTCCCGGGGCCATCCCTGTCGGATTTTTAGGTTGTGTTCCATGTCTGCTGTAAATATGTTTCCATGGAAGGCTATTTTATAGACCACCTTCCATGCCTCCTCCGTGAGGACCTCCCCTGCCAGTTCATTCCAATATTGACGGAGAACCCCTCCTCTCTGAGGTTGTATGTGTTCAGTATTTTTTTTTACAATTTAGACACATACCCTTTTTAGAATTGGTGGAATGAAATGCTTTCTCGAAGGGGATTAGCATTCTTGTACATCTTTTTTTTTTTTTCTCCCATTTTTGGTCATACAGGGTGCCCTTCAGCCGAAGATATTCAAATACAGAGATTATTCCAGGGTCTGACAGGAACTCTCCGTCCCTGAACAGTTGGCCCACCCTCTCATGCCCTTGTCTGACCATTGCTGCATGTGTCTGAATCCCCTGTTTCTCAGCCTGATTACCGGGGCCCACCGTGATACCAGCAGGGAGGGCCATGTCGTAAGGTGATTGGTGTGCTTCCCCTCCCTCCAGATAGACTAAAGTACCCCTAGAGTCAAATGTTTTTCAGTGGTGCCCAGGTGATATCCCGCACCTTGTGCGCGTCCAAATCACCCCCCACCCCACCACAATTTAGACCGCCCAAGACAAGGCGCCTAACTCTTGACCATCTGCGAATCCTGAAACTAGAGGTAGAAGCACTGCTGGAAAAGGACGCCATAGAAGCTGTCCCTATTCATTTAAACTGAATATTTATTCAGTGTACTTACTTGTACCCAAAAAGGACCTCACCATGCCCCTGTACTAGACTTGCGCCCAGTGAACAAATTTGTCAAACTTCCAAGTTTCGTATGGTAACTCGGCAGGAAGTAATCCCACTATTGAAGCAAGGGATTACATGGCAACACTGGACATGAAAGATGCATACTTTCATATTTCAATGTTGCCAGCGCACAGAAAATATCTATGGTGCGTGATGGAGGACAAGCACTATCAATTCAAAGTCCTCCCCTTTGGTGCTGAGGGTGTTTACAAAAGTACTGGCAGTAGCTGCAGCACACCTGCACAGACTATCTGTCCTGGTTTACCCTTACCTCAACGATTGGCTCATAACAGGGGACTCCTACGAAACATGCCTATTGAACACTCAGACTATAGACCACCTGTTCAATCTGGGATTCTCCATCAACCAGAAGAAATCTAGCTTGGACCCCAGTCAAGTCAAGAAATTTCTAGGGGCTCTAATCTGGACAAAAGACTGCCTTGTCTTCTTCCCCTCCAATGACAGGGTTCACAACATGCTTTCTCAGATCATCAATATGTAGCAAGTCAGGAAGTGACGGTATGCAAGGCCATGCGCTTGCTAGGTATGATGGCGTCATGCATTTACTTAATTCACCACGCGCAGCTGCGCATGCGTCCCATGCAAGAGTAGCTCAACAGCCAGTGGTGCCAGGCCAGCGGACAATGGGAAGATCTGGTAGTTGTCTTGCCAGCCCTCGTTCTCTCTGCAGTGGCGGTCGAGTGAAAACCTCTTGAAGGGGAAAACATTCACCATCCCCGCAGTAGAAGCCACTCTCACGACAGTCTAATCTCTCACGGGGTGGGGGGACCCCCTCCCCCGCTTCAGCAGACCGCGCATGGAGTGTGGTCCCCACAAGTAGCATCCAACCATATAAATCTGTTAGAGCTGCTAGCGGTGTTAAAAGCACTGAAGTGTCTTTCAAACACAGCTACAGGGGAAGACGGTTCTGGTTCTGACACAGCACCACAGCCATGTATTACCTTGAACAAACGGGGGAGCGCACTCTCCAGGGCTATCCAAGCTGTCCCAGAACATTTGGATGTGGGCTCTCAAACACAAGAGGTTCATACTGTCCCAACATGTCAACATGTTCCAGGAGAACTCCATCTTCTAGCGGACATGCTCAGCAGAGATCTCCCACTGCCTGTAGAATACGAATGGCATCTACGCGAAGACCAAGTCTCCGTCTTTGCAGAATGGGGCTTCCCAGAGATCGACCTGTTTGCAACTCAGGAGAACGGCCAATGCCTAGACTACGCCTCCAGAACCGCTCCAAGGACAACGGATGCTGGATAACATGGTCAGGGAAATTTTTCTACTTTCATTTATTTATTCCCCCCCCATACTCACCTACTCAACAAGATGGTGCACAAAATGCATCAGGAACCAGTTACCATGATTCTGGAGGCCCCCATGTGGGCCTGCCAACCCTGGTTGGCTCATTTAATGGAAATGTGCTCCCCCACCCCCGTGAGTCTACCCTGCCCGTACAACATATTGTCTCAGGACGGAGGGGAAACGCAACACCCATGCCTGCAAACTTGGAACTTGGAGGCCTGGCTCCGGAGGGCATAGAGTTTGGACACCTTCAACTATGCATGGACATACTCAGGGAGACTAGAAAACCGAACATGCGTTATTGCTATTCCAGTAAGTGGAAACGCTTTGTCATCTGTAAAACCAAGGGCATCAATCCCATTGACTGCTCGCCTACACACATTGTGTTGTACAGCTGCTCTATCAGCCTACACTACATCACAGCAGAAAGTGTTGTGGTGGAAAATACCTGTTAAGGCTTTTATGGAAGGGGTTAAGAGAATTCACCCCCTCCCCATTTCTAACCCATCTTCTGGATGGCATATACATGTGGTTTTGACCAGACTCGTGGGGTCTATCTTTGAACCAATGCATAAAGCAAGTCTAAAAGACCTTACTTATAAGACGGCCTTCCTAGTGGCTATCACTTCTATTGGAAGGGTTAGTAAACTACAGGCCCTTTTTATTTATTACATTTGTATAGCGCACAGCAGCCCTTGGGCATTGAGGCACTGTTACTTGAGGGGAGCTTAGTTACAGGGAGAGGGCACATGGGGAGAAGCAGTTGTACATTGAGCAAAAAGAGCAAGTATAAATTAGGATACATATAATATACATATGAACATAGATGAATAACATCTATGTGGGATCACATTTATGTGGTGAGCAGGTAGGTGATGGGTGTAGATAGTGGCGTGTTTCAGGTGAAACTGTTTTCATGGCTTCGCGAAATGTCATGAGGGAGGTAGGGCATTCCAATGTGATGGTGCTAGGTAGGGGAAGCTGGAACCGCCTCCTCTAATTCTTACCAACGGCACACAGAGCATGTTGGCGTAGGGTGTCCTAATTGGACTTGTGGAGGAACAGGGGTGAATCCTTTGTGAGAGGTATTTGTGTGCAGAGTGGTAGATGCACTTGTGGGTCAGGGTTAGAGTTTTCAATGATTCTCTTTTATTGGAAGCCAGTGGGCTGTTCTACTGGCGGCAGTAATGTGCTCTCTTCGCGATGCCTTGAGCTGCGCGGAGTGCGTTGTTCTGGATGACTTGTAGTCTGTCCAGGTTTTTGGTGGAGGTTCCCAGGAAGAGGACGTTGCAGTAGAGTAGCCTTGAGCCTGTGATGGCTCTGGCTATGTTGGTGCAGTTCTCTTTGGCGAGGAATGGCCTAGCTGCGTTGATTAGTTTGGCGTGGTATACTGACGAAGAGGCGATGGCTCTAACTTGTTTACTCATGGATAGATTGGAGTCTAAATAGACTCCAAGGGTTTTGACTGAGTCTGATACAGGAATTTTGATGCAGTCCATAGTGAAGTGGCTAAATTGTGAGTTGTTTTTCTTTTTTTGTAAGTGTCGGGCGAACCTACCAGGAGTTGTTCTGTCTTGTCTGAGTTGAGGCACAGTCCGTTTGCTGCCATCCAGGCCTTGATGGTGTTGTAGATGTCGTTAAGCATAGCAGAGGCCTTGTCATAGTTGCCTGTGAGGGTGAGGAGGATCTGGGTATCGTCCGCGTAGTTTGTGTAGGAGATACCCATAGCGTTGATTAAAGATGTTGTTGAGGGTGGGTGGGGGGCAGGCAGGAGCCTTGAGGAACTCCACAGAGCATGATGGTGGGTGAAGCTGAGGCTAGGTCACAAAATACTTGCATGGTTCTGTCTTGTAGGAAGGTGGTGATCCAGGTCGTGGCGTCGGCGGGGGGCGGGGGGGAAATCTGGCTCTAGTGATGACATAGGACATGGTGGTCTACGAGGTCGAATGCTGCGGAGAGGTCGGAGTAAAGCTGGTTTGCCTAGGTCTCTGCCATCGTCCATCTGATTCTTTAGATCAAGTAATGTGGTTTCTGTCATGTGCCTGTGGCGAAAACCAGATTGGTGTAGCCCTAGGAGCTTTTCTTTTTCGAAGTGCTACACCTGCAGGTAGGCTGCTTTGTCCAGTATCTTAAGCAGGAAGTGGACGGTGGTGATGGGCCTGTAATTAAGGAAGGTGGAGGGGGAGGGGGGTCGAGAGGGTTTTTTCAAGAGGGGGCAGACACAAGCTTCCTTGAGGCATGAGGGGACATTCCCAGTGGCAAATGAGGCGTTGACGAAAGCGGTCAGGAATGGTGCGAGGGTCTTGGCACAGTCTTTAATAATAGAGGCAGGACAGGAATCACCCTTACAGTTGGATGGTTTTAGGGTCCTCATGAGGTTGATAATGTCTTGTTCCTGTATGGCTTTGAATGAAAAGACAGTGGTAGGGTCAAGGGAGGCGGGGCGGGTGGGGTGGGGGTGGTGAGCAGGTGCTTGGTGGACTGGATTTTGGTTCGGAGTGTGCTAAGTTTGTTGCGCATGGCTGTCTGGATTTCATCACACCATGTCTTATCTTTGGTGAGATTTAGGGGGGCGGGCGTAGGGGTCTCTAGTTCTCTGAAGATGGAGAAGATTTCTTTGGTATTGGAGTTGGCATCAGTGATTCTTGATTTTAAGGATTTAGCTTTGGCTTTTGTTAGTCTACAGGGATAAGGTGGTTCTGCGCACTCATCCCAGATTTGCACCTAAATTCATCTCGAAGTTCCATGTGAACCAATCAATCGAACTACCCACTTTCTTCCAGAATCCCACTAGCATGGCCAAAAGAAGCCTACACACACTAGATGTGCGCAGGGCAGTTGTTTTACCTGGAAAGAACAAAACCACTGAGAGACTAGCCAGTTTTTTTGTTTGTGGCAGCTGGTGGAGAAGGGGATCCTGTCTCTAAATCAGCTATCTCAAGGTGGATTGTCAAATGCATCACACTGTTACACCCTTGCTAAGCGTGAAATGCCCTTCAAGCTTAGAGCACACTCTTTGGCTCTAGGTCTTCCATAGCATTAATTGCAAATGTTCCCCTTGTCTATTTGCAAAGCGGCAACCTGGAGTTCTGTACACACCACTATTGCACACCACTATTGCCTAGACACTCCTAGATCTGATTCTCAGGTGTGACAAGCCGTATTAAAACATCTTTTCACTACTGTTCCTTCTCACAACCCACCTCCAACTCCGGGTACTGTTTGCTAGTCTATGCACAGCATGTGATTCTAAGCAGATTAACAAGCATCAGAGATCATGCATTACTCACCCTAATAGCATTTCTGATGGTTGTATCTGCTTAGATTCACACGCGCCCACCCTTCCTCCCCGCTCGGATGGAAGGAACCTAGACGACTTACTACTTTCTCTTCATGTACTCACTCACAATAGCCTTGGACTCCCTCATGGCCGAAAAAAATACAATTGGAGGGACCTCGCCGCGTGAGGGATTTTTGGGTACACTACACGTCAAAAGAGGGGATAGTGTTACAGACACGCCTATGCCGACGTCCCCTTTCGGTCCCTGAAAGACCAGATGCAATACTCTGCGGTTACCACTGGATGTCAGACCGTATGCACAGCATGTGAACCTAAGCAGATACAACCATCAGAAATGCTGTTACAGTGAGAAATGCATTTCAGATTGCCATTCGACTGTCAATCTTTCTCTGAGTCTATAGAAAGCACTTGCGTTGAGGTCTGACCTTTGTGCATAGTGCATCAATTCTATTGATTTTCAGATGTTATCCGAACCTTGTCGCCCTCTAATAAACCCCCCCACCCCCCGATCCCCGTGGACTAGTGATGTCCTAATTCCCTCCATCCTCTTACTGAGTACTTAGGCCAGGATTTTAACATCGGTGTTCAGAAGCCATATGCCTATAAGAGGAGCATTTAGGAGGGGTTTTTCCCCTCCTTGTGTATGACCATTATAATACTCATGCAGCCTTCCGGAAAGCCATCAAAACTAGGCTTTGTCTGAAAGGGCATTTTTACCACCTGTTTGTATCTGTTTATGCATTTAAGTAACTTTCATCCAATGTATTCTGCAACAAAACAACTTGTACTAAGCAATTACCCTGTTGGGCTGCATTCTTGTAACCCTGAATCAAGCCGCCTTACGTTCCTCGTAGCGCCTCCATGCCTTTGGGCTGTAGTGCGCTCTATAAATCAAAAAATAAAATAATTGCCCCATCAGAGTTTCAGGCAGGTTATCGCCTGCCAGGACCGCATTAAATACCTTGGCCAGGTGGGGTGCTAGCGTGCAACCATGTTTTGTAGAATTTTACCGAGAACCCATCCTCCCCTGGCGAGGTGCCTCCCTTCATTCCCTTGATTGTTCGAACTATCTCCTCCTCCTCGATTGTGGTCTCTATATTCTCGGCTACCTCTCTTGCTAGTCACGGGATTGGGATCTTCTTAAGGAAATCCTCTATCTGGGTGTCTTCTCCTTCAAATTCCGACTCCTACCATTTCTTAATACCTCCGAAAGGCATTTCCGGTACTTGGGGTTTCATAACTTAGTGCCCCCGTTTCTATTTTCATGGCTCTCATCTTATTTTTCTGGGCCTTCCTAAGTTTCCACGCTAAGATTTTATCAACCCGGTCCCCCATTTCATAGTATTTTTGTTTTAGTAGCTGAAGGCTTCTCTCTGTTTTGTTTAGCAGGAGTTCTTTCAGCTCAGACCTATATTGCTCGAGGGCCGTCACCCCTTCAGGGGAAATATGGCTGTCCGGTGTGCAGCCTGGTTGTAGTTTCGCTATTTTCTCGCGCAGGGTCTTTTCTTGTGCCTCCCTGTCACTCTTCTTTTGGGCCCCTGTTTTAATAAGCACTCCCCTTATTGTCGCTTTAAATGCATCCCACAAGACGTGCATGCTGACCTCTCCATTGTCATTTAGTGCAAAGTACCCCACTGTTGTCCAGGACCGTTTTTGCTATCACCTCATCCTTAAGCAGGGCATCATATTTCCACTGCCCCTTGTCGGCCCCACCCCTCTATTAGGGTAATTGTCACCACGTCACGATCGGACAAGGGTACCGGATCTACCCTGTGGCCTGTCACATAGGGTGCTATCTATCAGAATAAAGTCGATCCTGGACAAAGACTCTTGCCTTTTTGAGTAGAATGTATATGGCAGGGTCACCCATGGATGTGCTCGGGAGCGTATCCTCCAGACCCGGCTCCCGATTGACCCTGCGGAAGCTCTGAGTTGGGGTCGTCTGACACCTGTGGAGCATTGGGCTTTAACTTCTTCATATCTCTTGAGGGGGTCTAGGAGCATGTTAGTCTCCTCCTACTATTAAGGCACTGTGTGTGAAGAGTCAGTTTATCTCCCACCTTCTCCCAGAATTGTGCCTTGGCTTCATTGGGCCCGTAGACCCCCGCCAATGCCAACAGGGTTCCCTGGAGTGTGTCCTTAAATAGCGGCCCTCGGTGTCTTTGAGTGTGGCCTCTGTTTTTGTTTTAAAGCCCATATCCCTTGCCAGCAATATTGCCACCTCCATCTTTTTAGATTTGTACGAGGCGTAAATTACTTCCCCAATCCTTCCCATATTATGTTGGGTTCTTTTCTTTTAGCTCAATGTTTCTTGCAGGAAGAGGTCTAATTTTGCCCTTCAGAACTCCCTACCACCAGGGACCTCTTAGTGGGGTGTTCAGGGCTCTGACATTCAGAGAGCCTACCTTTAGTCCGGAAGTTGTTCAGCCAGGATTGTAATCTGTATTGCCTTTGTTCATGCTGACCGGTCTTGGAAGATTGATATCCTAGCATTGTTGTAGGTGATGTCCCAAGCTTTCTTGGCTTCCTCCAGTACCTTACTTTTTTCTGTGTAGTAGTGGAAGCAGGCAAGCAGGCCAAGACGGAATGCCCCCTCTCCCCCCGCTCTACCTCCACCCTGTCGATCGTGGGTTAGTAGTAGCTTCATTTCTGAAGGAGGCGGTCACTTCTCTCACCACTCTGCATATATCCCTTTCCGACTCCCATTCCGCCTCTGGCACGCCAAAAAAATCAGAGGTTGTTCCTCCCCTCCCTGTTCTCAAAATCATCCATTTGACATGCTCTCTCCTCGTCTCTCTTCTCCAGCGCCGCCAATCTCATTTCTGTTTGTGCTTCCTGGGCAGCGGACGGCTATTGATTAGTCTCAAGCTGTAGCAATCTGTCCTCAACTTTATCCACCCTTTGGTCCATTTTCTTACATTTTTGGACTATATCGGACCATGGTGGTCAGTCAAAATCTCGAAAATAATCTCGAATAAGAATAAGGTCAAAAAAAAAGACCGAAAAAAGTCAAATTTTTTATTTTTAATTATATATTTATTTTGGGGTCCGGGATTAAAAGAGTGACCTTTTTTTTTCTGCCTTTTTGTTTCTAGATTTATTTTTTCGAGATTTTAAAATTCGGTATTATGACCATAAACCCTGACCACATGTTTATTTCCTGCAATACCGAGGCAAAGACCTTTTCCATCGCGGAGGTGTCACTCGACTCGGCCCCAGCCAGATCCATCTCTCCTACCTGCCCCTGGGTGTTCCGCTGGTTTGTTTCTTGAAACTGGAATCCTTGAAGGGTTTTCTTCCAGCTCATAGGGTCTCCGTGCAGTCGGTGGATGTGATGGCCCCAGTCCCTGTAAATCTGATGGGCTCCTCCTGAGCTCAGGGCTGGATTTCGTCTGAAGCGCCCACTGCGTGTTTACGTGGCGGACAAGGCTAGGCCCTATGTTGCCCTCTGGTTTAGGTGGATCCTGTGGGGGTGAGGGGGGTCTCCATCAAGGCGGGCACACGCCCCAGTTGGTTGAGAGTTCCATTGTTAGGGCGTATATCAAGGGGGGAAAAGGGCATCCCTTGTCTGTTCTGTTTCTGCTGGGTTTCTTTTCGGAGATGTCGTCTTTTGTTAGGGGCTCGTTGGGAGAGGACTGCAGAACATCGAGAAATTCACATCTGTGCTACAGAACCAGCATTCGTTCTTTGTTGCACTATTGTGTGTTTTTAGAAATGGGACTGATGGTGTCCAATTTATCATGTGTTATGGAATAAAATCTAATATAGGTTTATAATCCCGACCTTTTCTCATCTTTTGATATTTGCTTTAAAGAAAGATGGTCTACATTCACCCAATGTGAGACCGAATCTCCAACCTGTAGTGACATCAATAGGTAGCTCGCTGTGGACCCCCTGTTTTCTCATTGCTCACCACGCCTCCACTTCTCTTGTGCACATCAATGGTGGGGTGGGGGGCGCCGGCACCTCAAGGTCTTGTCCCCCTGTGGCCCTGTTACGGGCTCGCAGTTGGCTCCACCCCCTCCTGCCGTTGCTGGGGGTGGCGAGTGGGCCGCTCTGAGCTGCAGCCTGCTGCTCTTCCTTCTAGGCCCCCCCCCCAGTACTTATGTATCTGCTGGGGGGGGGGGGGGAATCTCTTGTTTTCCTCCTGGGGCCATGTGCTGTGAGGGGGCTGCCTCCCCCCCCCCCGTCTGCTTCTCTTCCTGCCTCTTAAACCCCGGTGGCAAGGGAGGGAGCGCAGGACTCCATGGGTTCTGTCTCCCGCACGGCATGGCGGGGTGTGCGCACTCCGGGCCGCCTCTACCTCGGCAACGATTTGTGGGCTGGGCACTGTACACCGACTCCCACTACGCAGAGTCGGCAGTGTCCTGTTCTTGGGGGTGCAGGCTTCCAGAGTTAGATTTTTTTTTTTTACAGGGAGACACGGGGGGGGGGCGGTTCCCCCCCCTCTCACTGTGGCTGGTGTCTGTTCTTCTCAGGGTGGGGGGGTTATCTGGGGGGTGCTCAATCCCCTATTCGGCCTGGCATGGCTAGAGCTCTGCAGTCAGGCTGCCATAGCCTGTGCTCCCTCTCTGGTGGCCGCCACGCATCCCTCTTTCCTGGCCAAGGTGCCGTCAGACTTTCATCTAAACTAGCCCTTGGTGTTGTCTGTATTCGGCAGGGACAGCCACCCCGCTGTGTGTTTGACAGGTAGGCTGGAATGAATGGGAGAAACCTGCATAAATGGGCGAGGCTGTTTGGCTTGGAAGGCAGAGTTGACCACTGGACGAAGGAATACGAAGAACTTGGAAGAGATGTCTCCCGCAACCTGGACCGTTGGTTTGCCCGGTGAAGCCCTGCTGCTGTAGTGAAGCTCCGAATTTGCCTCGACTAGAGAAGCCCTGCAAGGACGACTTCTCCCTTTTGAGTTGGTGGGACCAATAACTCCAAAGTAAGCCCGTCTGGACGTCCTTTCGAAGCTGGTTGCATTTCCACTGCAGTTGCTGCTGGAACCGAAGAGCCAGTGAGAGGAACACCAGATTCTGTGTGTTGCTTTTTAGTTGGACCTGAGCACCAGGAAGATCCTCTGGACTTCCCTGATGCAGGACTGACAAGCCTGAGCCACCTCAAGAGTGCTGGATCCCAGATGCGAGGAAAGCCTGAAGTGGTATCCGAGAACCTCAGTATTGCTATTTGCTGTCAGATGCGAGTTGCTGAAACACTGAAGAACCGCTGAATCGAAGTTTGCCCATTGCTGCTGCTGACCTTCCCATTGCAGATCAGGAGTCCCCAGACATCCTCCCTCTTCCCACGACTGAGGGTCAGGAACAGGATCTGCAGCGCTGCACAGGAACAGAATCCAGCTGGAACCGTTTCTTCTAATCAGAGGTACCGCAAAGTCCAAGAACGTACCTCTTGTTGTGTAGCCTTACTTTCTCACGGTTGAGACCTGTCTTGGTTACCTTGCAGAGTTGCTAAAGCTTTGCCCCTCACAAGCCTCCCTGTGCCTGTGAACCATCAAGTGTACTATTTTTCTACAAACATTTAGAAGTACATTGTGCAAGACAATTTACCTACCTACAAAGATCTTCAGCTCCCCTTGATATTGTGCAATTAACATTGATTGTACTGCCTCCCTGAGAGACTCCTCTTTACTGCTGACTTTGTGCTTCGGAAGGTGTTTAACAGTACTTGCCTGCTTATGATTTATTTGTTAACCTTTGTTTTATTGCTCTATCCTTTCCACCTATTTCAGTATTCTCTAAATGTACCAGTAATAAATCAATGTCCAGTGTCCAAGCTATTTGTCACCTGAGGGTGTAGGAAGTGTCAGTGTGCCATCCTCAATGGGTGTCATCTGATTTAGGGAAATTGAATGTGGTTTGAAATATATTTGTTGTATGTTTTGCTCCCTTTCTGAAGAAGGCTTATATAACTGACTGTGAAATAAATTGTTTTATTAAGAAACCTGTAGTGTAAGTGTTTATTTGGATAACTGTACTTGTAAAACTGTCACATTACTGCTCACATTGACCCCTCTTGATATGAGCCTGGCTGCACGACCACACTACCAACCTGTGTAGTTCAGACTTGTACCAAAGGTTTGGTCCCTATTGCCAGGAGGTCAAGGTTATTGTAGTGCACCCAAAGAGTACTGCATGAAATCTTGCCTAGCAACGAATTGGGGGTTCTCTGTGAATTATGCTAAATCCTGCTTGACTCTATCGCAGGACGCTCTGTTCCTGGAATCCCAGTTCAACACATTGTTGTGCCTGGCGACGCTGTCTGAGGGGAGGATAGCGGCCATCTTGGGCAAGGTGCAATGGCTGTTGGCACTAAAGATCGCCACTGTGAGGGCCATCAAGTCTCTTCTCGGCATAATGTCGTCATGCATTTACCTCATTTGACTCTGCAGGTTGCGGATACGCCCATTACAGGAGTTCCCCGATGCCCGTTGGGTCCAGGTGTCAGGAGGCTTCCAGAACAAAATTATGCTTTACGAGGAGTTCCGTCGCATGATAAGCTGGTGGGGTGTGAACCCTAATCTATCTGGAGGCATGCATTTCCAGTGTCCCCCCACCCCCGTACCAGGAGACGGTCACAACAGACGCTTCCCTGGAAGGATGGTGAGCTCACACTGGCCATCTTCACGTCACAGGCCTGTGGTTTATGGAGAAGACGTTACTCGTCAACATCCTGGAGCTACAGGCGGTGTTTTGGGGCTTCAAGTAGTTTCTGCCGTCCCTCAAGGGCAAGGTGGTGAGGGTCTTCATGGACAATACCACCACAATGGTTTACATCTGGAAGCAGGGGGGGGCACCAGATCCCCCCCAGCGCTCTCTAGAGGCGCAGGATTTATGGCACTGGGCCGTCGCTCAGGGGATGTTCCTCGTTCTGTTTCACCAGGCAGGTGTAAAAAAAAAACACTGTTGGCTCCTTCAGCAGGGACTCTTGCCACGCGTGGGAGCTTTGACAGGATGAAGTGGACTACCTTTACCTCAAATGGGGCAATCCCAGATTGATCTGTTTGCGACGGCGACTAACGCCAAGTGCCGGAGGTTTGCCAGCAGGCTTCCCCCGCTGGGGAGCCTGGGGGGGTCACAGTCTCATTCCCCTGGGAAGGCCTGTTTCTGTATGCATTCCCTCCATTGCCACTTTGAGTCATTAATCAACCCAGACGCTGCTGGATGGTCCTTGTCGCACCAGCGTGGCAGAGGCAGATCTTGTACCCAGACCTCGGCATGTCTGCGTCCCCTCCAGTCAAGCTACCAGTGGTCGTGGATATTCTCGCCAGGGAAGAAGGTGCAATTCTGCACCACGTACCAGGATCGCTGAACCTGAAGGCCTGGCTCCTGCAGCATTCGAATTTGGGATTTACGATCATCCGGCAGACTGCAAGGAGGTACTTGCTGAGGCCACAGCGTCTTCCATCTTGAAATGCTACGGACTCAAATGGAAGAGATTCGCTATTTGGTGCCATTCAGAATATCGATCGTCCGAGGGTCACGGCCCTCCATATTTGCTGTCGTTGGCTTGATCGGGGCTGGACGCCTCTATCAAGGTTCATTTGGCTCCTATCTCCTACTACACGAGATCCTCAGGACGACCCTCCTTGTGGTTTCACCGGTTAGTCAAGGGACTATTCCGCTTGTTCCCGCCGGTGAAGGCTCTGGCCCTGGCTTGGGAGCTCAATGCGGTACTTACTAGGCTCATGGGACCCCCGTTTGAGCCTATGCATTCTGTTCCACTCAAGTTTCTATTGTGGAAGACTGCTTTTCTCGTGGCCATCACCTCCGCACGACGAGTGGGTGAGATCCAGGCCCTATTCTGTAAGCCACCTTACTTTAATTTCCACAAGGCGAGGGTGGTGCTGCGTACGCAGCCCTCTTTCATGTCCAAGGTGCAGTTGCACTTTCATCTAAACGAGTCGGTTACCTGTTTTTTCCGAAGCCGCCTTTGCCGGCTGAAAGCACTTTGCACTTGCTTGATGTTGCTAGAGTGCTGAAGTCTTATGTGGGCCGCACAAAGAGTTTCCGGAAAACTTCTCAGCTTTTTGTGAACTTTGGTCCTGTGAACTATGGGAATGCTTCCATTTCCAGGTGGCACTCTGGCTGTATCACCCACTGTCACCGGTTGGCCAACCGACCGCTGCTGGGCAGTCCGAGAGCCCATTACACCAGAGTGATCGCTGCTACAACAGCGTTCCTGTCTGATGTGCCCCTGCTGGACATCTGCAGAGCCGCTACGTGTAGGTCGAGGCACACCGTCACGAAATTCTACTGCGTTGAAGGGGATTCCAGGGAGGAGTCTTGAGTCGGCCAAGCAGTGCTGCGCAACCTGTTCGCTTGAAGGTGAGCCTGGTGTGGAGGTAAGAGATTGCTTTTGTTGAGCCTTGCCACCTTCCATGGTTGTGCATGTTACTGCTATGCATTTATTCATGAGCATGTGAATCCATGCCAGAACTCATGCTGGAGTAGGTAGCAAGTTACTTACCTGTAACTGTTCTCAAGCATCGGTCTGGCATGGATTCACATGCAAACCCTCCCGCCTATCCCTCTGCGGCTCTTCCATTGGTCCTACTGCCACTTTACGTGCTACCAAATCTGAAGATGGCTGCCTAGGGGGGGGTTAAGGTAGAGGGCTGGGGGCAGTATGACCCAGAGCTCAGTGATTGGTTGTTAGAAGAAAAACAGTTCAGAAATTAAACTATATATTTTTTCATTTACCGAGGATTTCCAGCCTGATTGGGAATATTCATGAGCATGTGAATCCATGCCAGCCCCATGCTGGAGAACAGTTACAGGTAAGTAACTTCTTCTTTCCCTTTTCTCCATGTGGCCACTCCATCCCGCAACAAATGCAAGCACTGATTTATTGTGTCTCAATAGGCGTATATGGTCAATCATTAAAGGAATGGTTCGCCCCAAAAATTTTATTTCAAAAATAGATAGGCAATATAAAAAAATTGGCAATTTTTTTTTTTGAAGTCACTATGTAAAACTTTTAGCAATTCAAGCTCAAATTGAAAAAGCAAGCACATGGGCGCATCCATTTTGTGAAATGGCTGCCCGCCTGTGCTGGCTTTTGCGGCACTAATGAAGGAAAAGCCAGCCAGCTGTAGTAAACAAAAGCTACCACTGGGTGGCTTTTCCTTCATTGATGCCGGGACTCGGAGGACGCGGACCGGAGACTACAGGCAGAAAAGCTGCAGCTGCATCTCGGTAAGTGCTATTTTTTTTTTTAATTTAAAATAAGCACTAGCTGCGTTTTTTTCCCTACGTTTTCCGGGATGGAGGAGCCCGGAAGACTTAGAAATAAAACTGCAGCTTTAAAAACGTTTTCAAACACAATAACCTTGTATTTGTTTGTGGTTGCTTCAAAAGCGACCGCAAACATAAATACGTTTTTAAAGCTGCGGTTTTATTTCTAAGTTTTCCGGGCTCCTCCAGCCCGGAAAACGTAGAAAAAAAACGCAGCTAGTGCTTATTTTTTTTAAAAAAAAAAATAGCACTTACCGAGATGCAGCTGCAGCTTTTCTGCCTGTAGTCTCCTGTCCGCGTCCTCCGAGTCCTGGCACCAGTGAAGGAAAAGCCACCCAGTGGTAGCTTTTGCTTACTACTGCTGGCTGGCTTTTCCTTCATTAGTGCCGCCGAAGCGAGCACAGCGGTGGGCATCCATTTCACAAAATGGTTGCCCCCATGTGCTATATTTGAGCTTCAATTGCTCAAAATTTTACATGGGGACTTCGGAAAAAAAAATGGCAATCGTTTTTTTTTTTATATTGCCTATCTATTTTTGAAATAAACATTTTTGGGCAAACCATTCCTTTAATGATCTCCAGGTCAGCAATAGGAAATTGCTTAAATGATTTGAAAATGTTGACTGAACTGGGTTTCAACCATCTCTGGAAAACTTCTGCCAGCATTGATAAAAGCACTAAAATATTAAGTGGCATTTCAGGCTGGGCTTCCCCCTTTTTTAATGTATTAATCCTATGAATATAGGCTCAATATCCATACTATACTCAAATAGAACAAAGCTGGGGATTTCAACATTTTATATGAACTGAGAAAATCGCTCAGAGCTTTGATGACCTGATTTGCTCTAGATTTTCTCCCCCTCACAGCTTTTACCTTGAAATGGGCTGAAGGTAATTTTTTGCCCGTCTTGTGACACTGGTATTGAGATGGTCATCCATTTCATATTTTAGTGACTTTTGTATACTAATCAAAGGAATAAATAAAACGGGCAGCTGCTTAAGCATGTGATTAGACACCTGGATGAAGTAATGTGCTTCCTCACAGAATGCAAAATAAGATGTGTCCGTTGCCTTAGCAAATGTTTTCCATATAGCCTTCAAAGTACAGGGGAGTGAGTTTTTACCATTTATAATCTTGACTTCCCTTAGTCAGGTTAGTACTTATCGCACCGGCCAGCCCCTGACACGTTTTTCATTTTAATTGTTTTAGCCGTGTTTGCACTCAAATCACTTTTCTAGTGTTGAGGATCCATGATGCTGTATCAGTGGTTCTAGAACTTTTTTTTTAATTGCTCTCATTCAACTCTGATGTGAAATCGATTGACAATGTTTACTTATGTCACTTTGTTTTTGTGTGCTTATGTCACTTTGTTTTTGTGTGCTTCACATGCGCAAGTTTTTATCTAAACTATTTTTGATTTATGTTTTAATGATGATGGGTTGGACTGATTCTTCTATTTACTGCTGTTCTGCAATTTACACTTTGAAGACTCAGAGCTAAATTAAGTGTTGTGGTGAACAAAAAATATAGCTAGTCTGCCCGGTCCACACAATGTATAAAGGGACCGAGGCTTCAGAGCATGTGGGGTAGTGTTGGAGTGTGGCTGAGCACCATGCGTGCATTTTTTCCTTTAAAGTGGAAGCGTGCATTTGCTGTACTTGTTCTCAGGTTATGTCCTTGCTCCACTGGAGCTCCCAAAAGTAAGAAAGGGGACATTGAACTAAGAGTACAGTGCTCACTATTGTGAAGGTGAATTGTAGTTACAGGTGTTTATTTTGTTCTGTAGTAGAAAGCTGGCGTGAAGGGCTATAATAAAGAACAGACCTTTTTGTTTCAGATAATGGAAATCACTTTCTTGTGTTTTTTTTCCTTTGTTTAAAAACTGTCGTTTTGTTTTTCCCAGTCAAACACCACCTTCCTCTGCTGCTTGGATTGGGGCAAATTACGGCGTTCAGCCAACCCAGGGCCAGAACGGCAGCATGATGACAAACCAGACTGGATACCGCATGGCAGGTTTCCAAACTCAATGAGAGAAAGGACTCTGCGAATCTAGAATCAGTGGCTTTAGGCTGCAAGGGAGTGTTGTAAAGCCTTTTTGTTTACTTAGAAAAAGTATCAATCAAGTCACTGCAAATGTCGGATACAATGTATTTATTTAAAAACAAAATTTCATTTTTTTAATCATGAAATTACTTTGTCATCCACATTGTTTAAAACAAAAGAAAAGGAACCGAGATGCTGCATTTCTGCCAATTTTTGCCTTCTTTTCCTCTTTTGATATGTAATGTTTAAGGTCCTTGTTTGAAATAAAAACAATGCAGGGATGGCTGCCACTTGTAAAAACGAAATGTTGGCAGGAAGTTGCACAATGCTGAAGTTTTCACTCTTCCCCCCCTCTAATGTAGCGCGGTTTTAGTTTACATTCCTACTGATTTGAAATTGTATATTATAAAGATTTGTTGTACAAAAACCTAAAAATTGTGCAAATACTGAAGGTTCCAGTTTTTTATGAAAATCTTCAGTGCATGCACAGCTTGTAAAGAAAGCGCATATTGTAAAAAAAAAAACCTCCACCTACACTTTGTTATGACAGGTTTCTCAAGGGTATTCTTTTTCATTTTGTATCTAGACATTTTTCAAAACTAATTGTCTTGCCTTATTGTTATTAAAAGTTGTCGTTCCATGGAAAAGATTTGACACTCAGCGTTTTAACCCATGCACTTGGATCCGTTCTTGGAATCATTTGTGTTCTGCAAAAGGTGCCTAGAAGAAATAAATCCCTGTTGGATTTGCTGGATGAATTTTTATCTTCAGTGGTAACACGTTTGATTATTTCACAGGTAGTCCAAAAGCCTGTTTGGGACTACTATGTTTTAAATTCAATTGTTAACTTATACCATTTCCTAATTGTGGTAATAGCGTTTAGAACATTTTAATACCGTTCATTGACTAACTCAGTTATCATTGTTGAAAAGGGTATGTCAACAGTTTACTGTTTAGAATTTTTTGCTCGCGTGTTAATCGAGCATCTTCATTTTGGAATAATGAAGTTTTTGGTATGCTACTTTTTTTTTTTTAGTAAGGAAGCTTGAAAAATGTTTTATGTTGTGGAATTGGTGTCTATTCGTGAAGTTGAGTTTGATGTAACTTGTACAGGTACAGCAGAGAATTGGAATTTAAAAACATGCTGCTGGCGCTTCTTTGATTGCTTAGAAATTCAATGGCATCTTTGAATGATCCTGACTAGCTTGTATATGAGACCAAAAAGAACTGAATCCTACCTCCTGTCCTTTTTTATGCCTTGAGCAAAAAAGATAAACTTGAGCTTTTAATGCCGATGTTTTAATGCCGATTAAGGTTGTTTGCTTCTTGTATTGTCATACCATCTTTAGTCTTTTGAGGATAAGCAAGAGAGAAGAAAATGGTGTTTAACTAGGCTTTCTATATAAAAATTATACTATCAAATGCTCTGCCTGTTGAAGAGAGGTATACTAGTGCTCGAATTGGGGTGGAACATGTAGCACCCCAAGCCTTCCATGGAAATTTGCACCACAACAAAAATATGCATCTATCGGTTCTCAGATGAATGGACTACTTACTAGCTTTCCTGGTTTACAAGTAAACCACTCCAATGATGCACATTCTCTTCTCGATTTGTTGAGAGAACATTTGGGTAGTTTACTTTTCAGGGATATGCTACCAGACCATGCTGTGTTGCAAAGCCTTTTATTTTTCATAGTTTATTTCCCCAGGTTCTAAATTCACGCATTTCCTTTTCCTTGGTTAAAATCCAGCTCCAAGGTGATGATTTTTTTTTTTCTATAGCTCAGCTGATACAAAGTGCACAAATGCCTGTGTGCTGCAAATGCATGTTCTGTCTTTTTAGTGAGCAGATCTGTCCTTGGCAACTCTAGAGCAGGATTCTTGTCAAAGAAAACTGATTATATTGCTGTAGCCCAGTCCCCCAAGCGCAGTCAGTAAATCACTTATTTCTATAAAGATTCTCAATTCGATTAATATTGTCTGCCCATATTGACTGAGCCATTAGACTAATGCTAAGCTTTGTGGGAGCAGGCTGGTAACTTTCTTAAAACTGCAACACTAATTCAGCAGTAGCGACTTTAATATGTGCCAGTGTTCCGTCATCTTGCTTTATGTGCATTACAGCAGGCAAGATTCCCTGGGTGTAGCTATTGTCCATCTTGATTTAAACGTGAAGTACCAACACTGTATCTGGTGTAACCAGCCGTTGTCCCAATTGTAATATTTGCCCTTCAAAAATCAGTTCAGCAAATGCTGCTCTAAAGTTGCTAATTCACTTGTTTGCTTAGTCTAATGCATGTCTGAAGAGAATATTCAATGCAAGCAAAACCTCATGTGTAATGCCATTTCCTACGTTAATCAGAGTTCTTTATATTCTGCCTTGGCTTTCCAGGGAGTTGCTTTTAGTTTTATTCAGAGCCTCTTTGTGGCAGTTTTTGGCAATAACGCCACAGCTTTGGGCAGCTTCATTTAGTCCCTTAAAACTTGTTGAAATTGGGTGTACTGTTGAAATGCCTGGAGATGGGGCCTTGCCAGTGGGTATGTTTTTTTAAATGTAGCTTTTTAGTGCAGAAGGGAAGGAAAATGGCACTTAGTTATTTCCTCTGCCTAAATTGTGCATTGTTTAAAATAGTTATAGAAAAGACACGCAGCTTTTAAAGTGGACCTAGTTAAAAAGATAGTGTTATCAGAAGTTTGTTTTTCCATTCACTACCTGGCAAAGTTTGACTCCACGAGTGCATGCATTTTATCAGTTATCTATGCATTTAATTTGTACATAGTGGTGACCTTAATCGGTATGCACATGTATCAATATTCCTCTGCTGCGGAACTTTGAAACTCAGGTTTCTAATAGTGTTAATAAAATGTCTTTTATGTAACTTGAGAAGGTAACTAGAATATTTATTTCCTTATCCTGAAAAGGTGCTAACAATTAGTAAGGACGAGTTATTGCATGTCTGCAGGAATCTCCTGCTTACAGCTAGCCCATTTCTACACCACTAAAATGGCAGCGCATCCCCTTAATCCATGACTAGCGCTGCAGTTGTCTTTTACCTCTTCGTGTTTGCTGTAAATGCACTTTGTCTGTCCCTTCATATACCTCCCCAACTGAACTATTAGTTAATTAGTTTTCCAGTATGGAAGCATTTAGATGCTCCTGCCAGGTATAAATCCGGGCGTCCAACAAGGTAACCCACAGTAAAAAAATAAAACAGTAGGTACGTATGCAGCCAGAAGTCTGTTTTGGATTCACATGGTGTGCAGTGTCAACATAGCCGATGGTCTGGAGTATTACACCTTGATTGGAGTTTTAGCTTAGGTGCGTGCGACAGGGATGTAGTAGGAATTTTGTAATAGAATGTGAAGTGTTGCTGCTAACCACAATGCTCTTTCAGTCTCCTCCCTCTTCAGATTCAGTTGGAATGAATTCATGTCTCCAACAGATTCCTCATCCAAGATCTTTATTTTACAGCACAAAGTGCTGTCAGCAACCTTATCAGCCATTAGTGGAACACCATGCAGCTCCACTATATTCTGCTGCGTTTGTGCCCTTGATGCTTAAAGTGACCAGAGTGATATTATATGCTGAACCATTGGTGCCAATGATTGCAGTACAATGTTTTCTGTGCAGGTTTTTTTCTAACTGCATTCTGCCAAACCCAAATGCGGGGTTCAAACCCTGCAGGCATTTTGCGCAGGATATGTTTCCAGCACCCACCCCAACCTCCTACCCCCAATCATGATGGGCATTTTTCTACCATAGGGGGGAACATATTCTCCAGCATGGGGTCTGTCATGGATTCACATGCTCTTGAATATTCCCCGTCAGGCTGGGAATTCTCGGTAAAGAAGAAATCCGTTTAATTTCTGAACGGTCTTTCTCCTAATAACCAATCACTGAGCTCTGGGTCATACTGCCCCCAGCCAATGACTGCCCTCTTCCTAAGCCCCTCCTCTGGCATCCATCTGCAGATTTTTACTGCACGTTAAATTGTTGGGAGTCCTCACGTTTAGCTCACGAGCCTTTACTGCGTTTATCGTTTTTTGGAAGAATATTACTCTATTTTTCGGTCAATTGGGCTTTGTGCTTAATTGATCAACCCATCTGATTAACAGGGACCCGTTGTCGGATTCTTCATCACCTCTCAAGGGTGAATTTCGTTGAGTTTCTTCGTGGAGGCTTTCAGAAGATTATCAGGCCTACACCGCCTGGACCATGTTGGAGGAGAAGGATTCAGCTCCCTTGTTCAGGATCTGCTCCAGCTGTGGTTCGCGGAAACGCTTGTCGGACGACAAGCATGCTGAAAGTCTTTACTGCCTCTATACGGCGCCAGGAGATGTCCTCGCGCACATGAAGGATTGACACAGGCGACTGAAAGAGTGGCTACGGCCCAAGGCCCCTGCTCTGGCTGGGTCCCAGCAGCATGCTTCTCCCAGCTCCAAGAAGGCTGATCAGGCTTCTAAGACCTTGGAGGGCTCCTCTTCCGTGGGGGGGGTCCAACAGGAGGCTAAGCATCGTGTGAGTCCACTGTCACCAGTAGTGCCGTTGCGGCGGGCGGTCAGGGCGTGTTCAATGCCTCTGGCACCAGTCAATGCTCCGGATCTTTGGCCCAGAGGAAGTCGGATCATCCGGGCATGCTCAAGGAGAGGCCCAAGTCTGCACTGCCAGAGAAGGCCAAGGGGGCTTGGGTTTGGACCATCCCCCTAAGGAGAAGGCCAAGCAGAACAAGGCTCAGGCCCTGACCGTGTTGGCCCAGGTTCACCCTGCGAAGGCCCAGCCTTCCATTGGGGGGAGAGGCGGGGGGGCGGTGGTGGCCTCTCTCTCTAAGGCCGCTGAGGAGGCTATGCAGGGCGAGACCTCCCTGGAGGGAGATGGCGTTCCGGCCCATAGCAAATTCTCTGGAGAAGATGCCTGTTATCTCCCTTGAGACCTTCACCACTGGAGGCGAAGAAAGGGCAGGGTGGGGGGCGGGGGGGGGAGGTGTGCTGCCACTTCAAGGTACGTCTATCTCTGGCCTGCAACCCATCCAGGAGGATGGGAACGTAGGGGACAGGCCCTTTGACTAGTGCACTGACAAAAGCGATACAGGGAGGACACGTCGAAGAGGAGCAGCAAGGCGACGATGACCTGGACGCACAGCCGGTGCCCCAGCTGTCTTTTCCGCAACCACCTCCTCGACTACCTCCCAGAGACCTTTCGGTTGACATCCTCTCAGCCCTGCATACGCTGACCACTGAGATCCGGACAAGATTGCCCTTCGTGCCGGTGGCCCCGCTTGCTGTGCCGGCCAAGCCCTGGGCAACAGGGGAGCCTCCAAGAGAAGAGTTCAGCCTCCACCTCTTTGCCACGCTCTCCGAGGGATGAGATGCCGGTCACGGCAACCACTGGAACGGAGGATGGATTAGACCTCCCGTCACTGCCTATATCTTCACAGCTGGATGAGATAAGCTTGTTCCAGTCGATCTCCAGAGCTTTGGAACTCTTCCAGCTCACACCAGAGGAGAAGGCGGGGGCTTCTTATATCAACGCTGTGAGGCTAAGAGAAAGACCATCCTATTGGTCCCACTACTGGATAACATCATGGACGAGGGTCTGTCCCTCATGAAGAACCCTTCTATGGCCCTGGAGAAAAGGGGATCACCTTAAAAAGAAATGCAGGGTGCTGGACTCTGCGGCCATGTGCTTGCGGGCACAACCGTCACTGGACTCAGTGGCGGTCAAGAAGTCCTCGGCTGCAGCCACCCCTCCGGACAGCGAGGGAAAGAAGTTAGATGCCATGAGACGGGTCATCTATTCTGCAGCGACTACCATCAAGGCCGCCCTCGCCATCGTAGCGCGCTACTACCGGGAGCTGTGGTTCAAGATGGCTCCCCTCCTGGACTTCCTCCTTGTCGACCAGAGGGCCGAGGTGCTGGAAATTCTGCAGGAAGGTGAGGTGGCGTCGGACCACGCCATCACGATGGCCACAGACATCGCCGATGCAGGGTTCTGCCAAATGGGCAACTGTTTGCCTTTGTCGTGGCTGGCTCAAGGCAACTAGCTTTCGTCCGGACGTTCAGTCGAAGGTGTTGGACATGCCCTTCGATGGATACAATCTGTTTGGGAAGGCCATGGATGAGTCTTTGCAAGCCATGAAGACAGACACAGACAGCTTGGGCTTTGGGCACTCTTCAACAACAGAGGCTGTCCTTTCGGCCCTCAGGCAGCAAGTCCCAAGGTCCGTCCAAGGGTTTCGGCAGGGGCTCCACTTCTTACCACCAGCCCTACCGAGCTTTGGTCCAAGAAACAAACGGGCTATTCCAAGAACGGAGGAGGATGACGCCGCCGCCAGGGTTCGCAGGCAAACGCTGGTATCCAGGCAGGATTAAACCGGTCGGGGGGGGGGGGGGTGGCCTGTGCACTCGGGTGGGAGGCCGGCTGGTTAACTTTGTCGGCGTGTGTGAGACCATCTCCACTGACTGTTGGTTGCTGGACGCTCTCACCCACGGACACACCCTGGAGTTTAAACTGAAGTGTCTGTAAGGCTTCCATATCCTGCTCCGTTGTCGCTGCCATCAAAGAAGTGTATGAGGGCCAGCACAAACCGCTTCTGGTCAACATGCATGCCCACGCAGTCAGTGCCAAGGCACTGGCCATCGCATTCCAGCGCCATGTCCCTTGGCAAGCCATGAACAGGGTGGCCACTTTGGCCTCTAAGCTTTCTGCAAGCATTACTGTTTGGACGCTGGCCATTACTGTTTGGATGCTGGCTCTAGATCTGATGCGTCTTTCATACAGGCGGTTCTCAGGAACCTATTTGCTCCTCCACCCTGGGGCTACAATCGGTTGTAATCGCCCATACAGTATGGAGGAAAGGGGGCGGGGCGTGAGAGTAATTAGAAGTTAATCACCGTAGTGACGAACGTACTCTTAGTCCCCTTTCCTCCATACGTCCCACCACCTCCCCCCTAATAATACTGGTGTCATTAGGCAATATTAAATCTATTGTCAATGGGGATTGAGGTGTGGTGCCGGAGGGCAGAGTCAGGGCAGCGCATGTGCCCTGGGCCGCACCCCAGCGTACCTCTAAATTTAAAGGGGAAGGTTTTTTCTTGGTGAAAAGGGTTCTGTCTCCCGTCCCTTGGAATGGACGCCCATACAGTATAGAGAAAAGGGGACTAAGGGTAAGTTGGTCACTACGGTCAGAAACTTGTCTCCAGCATGGGTCTGGCATGGATTCACATGCAAACCCTCCTACCTACCCCTCTTTGGCTCTTCTCTTGGTCCTACTGCCACTTTACGCGCTACCAAATCTGAAGATGACTGCCAGAGGAGGGGCTGGGGGGAAGTATGACCCAGAGTTCAGTGATTGGTTATTAGGAGAAAGACAGTTTTAAACTGATTTTTCTTTACTGAGGATTCCCAGCCTGATGGGGGAATATTCATGAGCAAGTAAATCCATGCTAGACCCATGCTGGAGAACAGTTACAGGTAAGTAATTTGTTCCATGCTATTACAGTTGCTTTTCAGTTCAGTGGAACAGACTAAGGTAAGTAATAACTTTCTAACTTATTTTAGGATGGCCCAAGGTAAGTAAAAACTATATACTTTTTAAAGGAGATACCAGCAACTTAAAGGAAGGTATAAACCGAAGACTGTTTTAGGGTCTGTATAAAACAGAGCAGGGAAAGCAAAACCCAGATGGTGAACCTACACACTAATATTCTGAAAGAAATAGTGAAGTGAAGCCAACAGCATTTCATTTGGCAAGAGGCGCAACCAATTCACAGGTGAGTAAGATAACCTTACTTCGAGTGGATTGTGTCCTCCAACGTATTCCATATCTTTGATGTATTCCATCCAGTTCAGCTGCTTTTGGGAAAAAATTTCGGCAGAGGGTGCCGTGCGTTCATGTCAAGACGATGGTCCCTCGAAGGCCTCCGTCGAGGGTGACGTCATCGAGTGTATAAGTAGCACGCGCAGCGCCTGTTGGCCTCAGTTCTGTTTTTCCGCAGTGTATGTTGCTTCGGAGATTCGACGCACCTCGAGTTCTGTGAAGAAAGAATAAATAGGAAATATGTCTTAGTCATCGACGCCGACCACGACCCAGAAATCGGGTTTCAAAAAGTGCAAGTCGTGCGGCTCAAATGTCGATCACCGAGAGTGTTTATGGTGCCTTTGACAAGGCCACGACATGGAGGCCTGTAGGAAGTGTCAGGCGATGACGGGGAAAGCCTTGTGAGAGAGGAGGGGAAAATTGCAGGTAGGTCGTAAGTCCGACCGAAAAGCTTCTAGCGTCGAGTCAAATGCCCGCGAGGAGAAATCTCCTCAACGCGAGAGGCATCTGTCCAGATCCCGAAGCGATTCCCATCGCCCGTCTTCGACAAAATAAATCGAAAAAAACGACGCCACAGGTCCCCCTCCACTTTGTCTTTGGACGAATCCCCAAAAAGGATGAAATGTCCCACAACATTCATCGTCCGTAGAGTGGGAAGCATTTAGAGTAAAAATGGAGGTGTTCACGAAAGCGAAGCCTCGGTCTGCGCCTTCCTGAGAAGCCGGCCGGGAGCATTATCGCTCCGACGCTCGCCCGCACTCGAGCCCGGGTGGTCGAAGGAGGAAGGATGGAGAACCTTCTAGGAGGCAGAGCGAAAAAGACCGAACATACCTCAAAGGGCAAGTCTTCGAAGAGTGCCTCGACGCCCTCGAAGCTGATGCCGTTAAAGTCTGGTACTACGTCGACATTATCGACGCCGAAACTTCCAGCTCAACAAGATCAGCTAGGACGAGAGAAAGAAAAAGCTAAAACACCTATGTTGCATTTGGGACCCATTAGCACTCCTCCACCTCCTCCAGAGAAGGTTTTTCAAACCTTTACATAGGAAGGGGTTTTTCAACTCCTTGACTTCAATTTTTGAGGAACAAGAAAAATCTGATGAGGAGAATGTACCTTTTGGGCTTGAATTTGGTACTCCAAATGTTTCTGAATGCCTGATTTCAGGGGAAAGCAGGATGAAGGATCTGGTTGAATCATTGCACAATGCAAGTGGTATTGATACGTCCCCAGAAAATGAATTTGGTACACCAGAGCCAGGTGAACATGCCAATCCATCATACCGTCAGTTAATGACTAAGGTAGTAGATTATTTGGGTTGGGCCAGACCTACAGCCCAATTTGTCCAAGATGATCTTACAGACATACTGGACCATGGTCCTACTGAAAACCCAATTCTACCTTTCCATATGACCTTACAAAACAGGGTGGCCAAAAATTGGGAGACTCCGGATTCTATTCCTCCAGTGAATAAATCCCTTGCTTCAAAATACCGCCCTGCCAGTAGCGACGCCGGCTATCTGTCTAAACATCCCACTCCCGAAAGTTTGGTCATACAGGCAGCCACAGCTTCTAACAAACTTGCGTACCTGTCTATCCCTCCAGACAGGGACGATAAGCGTGTGGATGGCTGGGCACGGAAGGTATTTTCACCTGGGAGCATTGCATTAAAATTTGCCAACTCCACATGTGCATTGGCAAAGTTTTCGTACACTCTGGGAGTGCATTGCAATGACGGCAGAGCACATACCAGAAGGGGCAGAAAGGGAAGAATTCCTAGCCATTGTTAGAGATGGAAAGGAAGCTATGCAGGAATCCCTTGAATCTGGTTTGAGCACTGTTGATAATGTGAGCAGGTCCATGGCCACCAGCACAGTAATGGGAAGATTTGCATGGTTTCGGAAGTCAGGTTTTGCACCAGACGTACAGAACTGTCTTCTGAACATTTCCTTTGACGGGTCTCACCTTTTTGGCAGCAAGGCTGACGAGAGCCTTGAGAGGTTGCAGACGTCAAAAGCAGCTGCCAAGTCGTTGGGAGCTGCTATCAGGCAACCCCAACCTTTTCGTACGACAAGTCAATCTTGGAGGGGACGATCCACTACTACTCATATGGCAGAACGAGAGGAATGGCCAGTCAAAGGGGCCAAAGAAAGGCCATTCGCGGTGGACGAGCAAAACGTGCAAAGCCAGCTCCAGCCTCTCTGCCATCCAGAGATGTCTTTATGGGTGGGCGAAAGGGGCACTTGCCCCAGGCCCCCATCTTGGAGGGGGCCCCCAAGAAGGAGCCTTATTGAAAGTCAGTTTCCCCAAGTCCACAAAATTGAGTATCGCACATCAGGATTTTCTATGGTGTGCTGCGAAGTCTAAACCTATTTTCTGTCTGTTGTTGACCAGTACATATTGTTCTGATCTTTTCACTCTGTAATGCTATGTTCACTGCTGTATACATAGTTTGCATGGCCCAACACCTGTTGCATTCTAACCTTTCTGTGGAGATTATACTGATAAAGTGCAATAGCCAATGTTGAAATACATATTGATACATTAGAGTGTCCTGATGGTTCAGAGGATAGCTCAGTGTGTTAAGCGCTCATTGCAGAGATATGCGTGCACATGCAAGATTACAATACCAAATTTCAGTGCTTCCAATGTATGAAGTTGTTAAGCCTGCATGTATATGTACTTTGTTCTATAGCACTCCAGGTGTCATCACCAATGTACCTGCAATAGATAGTGGTTTGCTATAGACATTAACATAGTGTCAGTATGGTGATGGTCTAGAAATTGATTTGTTTAAATGGGGAGTTGTAAAACCTAGGCGTGTTAGAGCTGTTTATGTATCCAAATTCAAGACTGGAACCAAAGCATTCATGCTTGGATCCTGGCTTTGCCAGCAGACGATACAGTAATCCTGGACAAATCCTATATCACTGACAGTACTGTACTGCCTTCTATGAAAAGGTTTTCTTCTCACATACTGGTGACATTGTTTGGCCAATTACCTGATCTTTCCTATCATGTAGGCCGTACTTATTGCAAATTGCAGGCTTTTTACCAGCATCGTCTGCTTATGTGACAACAAAACGTACCATTGCACAAGCCTGTGTTTGGGGTGTATTTAAAGCTTTACAATACAAAAAGAGAAACCTATCTGAGATTTTAAGATCACATCCATTAGTATGCTGGTATTTATGTACTTTCCATGATGATGGAGACAATGGGCCTCGTTATAACACTGGCGGCATCCGTGCCTGTATTCCTTTTTTTTCTTTCTCCAGCGCCCGCGAATGGGCAATTACCGAGTCATTACGGTCCTGCCGGAACCGGTAATTGCCCATTTGCGGGCGCTGGGAAAAAGATGTGCCCCATTCCAATTCGGCCCCTTAGGGCTGAATGGGAATGGGGAGGTTGTATGCACCGGCACCGTTTATAACAGTGCCGGTGCATCTGACATGCTGTGCTCGCGGGTGCCTTTCTGCCTGCCAGGTCTCACCTGGCGGGCAGAAAGGCACTCACGAGCACAACTCGTAGTTTGCTGGTCCGGGAAGTACAGTACCGTCAAGCTTACTGGTGCCATAGTTCCCGGACCGGCAAACTTATAATGAGGCCCAATGAATCTAGAATCATTCCCATTTGCATAATGTTTCTATAACGTTTTTGTTTTTTTAAATTTTTATATTGGGTTATGCGATTTTCATATTTTCCAAGTCACTTCTGTAAAATGAGATTATTTTAGTTCAAGGTAAAAACTAGAAAATAAATTGGTATAGAGCAGAAATTGTGGGTACGAATCCTAGCTTCACCTCTTAATGTGTGATCCTGGGTATCTCATTTAATCTTGTATTTCCTCTCCTGTCAAAATTGCAAGTCGCTAAACCTTTCAATATTGTCAGCCCTTCAGAGTGATTTCGTTCTCAGGGTATGATTTTTAAAAAATACTAATTCAGGCTTTCGCTGGCTATATATAGTATTGCTTCCTCTATAATGATAGTGAGCATTGATATATTACACACCACAGCCACCTGTTTCTTTGCTCTCGAATGGCAATGCTGCTTGAAAACCATGTCCCACTTCTAATCTCAGTCTGTCTGGATACACGCACCTTCCTGGTATCTTCACCCACTCTATGCTATGGTATGTGGAGTTTTATCCTTGCTTCCTATTGGTCGTCTGTATCCATGCACCTTTGCTGTCTCTGAGGCAGCTAATCTCAGACTATTCTGGATTATGTGTACCGTTGTCATATAATGTGTGTCCTGCCGGCACCCGCAAATGGGCAATACTATGTCTAGTATACCTTACACGTGGCTGCTTTTGATGAAATGTTTGCTGTACCTATGCTTGAAAGCAAGTACCCTTGTGTAGACTGTTAATGTTGCACTTGAAATGCTACTTGTTTATCACTGATTGCAACATGAATGAAGAGTGTAAGGTATCGGAAAGGACGTTTACCATGCTTATATTCTCTGAGGCAGCATATCAAGCTATGGGTTGTTATCGTGACACTGGGTGTGGCGCAATAGATATTCTATGGGCCTCATTATAAGTATGGTGGTAAGGCAACAATGGTACCGGTAGCGCTACCGGCTCCATTGCTACCGTACCGCCATACTATGAATTCTGCTCACGGGTGCCCTTGCAGCCACCAGGTCTGACCTGGTGGCCGTACCGGCACCCACGAGCAGAACAGGGGTGTAGCACCGGTACTGTCATTAATGGTACTGGTGCTACCACCTTCCCCATTTCCATTCAGCCCTATGGGGCCGAATGAAGATGGGGGAGTCCCTTATTGCCGGCACCTGCAAATGGGCAATTACCGAGTCCGCCGACCTCAGCTTGACCCAGTATTTGCTCATTTGCAGGTGCCGGTAAAATCATGGGTCTGGCTGCAGCTGTGCCTTTGTTACAGGCACAGCTACCGCCAGACCCATAATGAGGCCCTACATCCCTTAATTCCTTTGGTCTGTTGGAGGGAGGACCCCACGGGTGTCCGTGCCCTGGGCCCCCAAAGTGCTTAAGATGGCCCTGTTGCCATCAGCGGCTGCAGCAACCGCCACAAACCACTTTGAGGACTTGCATCACAAACACCTGTAGAAGGCAGGCTGTCGCAGCATCTGCAAGAATGGCAAGCCATTACTTCAGATGTTTGGGCTCTAGAAATAATAGCCCAAGGTTACTGCCTTCCTTTTCTAACGCAACCTCAAAGCAATCCACCAGGGAGACACCCTTTGAAGTTTTCAGACCTGCTCCTACAACAGGAAGTTCTAACCCTGCTGGAGAAAGGTGCTTTAGAACCGGTACCTGCTGCAGAGAGGAACATGGGATGGTACTCCCCGTATTTTTTGATTTCCCCCAAAAAGGACAGAGGACTGAGACCCATCCTGGACTTAAACATGAACAAGTTCCTCAGGAAGGACAAGTTCAAGATGGTTACCCTTTCTCAGATTCTTCAGGCCCTTCAACTTCAGGACTGGGTGGTGTCATTGGACCTCCAGGATGCTCATTTTCATGTGCCAATTCATCTCAAGCACAGAAAATACGTTCGGATTGACCTCCGCCCTAGGGTCTTCACCAAATTGATGGTAGTAGTGGCAGTGCACCTCAGGAGAGGGGAGGATTCATGTCTACCCCTATATGGATGATTGGCAGATCAGAGCATGCTCTGCCGAACAGGCACTGGATCACCTGGAATTCACCTGCCACTTCCTCCACAGTCTGGGCTTCTCCCTCAATTTCAAGAAGTCACAAATGACACCTTAACGGCTCCAATATATAGGAGCTGTATTAGACACATCCCTGGGAAAGAGCTCGCCTCCCAGGTCGAGGGCTCAAGACATTCTTCAGATGGTTTCCAAATTCCAAAACGCCCAAAATCTTCAGGCCTACGACGTCTTAAGGTTGCTCGGCCTCATGGCATCCTGCATCTTTCTGGTGCCAGAGGCACGTCTGAGAATAAGATCCCTTCAATGGGCCCTAAAGATGCAATTGTCCCAGTTCTCAGGTTGAATGACGGATCTTCTCCAGATTCTGAACAAGGTTCGTCAAGATCTTCTATGGTGAACTTGTTCAGAGAATATCCTGAAAGGAGAACCTTTTTGGCAACCATGGCCGGAGATCACAGTAGTGACGGACGCCTCACTCAAGGGGTGGGGAGCTCATGCCAACGATCTGACAATCAGCGGTCGTTGGTCTCCATCGGAGTCCAAACTACACATCAACCTTCTGGAGCTGAGAGCAATCAGACTAGCGCTGAAAGCTTTCCTGCCATCTGTCAGAGGGAAGAATGTCCTCATAATGACGGACAACACAGTGGCCATGCATTATCAAGAGGTGGTGTAGGGTCAGTACCTCTGTGCAGAGAGGCAATGCAACTCTGGTATTGGGCAATTCAAGAAGGAATCTCTAACGGCAGTTCACCTAGTCGGGGAAGAGAATATGACTGATGCTCTGAGCAGGCAGAGCACGGTGTCCCACGAATGGGAACTGGCTCAGGAAGTCATTCAAGAGATCTTCACCCTTTGGGGAACCCCTCAAGTGGACCTATTTGCGACCGGAATCAACCGGAAGTGCTAAAGGTATTGCTCAAGGGAATTTCCCCCCGAAAGGAGCCCTGGGGGACGCGTTCGTGGTGGAGTGGAATTTCCAACTATTGTATGCGTTCCCTCCAATTCCCGTCATTCCTCAGGTCATCGGGAGACAGACGCTTTGAGAGCCGCATGATCCTAATTGCCCTCGATTGGGCCAGGAGAACGTGGTACCCGGACCTTCTAGACATGTCCATTGGTCCCCCAGTACGTCTTCCTCAGAGGGAGAACCTTCTCTCTCAAATGGAGGGTCAGGTTCTCCATCCAGAGGTCAAAACGTTCAACCTTCATGCTTGGTATATAAAAGGTTGAGATACAAGGTTTGGAACCTTCCAGATGTCATGGAGGTGTTGCTTTCTGCAAGAAGGCCAGCAACAAAGTCTCTATACCGTTGCCGTTGGAAAAAGTTTTGCAACTGGCGCAGAGAAAGGAATGTCGACCCTTTTTTAATGTCCTGCTCCGGAAGTATTGTCCCTAGCACACACAGGTCTAAATGTGGGAACTATGAAAGGTTATCTTGCGGCGCTTTCCTTCTTCAAGTGCTCGTCGGAAGAATGCTCCTATTTTAAAATCCCCTTGATGATTCAATTTTTAAAAGGACTCACAAGCGTGTTTCCTCCTCATCCTTTTCAAGTTCCAATTTGGCATCTCAATCTAATTTTAAAATTCTTAATGTGTGCTCCTTTCGAGCCTATGCACACTTGTCCTTTAAGATTACTTGCATGGAAAACTGCTTTTCTAGTTGTGTTAACATCTGCAAGAAGAGTGAGTGAATTGCAGGCACTGTCTTCTGGACCACCCTATACTGTGTTCCACAAGGACAGAGTTGTGTTGAGGGTTAAACCCTCATTTTTACCGAAAATGGTATCTGAGTTTCATTTAAATCAAAAAATTGTTACACAAATTCTATCCTCCACCTCATCCTAGTAAGGAGGAGGAAAGATTACACAGATTGGATCCAAAAAGAGCTTTAAGATTTTATATTTCTAGGCTTAGGGTGGACAGCCAACTGTTATTGGCTACACAGGAAAAAGATTGAGTCAGTAACAAAACAAACAATATCACGTTGGATTGTGCTTTGCATTTTGGAATGCTACAGACTGGCGGGAAAAGACCCACCAGAAGGTCTAAGGGCTCATTCCACCAGAGGCATTGCTTCGTCTACAGCCCTACAAAGAGGTGTTCCTATAAGGTCCATTTATGAAGCAGCGACTTGGTCATCGCTGCATACTTTTTCAAAGTTCTACAGCCTAGATGCTTCCCAATCTAAGGAGCTAAATTTTGGTAGAGCAGTCCTATACTCAGCCACCTAAAGATATCGAAAAAATCTAATCCCTCCTCAATAAAAATTATCCTTACTGCTTTGAGAGTTTATCAAAGATGAGGAATACGTTGGAGGACACAATCCACTCGAAGAACAAGTTACTTACCAACTGGTAGTGTTCTTTCGATTGGATGTTCCTCCAACGTATTCCTCATTACCCTCCCAACCTACCCCTCTGTAGTTTTTCCCAGGCTGTTGCCACTCCAACTCTCGCAAAGCAAATACCTGTCTACCGGCACAGCCTACACAGTGAAAAATCAATAATGAAAGGAGTTAAACAGAACTGAGGCCAAAGGGTGCTGCATGTGCTAATTATACACCCGATGACGTCACCCTCGACTGAGGCCTTCGAGGGACCATCGATGCGACGACATCGACGCACGGCGCCCTCTGCGATGAAAAATTTTCAGAAGCAGCTGAAGCTGGATGGAATACATCAAAGATGAGTAATACGTTGGAGGAACATCCAATCGAAAGAACGCTACCAGTTGGTAAGTAACTTGTTCTTCTAATGCTTGTTAATCTTCTTACAATCATATGCTGTGCATATAGTGACATCTAGTGGTAATCGCTGAGTATTGCATCTTTCTTTGGTGGATCGAAAGTGGACATTGACATGGCTGTGACTGTAACACTATACCTAATGTGACGTGTACCCAAAATCCCTAACACGTCGAGGTCCCTCGATTGTTATCAGCCCAACTAGTTGGTCACCTTATGCAGAGCTTGTCAGAGTTAATATGGCAAATTAATTATTAGTTGTCCCACGGCCGATGGTCGTTTAAGTCTTTGACTTCTCTTTGACCACTTTGTGGAGCTCTACACTGATGCCATCCAACTGCTGTTTTGGCGACTGGTGCATCGATCGACGTCTGTTGACCACATGGCCTTGGCTCTCACAGTAGGGAGAGTGGGGCCCTGGGCTGATTCTTTCTTTTCTGAGAATGCATTTCCTCTTCCCCCTCTTTCCTTTTCTGGTCTGGCTGCTGCCTTTTACCTCTGCTATGGAGAGAACTCCATTTAAGTTTTGTCTGTCTTGCAATGGAAAATACCCCTGGAAGGACACCCATCGCAAATGCAATAGGTTCTTACCTCATGACCATGACGAGCGATCCTGTAAATCCTGCAAACTTTCATCCGAAGACGTTAAAAGCTAGGCAAACAAAGTGGTGGGTGGCCTACGTCATGCAGGCCGAGGCTTGAAGTCACTCCCCTGTTGGCGCCGGCGCTTCGAGTGACGAGGACTCTAGCAGCAGCCATGGTTCCAGGCCAGTTCCCAGGTGCCGTCCCTGGCCTGACAGGCAGGCCACTGGTACTGCTGTGGGAAGATCACATCCACCACCCAAGGATAAGCATACAAACTCCCCCCACCCCCCGCAGCTTCTTCAACGGATACATCGAAGAAGCATCAGATGCCAACAGTCCTGCCAGAAACTTTGATGGTGCCTACTGAACCTCACGGTCTGGCGCTCTCCCTGCATCCATCTTCTCAGCATGCATCCGGGCATTCCACTCATAAGGGCATCTCTTCTAAAAAGCACACGAGTGGGTGGGGGCTGTTAACCGTAATGATGCCTGCAGGCACGTCGACATCCCACATACAGCTGCCGGAGTGACGCCAGAGTGTTAAGGCTATGGTTTTGGTGGCGCAGCCATCGGGCAAAAAGTCTTCCAGATACCATTCCAGCTCTGCATCCAAGTGGTCGTCTTCACTGGCGAAGCCCAGGCTGCTGAGTGGGGCCTCGGTTCCGTGAACGATGAGCTGGTCGACGATGGTGCCCCTGTTGATTACCACAGTGATGCCACTGATCCCTTCGTCCATCTTGCCGACGATGACCTCGGCTATGGCCTTGTGGACTGCCTCGATCATGGCTGTTTCGGCGGGTGTGGGACTTCTGAGTTCTGCTGGAGATCCGTTGCCTTCCGCGGAGGTGCTGTGGCAGTCTGGGACTGGCTTTGCACCTTTGCTCCCGATGGAGATTCTATAGCAAGATTCCCTCCACCTTTGATTTGGCGTTTAGTCCGGAGGAGGAGTCTCATCCGTTCCTGGACCCTTCTGCGCTGGGCCTACGACCGGCGGTTCCATCCACGTCAGATAGCCCGGGCACTGTTCCGCCTCAGTATCTATTGGTGAACCCGCACTCCATGCAGGTGCTGACTATGCTGCAGTCACTTCTCGGACGGTTGGATGCCTGGCTCCCGGTGGAGCCCTTGAGGTGGGAGGGTCCAGCCATTCCCCGATCGAAGGATGTGGTGGGTACCCCTCGCCAGGGTCCACCAAAAACTCTGCAGGTTCAGCCTCTGCTTTTATCTCCAAGGGGATAGACCCCTCCTCGTAGGGATCGGGAAGAAGGGGAGCTGGTGGAGTCTGAACCTGATGGCGTCCCGCAAGACACGGTCTTGACAGTGTTGTCCTCACGCATGCGGGTGGATACCTGGCATATGGACCCAGAGGTGGATCCCCGAGCAGCGCAGGCCTTGCCCGATGTTGGCGCTTTTCATGCCATGATGGCCAAGGCTTGCCACGAGTTTGGCCTTACTCCAGAGGAGGATAGAAAATACTTTTTTTGCATTTTTTTATTCAGCTTTGTAATGGATAAATACAGGATATAATCAACAATTGACCATTATACTTGCAACCCAATAGTCCAAGATACGAATTTAAGTTGAGTTAACAATTGAAAGACACAACGTAGTGTATCAAGGTTACAATAAATGTAGAGATACACTAAAAGTTCCTTGCAAATCTCGAACATCGGAATTCATTGAGGCAATATATGAGCAATATAAATTTGAAAGGACAACAAAAACACAGAAGAACAAAACAGACAGGACAATACAAGACACAAGAAAAGAAGGAAGAACAGACAAAACAAACTGGCAACAAATTAAAAGGACACTGCTGAGGAGGCATTAAGATATTCGATCAGTGGACTCTTCTTTTGATTATATTTACGTACGTCAATTTGATTAACTGGCGCAACCCTTTTCTATTCTGAATGTAGCATATATAATTCCACCAAGTAGCATAAGATAAGCAGTCAAAACATTTCCAGTTAGAAGATATTAGATGAAAACCAGTGAAGACAAGTAGGTGAAATAACCTGGAAGAAATATTAGTTAAATCAGAATAACAATGCAATCCAATAATCAGATTGTCAAGATTGAGTTGTGCTGTATAATGAAACATTTTTGTAATTATCCAAATTCTTTCCAAGAATGAAAAAACAAATTTACAGTAAAAAATAGGGTTTAAAATCAGCTGTACATTCTTTACAAGACCAGCATAAGTTTGTCAAGTTGGAAGCAAATCTAGAAATAAGTTTAGGAGTAAGGTATGTTCTACTCAAAATAAAAAGCAGTCTGAGTTAGACTTGTGGCTTTAGATAAAGATTTGTTGTACCCTTTCCTTAATGGCAGCTGTATATTAGCTAGAAAGATCATTGATCCATCCATTTTCGACGTGTTGATGGGTAGTTGACACGCTGGAATCAGAAATGAAGAATTTATAAATTGCTGTCTGCTTATGCTGATGACATCCTACTTGGTTTCTAATCCTCAATCATCTATATCAAATTTGCTCACATCTATTCATACAATTTCAGAAATCTCAGGGTATAAATTGAATCTTGACAAATCTGAAATCCTCCCTCCTTTATAGCTCCTTGATCTCAGGCAACATGGATACCTTTGGGATGTCGTTATGCACCACAATTATTAAATACATTGGAATTATTGTAGCTAAAATGTTCCACACTTGTTGAAACTTAATGCACATTCTGTGATATCAACTATTGAAAGTATGGTTACTAAATGATCTCCCTTGTTCCTAACGTGGTGGGGCGGGCTTCATAACTAAAATGATGATTTCCCCAATAATTTTATATGCATTGTCTGATTCCCATTTTCTTTTCCAAAACCTTCTATAAACAAAATCTACTCTATTTGCCTCAAATTCCTATGGAACAATAAAACACCGAAAATTGCTCTAAAGAAACTTAAGCTTCAGAAGAACTTACACAAAGCATTTGTCTTGAAGCAATTTATTTCATGTTTACACAATGTGGAATTATCTAATATTTCCCCTACTTGGTGTAAGATTGAACGTATTGCCTTTCAAACCTCTAGAAATTCTGAACTTGTCTTTATGGCCTGGCTTTAAGACTTTTCCTATCTTGCGCTTGGTTAAGCCTACTTTCCGTTTCCTCTGACATTTTGGACCGTAGAAAAGTTGGTATATGATTTAACAAGAGCCTACCTTTCAAAGTGATTTTATACTCATTTGCAGGCATCACTTGTGTTCATCATTTATTTTATTACAATACTCCAATCCCCTTTCATACTCTAGTCTATATCTTCAACCTGGACGTTTCAGACTTTTCTGCATATACAGAAGTTGCTAAAGTAATTACTTTCGCATTACCAAATCTCAATTTCAGAAACTTCTTGCATGTGTCTCCACTAAAGCTGCAGCGAAAAGACTTTTTTTTTTTTTTTATTCGATCATATGGGAAAAGGCAGAAGGTGGTCTTCTCTATCCCCATCTTGGACCACGTGTGGCAGGAAGTGCTTTGCATGATGCACCATCCTTTCACGGAGCATGCGGTCAAGGGCTGCTTGGAGAAAAAGTTTAAGGGGCCTGAGTCAACGCCAAAGTGCCTCACACCGCAGCCCACGCCGGAGTCTGTGGTGTTGGCGGCTGCTAGTAGGAAGGCACGTAGCCAGCATAGGTTTGACTCCCCTGGACAATGAGGGCTGTAAGATGGATGCTTTTGGCATGAAGGTGCTGACTGGGGGAGACTATGGTGAAGGTGGCCAACTTGTTGGCCATTATTGTGTGCTACGACAAATGTGGCACAGGTTGGCGCTGCTGCTGGACCATCTGCCTGAGCAGCAGTGTAAGGAGACAATGCTTCTTGTTAGTTAGGGGAAGGAAGCCTCCAATCATACAAGGACTTGAATGAATTGTCTATGGAGGTCCAGCAGGATGCCACCAAGGTTTCAACTCTAGTCAGAAGACCGGGCACTGCATAATGGCTCAGTCATAGGTTATTGGGGCAATGCAGCCCTGCATGTTCATGGCACGATGTGGGATGCCTCAAAATGCGGGTGGTCTTGAGTCTAGTGGATCTCACCAGGCTCTGCGTCATTGTTTTCAGAGTCCCCAGGTCGCTTGGAAAGAAGGGTAATAGCGGGCTCTGGTTACACAGCAGGTTCTCCAGTCGCTGGAAATCGTCTCAGCTGCGTTTTCTTTATCTTCATCTTCCTCTTTGGATCCAGGTCCAGTGGTATACTACCTCTTCTGCTTCCAGGATCAGACTTTTATGCAGGAACCCAGCCAATCAAACAGACCTGCAACATTCAAACATGGGGGAGGCTGTCCTTTCAGGACAGCCAGCCTCCCAGTTTGAACTGGATTCTCACAGACAGGCTGGGAGACAAAGGGCTGCAGAGTTTTGGACTCCTCCCTCGCTTCCTGCCGTCAGACACTCTGGAGCTTGGGTGGCCTTGACCGAGGTCTCCCGCCTAAGATAAAAATCTCACAAAGGACTTTTTCCTGCCCTGGGGGCAGGGGAAAATCCAAGAAGTGTGAAAATGGCAAAAAAAAGGACTGGGGCAATTCTGGTAAATTGGGTGTATTTACCGCAGCTATGAAAACAGCCTGCAGTAAAGGTGCACTGAATTTGTAAAAAGGTCCACTGCCACCAGCCATTTATTGTAAGCTTGTCCCTGTACATAATTGTTAGTGCTAGTGAGAATGGGGATAGATTGCATCTCACCAGCACTCCACATAAGGTGGGCGGGGGGCTGGGGTGAGGTCGCACAGGGTGGTTCTGGTTTCACTCTATAAAAATGTAGACGGGATAGACCTATCCTTTCTAACATTGGGGAATTGTATTTCTCACAAGGTTAGACAGAGAAAGTAAAAGGGGAGCCAAAAGGGCAACCCTGTAGCAGTACAAAGGTGTATACCAAATGTCAGAGGATAACATTAAAAGGACACTATGGAGAGTCTTAAAGAATGACACCCATAAAAAGAGTAAAAGGATCTGTGAGTGTGGGAAGGTTCCCACTCAGTGAGGTATAGGGAAAAACAATCCACCATCCAGCACAAAGTTCTGGGGTTCTCAACAAGTGAGGTAGATTTAACACTTAAGTTAAAATCTTAGCTAACATAGTCTCCCACAAGCTCCACTCTTCCCACAATCCACAGTGAAAACCTATCAACAACCATAACCACCAGGTTTTCATGCAGAGCCAGGCTTTTTGTTCTCAAAGTTCTACTCCAGGAAGCTTCCTGCACATGCCTCAGATGGGCGTACACACTCTATCCATTAAGTGCTCCACTTGAGTTTCTGCTGATTCTGGTCATTCCAGTGCTTCTTGGGACACTGCAGATGTTTAGGTCCACATGACCCTGATTGCTCTGTATTGTGCACAGAAGTTGTGCAAGATGCCTTCTGGTAAGGATGAATGTGCTCTATAACAGTTGTGGTGCCAGGTCCTCCACCAGAGCAGCCTAAACCTTCGTTCTTGGTTGCTGAGGCAGAGGTGCATGGAGTGGGATTTGTTGGATGATATTGGGGGGCTGGAGGGGTGGGGGCTCTTTTCTGCTGGGATATGTACTACCAAGCCAATATACACATCCGGGTAGTGTAAGTTTGTCTTTGTGCTGAAACTGAAGTCTGTACTCTTGAACTGGTCCACCCTCTTAGGTTTTGGATTGTCTGCTCTGTGGCCTGTAGATGGGCGCTGTGAAGGCATATCTTGCTGTTATTTTGCTCTTCAAGGACCGCTGACCATGCCCACTCGTATGCAATTTGTATGGGGTTTTAGTAGCTAATTCCCCAAACGCTGCTCCTTCCGGCAGGGGATTTAATTGTTGAGCCCCTTCATTCTTTTTAGTTGAGGTTGCTCACTGTTGTAATTTTCTTGGTTGCCAGCACATCCACTAGAGGGGAAACTGGGGGATGAGATTCAGGCTTTATGTTGTTTGATATTTGTACAGCACCTACTGCTGGTACGGCCTTGAAGCGCTGTGGTGGATGAACGCCTTTCAGAATACCGTAGTCTGAGCAGATATGTAAATAAAATTAGCAGTACAATGGCTGTGTATGCCAATCACCTAATCAGTGGTAAGCAGAGATGACTAAGGTAAAGCAATTGTTTTTAGTCATGCAGTTCATATTGCAAGGGCATAAAGAAGAGTGCTGTCTCAGTGGCTTTTCCATATGATCCACACTTTTCGTGGGACTTGGCTATATTCACCCGGGTTGCAACACAAAGGTGTTTTAAGTCGCCTGCCAATCCCCAGGGCAACTGTCTACAGTTGGGGGCTCAGCTGTTACATGCAGTACACCTGTCTTGATGGCTAACTTGCAAATTACATGCACACGTGTAAGATAAGACTGATATACCACCAGCGTACATCTTGTCTATCTTTTTATGTTGAGTAGAAAGTACTAAGTTGGCTTCAAGCATGGGCTTAATGCATAGACCCCTATGGGAAATGTGAGCTTGTTGTCTGTTCTCCTGGAGTACCTGGTCCTCTAGAGAGATCATTTGCTAATACCCCCCTATGCCCCTACCAACTCCTGCCTGAGCCCCCTGCAGTGTCCAATTCGCCACATATTGCTTGGCGAGGTAGGGGAATCTTATGGAGAGGCTGAGTACTTGCAGGACTATAATAGCAAGTGACGGGTCGTGAATTGGCTTCAAAGTCTGGAGGGTCCATTGTGGGAAATAGAAGCATCTGTTTAGGAGAGTCTACTTCATGAAATACTGCAATGCGAGTGCTTGGTGAGCCGCTAGGACAGCTGGAGTTAAGAGTGCCTAGAGTTGTTTTCCCACATAGAATGGGCAGCAAGTTTGTGTAGAGGTTAAAGAGGATAGAGGCACCCTGTGGAGGACTGGAAGTGGTGCCATGGAGAACGTAGGGAAATATATGATTTGTGATCTGATTGACACAGAGGAGGATATCCATTTCAATGGATTGCCTTTCTCCTGCAGATTCCTCATCTGATATCCCAGCGTCAGCTGGTTGGAAATTTTTTTGCCAAGGGGCGTAGTGCACCTCCACTCAGCTGTCGATCAGTCTTGCCGTGGTCGTCCACTCCAGATGTGATGTTGGTTGTCGTACATATACTGCGTCACTATGCCCCTGTTGCTATTGTCGGCACGCTGCTCGAGGAACACTGCTAATCCATAGTGTTTACCTTCAACGGTTTTGTCTCTATTTTTGACACATGGTCCAGTCATGTCCACGCCCAAGGTATCTGGGTTCAAGCGCTGCAGGGACTGCAGCTCCAAGATTTATGTTATGGACCCGCACAACATCTGTGTGTGGTGCCTTGGTGCTGGTCATGACACAGAGGACGGGAAGGGCCTACTCCTGAGAAGGAAGAAAGACACTGAAAAAAGACCAAGAGGTCGCACTCCCATTAGTCTCTCCTCTTCCTCCCACAAGAAAAGATATCGGCACTGACACAGGTCGGATTCTTTGGACAACCCCCATAAGTAGTCAGCGTGGCTGTTATCCAGGGCGGAGTGGGGAAGCTTTTAAGGAGTAATGTTAGATATGTTCTGAAAGGCAGCTGCAGGCCCGGGTGATCCCTCGATGCAGCATGCCCCGGTGCCTCCGGCGGCACCTCGTAACCATGGCCCCAAAGGGACCACTGTTACAACGTCATTGGTAGAGCCGTCTGGCCCAGTGCTGAGGAAGGCTGGGCCGACACTTGCCAGTACACCTCGGGTACTGATATCAACCAGTGCTCTCTGGTGCCGAAGCATCTTTTGGTGCTGATTGCTAAACTGTCCACATCGACTGTTCTACGCCTAAGTCAAGGACCACGTTTTTTGGCTCCATGACTGATTTCTTTATTTATTTTGCTGCTGATGATGATCAAACTGGTTTTGATCCTGCATATGCAGGTGGTGGAGGGGAAGATTTATTTGTTGACTACACAGATCAGGTTGCCCTGGCTGAGGGCCTTCATGACACCAGTGGGCTGGACACATCCCTGGACGTTGAGATACAGCAGGTTCATCTTTTCGGCCATGCTAATACCAAATATCAGGCTTTCGTGGACAGGGTGGTGGATACTCTGGGATGGAGTGCTCCAGCCAAACTTTTGTCAGGCTATGACCTTACTGATATCTTGGAGGAAGGACCTTTTATGGAAAGGGCCATGCCTTTCAACACAGCCATTGTTGACTCCATAGCCACTTTATGGTAGAGGCTTTGCACCACACCCCTGGTTAACTCTGACTTCACCACAAAGTACAGTCCAGCAATGGAAGACCCTCCATAATCTCTCCACCCACCCGACACCAGAGGTGTTAGT
Source organism: Ambystoma mexicanum (assembly GCF_040938575.1). NCBI lineage: Eukaryota > Metazoa > Chordata > Amphibia > Caudata > Ambystomatidae > Ambystoma > Ambystoma mexicanum. The sequence continues at coordinate 1,092,481,681 of NC_090932.1, forward strand.
GGTGCAGGAGGCCACAGTCTCTACCAGACTGGCCAAGCAAATTCTCTCAGCCGATGGAGAGGGGCGGAAAGTTGACGGATTGGCCAAGAATCTTCTCTTCCGGCAGCATGACCCTAAAGGCGGTCAATGGCTATTGTGGGTTTGCCAAGTATTCTTTTGGCCTGTGGCCGTTTATTGGTGAGGCTGCCCAGTATGTTCCCGAATGGGAGATCCAATAGGGCTGGTGGCTCTGCAGTTATTGCAGACTAGCCTAGATGTTGCAGACTGCGTCAGCAGATCCATGGTGTCAGCCACAGTGTTATGAAGGCGGGCTTACCTGCATACATCCAAATGTTCAGAACACGCTGCTGGACATCAATTTTGACAGCGAGAATCTCTTCTACCCCCAAGACCGACGGCTCTTTGGAGAAATTAAAGGAGTCCAAGATAGCTGTCAAGTTGCTGGGCCTAGCTGTCCAACAGCTGGTCAAACCTGCCTTTAGCTTCGCCTCCAGGGTTAGACGCTACCACCACTGTCCTTTTTGTCAGGAAGGCTCAGCTCCTGCAACCCAGGCAGGAGCAGAGACATTTCCTGAGCTCTGGCAGGGGTAGAGGGGCTTCTAGAGGCCAGCAGACAGCAGTAGCAGAGCCTCTGCCCTCGAAACTGCTTTGATTCCCGGTTGGACAATGGATTGGATTGGCGAACACTGGACCCACTGGTGGGAGATTACCACTGATGCATGGGCTCTTCAACTCGTTCAGTGGGGTAACTGTCTGCCTTTCTTAAAGCGGCTGGACAGACCACCTCAACAACTGGAACAGGAGCTCCAGGAAGTACTGCAAGCCCTACTTTGGAAGGGTGCCATCGAAGAACCACTCTCCCCAGAGCAGGTACTGCAAGCCCTGCTTTGGAAGGGTGCCGTGGAAGAACCCTCCCCAGATAGGAGAGGATCCGGCTGGTGTTTCCTGGTACCCAAGAAAGGGGAAGGACTCTGTTATCTTGGACCTCAGGGCCTTGAACAAGTTCCAAAGAAAGGACAAGCTCCAAGATGGTGACGTTGAGAAAAATGCTCCATGGTCTCAGGACTGGCTGGTGTCGATAGATGTTTTCCATGTGCCTATCCACCAGAAGCACAGGAAATTCCTGAGATTCCTCAAAGGGGACAAACCATACCAATTCCATGGTCTTCCTCTTTGGGTAGACCTCCGCCTGAGTGTCTTAAAGCACATGCCGGTAGTCGCGGATCACCACAGAGATCTGGCGTCCATGTGTTCACCTATCTGGACAACTGGCCGATCCAAGGGAAGTTGACAGCAAATTTTGTCCCATCTTGAGGACACCCGCTCAGTACTTCGCAGGCTGGGCTTCTACCTGAACTTGCAGGAGTCCCAAACACCAGCACAAAGGCTCTAGTTCATCGGAGCATTCATGAACACTGCTGGGGAAGTCCTTTCCTCCCGAGGAGAGAGTTGCAAGTGTCAGACAGATGCTCCAGCTCTTTCAGAACCACACTGCCTTGCCAGTAGTTTCCTTCATCCGACTCTTTGGTCTCATGACCTCCTGCATTTTTCTAGTGCCAGAGGCCAGACTGCAGATGCAGTCTTTGCAATGGCTCCTGCGGGGTCAGTGTTGCCAGTACGTCAGCACTCTTAAGGGACTTCCTCAGTGTTCAGGTTAGTGGCAATCGATCTTGCTTGGTGGGCCAGCAGTGACATGTTGCTGGGGGAAACCTTTCTGGCCTCTGTGGCCCAAGACCATGGTGGTCCCGGCTGCGTCCTTGAAAGGTTTGGGAGCTCACTGTGAGGGTTTGCCGGTGAGTGCCTTTGTTAAATGATGGAAGTCATGTGGCACATCAACAGGTCGGAGCTGCGATCCATCCGGTTGGCCGTAAAGCCGTTTGCGTCCTCTCTGAAAGGGAAGCATGTTCTGATTATGATGTACAATACGGTGGCCCTGCACTATCTGAACAAGCAGGGTGGCGTTCGCTCTCCCCTTTGCACAGAGGCGATGCAGCTGTGATTCTGGGTTTTGGAGAATCAGATCTGTCTCAGCACAGCAGAGAATAGTATGGTGGATGCTCTGAGCAGGCAGAGCACAGTCTTGTACGAGTGGGAGGTGTGCCAGGAAATCCTAGAGAAGGTCTTCTCTCTCTGGGGTATCCTAATGGATCTCTTTTTGCCACAGAAAGTGCAGACAGTTTTGCTTGAGGGAGTTACCAGCGAAGGGTGCATCTGGGGTGGCTTTTCTGGTGGAGTGGACCTTCACTCTCCACTATGCCTCCAAACTCAAGCCCACCCCCACCCCCTGATTCCTGTCATTACATGGGTTCTCAGGAGGCTTCGAGTAACCCTGCTCTTGATTGCCCCTGATTGGGCATGGAGAGAATGGTACTCGGAGCTTCTGGACTTAGCCATCTGCCCACCTCTGGTTGCCCCGTCAAACAGATCACCTATCCAAGTCGGAACGTCGGGTGCTCCACCTGAAAGTGAAATCCCTCCACCTACATGAGTGGCTCTTGGGAGGATGAGATATGATGACTGGGAACTCCCCAAGGAGGTACTTGAGGTGCTGCTGGCTGCACGCAAACCGTCAACAGGATCGTTGTATGTGGGCAGGTGGAGAAGATTTTGAGATGTGGTGCAGGGAACGCGAGATTGACCCTCCTCTCTTGCCCCACCACTACGGCGATGGAGTTCCTTCTGTCACTGGCCCCTTCATGTTACCAGTCAAAGTAAACCTAGTGGCTTTGTGTTCAAAAGGTCTCCGGATCAAGGGTCTCTCTTTACGATCCTACTTATGGCCCAATTCCTGAAGGGCATTGGTAATTTGTTTCTGCCTATTAATATGTTCCAGATTGGGACTCTAATTTGGTTCTCGCCTTCCTTATGGCGAGCCTTTGCGTTCATGTTTGCTCACCTTTAAGACTGCGTTCCTAGTGGCCATTACGTTGGCCAGATGTGTCGGTGAGCTGCAGACTTTGTTTTACAAGCTGTTTTTTCATAAAGTTTTCCTGAACGTGCAACCCTGGTTTCTGCCCAACGTGGTAGCTCAATTTCATCCTGTCTTGGGCCATTGACTTTCCTGTCTTTTACACGCTTCCACAACACTCCAAGGAGGAACGACGTTTCCACAGGCTGGACCTGAACAGGGCACTAAGTTTCTATGTTGCCAGAACGGTGGAGTTTAGTTATGTGGATCAGTTGTTTTTGACCTTCTTCGTGGCTCAGAAGGGTTTTGCTGTTTCAAAGCAGACAATCACGCAGTGGATCACGCTTTGCAGTTCCGAATGCTACCACAATGCTGGGAAGGGACTACCTTCAGAGTTCGCTCCACTTAAGGGGTGGTTGCCTCAAAGGCCCTGCAAAGGGGTGTAGCGTTCAAGGACATTTGCCAGGAGGCAGCCTGATCCTCACTGTATACTTTTAACAAACCCTACAGCCTGAATGGGGCCAATTGTGCTGACGCTCAATTTGGGAGAATGGTTTTGCAGAATGTTCTCCTATAAAAGAACCTTCATCCTGTCTCCTTCACAAATACTGCTTGAGGAGTCTATCTGATGAGGAATCTGTGGGATAAAGGCAATCCATTGAAAGAGAAATTACTTACTGTAATGTTCTTTCTATGGAATCTTTTTCCGCAGACCCCACATCACCCTTCCATCCACCCCCGCTATGAAAGTGCCTGCAGTCAGTGGCTACTTCTCTTCTGGGATGAAGAGGTGCGCTCTCTCTTTCGAGGACTACTGTCCACTTCTTAGGTGCCACATTCCTCCGGCTGTCCTTTTTCCTCACAAAAAACCCAGTTAGGTTACACAATTTTTCTTTCTTAACATTTACAGAGGTTTTGGCCATATCATTTAATTCTCTTCTGCAGCGCCTCGGGGGGGAAAGGAGGGGCAGTTTGGGAACTGATGTGCAGGGAAGTAGTGATGCAGTATATGCACAATGGCGACTTGCAGATGGATAGTCAAGTCAAGGTGCCCTATTCCACCCCGTCAGTTTTCCAAGAAGCTGACTCTGAAATGGATATCTGATGAGAACTGGGTGAACAAACCATAGCAGGAACATTAAGATAAACCATTTCTCCTTCAAAGATATATCCCTGATTCCTATAGTGTGTAGTCGCTCTGTGAGGATGGAGTGGTTTGTGGTATCGAATGTTGCCGAGGGGTTGGGCAGGATTAGGGCAGTACATATGTATTGATCTTCCCAGATCGAAACTATGCAAGATTCTGTTCCTTGTAATGGTCTGAAGTCTAATTGAGCTGCATCTAGGTTCTTGCTGGATTCTGAGAAGCGCTTGGTCAAAAGGGTTGAAGGCCTTTTAAAGGAGGGGCTTGAAGGTCTTAAATTCTGTTGGGAAGATACTGGAAGTGAGTGAAGTTGATGATGGATCGTGTGAGATTGCCAGCACAGGTGGTTGTAAAGGTTTCTTTCAGCGGGGGGTCTCCTGGGGAGCCTGATGGACTGCTAAGTGATGGCAGTTTGAAGAATTCTGGGAGGATGGCGTTGAGAAGGCAAAAAAGTGGAAGGGTAGAAAGTGGTTGTTACCGGGGGCATGCTAGTGTGTGGGGGAGCGGTGTTGAGAATTTAGAGAGGATGTCTCTAGGGCTCTGTTGTGGAAGTTGTCAGTCACAGGGATTGTGTTGCGGGCTGTGTGGAGCATGCAGGGGTGCTGAATTCAGAGTTCCCTGAGTGGGTGTGGGGTGTTAGAGATTCTGTTCCTGCAAAAGGATATGTTGGCTCTGTCGACTTCTGCATGATTGAGCTGGGAGGCGTAAGCAAATCTTTTGGGGGGAAGAAGGGTCTGAATGCCATCTACGCTCCAGGATATGGTTCAATGTTTTTAACGAACCCTCTGGTTGCATGGCATTTTCTGTTTGAGAAGGGTGGGATGGACTTAAGTACCTCGGAAAGCCAGAAATTTAAGTTGGAGATGCTGACCTGGGCAAAGAGAAAGGAGGGTGTTGTGATGCAAGTAGTATCTCTGCCTGGTCAGGAGTCACTTTGATTCTTTCCAGAGGCTGGATTGGGTTAGTTGTCCAAGGGGGACGGGGGGGGGGGGTGGAGGGCGGGGGAATACCCTGAGGATAAGACTCAGAAGATGCTGTAATAGTTTTACCATATAAGTGTGCGTGGTGGTAATGTGGTTGGGTTCTGAAGATTGCATCTAGGATGAGAGCAGCAGAGTGGGATGGGGATGAGATTAGCAGTGTGAGGCATTTTTGCTAACGTCCAGGCACGTCTTCTCAGCTGCAGGCAAGGGGACACGCCATTCCATTTGGATACTGCCTTCCAGCCTCTTTAAGTTGATTCTGGGAATATACCCCTGGTTTCCCTGTTAGAACTACAAGACTGAGTCCCAGAATGCAGTTCAGTCATTTCACACTGGCATTCATCTTAAATGTAAATCAAATGTGCAATGCCTCAAAGGGTAAAAGCATTGTTTTCATGCCAACCAAGCAGACAAGGCGCAGACTTGCATGCATTGTTAGTCTGGTATTTACTTAAGCAATAGGCCCTGAGCAGGGGGGGCATTGCATGAAGTGGTAATGCTCCTCCCACCTACCCCCCGCCCAGCGAGGAGCTTATTGCTATTACTACCCCGGCCCGTAAGATCTGGTACAGAAGGCATTTTTTTTCTTTTCCGAAACACTGGCACTTCGGAACAGAAAAAAATGGTCCCTGGGGTAGGGAAAACAGTCAGTTTTCCCTTTCCATGGCGGCCATTGAAAATAAGTGAAAAAGTAAACCAACAAAATGGCCACCATGGACCGGGAGAAGGGTCCCTTCTCCCTTTCCATGGCAGCCAATCAAAAAATAAGAAAAGTAAAGAACAAAATTGCCGCCATTGAAAGGAAGAAGGGACTGTGTTGTAGTACCTTCTTTCTTTCCATGACGGCCTGTCGGAGATCGGGGGCAAACGCACTGGCGACAGAAGTGTTCCCAGCCCCGCATCCGCTCCCGAAATGGACAGAAAAGAAGGTAAGTGGGGATGGGAGGGCATTTTGTGGATGGGGGAGGAAGGAGGGACAGACTAGGCTGATTCCCTGGTTAGGGGAAATGGCGGACCGCCAGCCCTGAGGAGGCGCAGGCCGGTGGGATTACCGTCTGGTAAGCCCGTGTACGATCCTCCCCATTGGCTAGGAGGCTGCCACATCCCCCTCGCTGGGTACTAATTTAGCATAGATGCAGATTATGGGGCTTTTAAATGCTAAGCAGTCCATCCCAGTGAGCTGTGGCTTGACAGAGAATTGAGCCATTCCCACACACTGCTAGGGCCTGCAATAAGACGTGGCAAGTGGGTTTCTTAAAAGAAACAAAGGGAATGGGGGAAAATGTCTGCAGCCTCTATAGCCCTGCTGAGACATCTCTAACATTTGATCAAGCCTTTGACCAGCATTTCCCTGGAAGGAACAAATTAAAGTAACCCTTAATGCCTTAATTAGAAAATCGGACCATTTACAAAACACCCTTTTCAGGGATGCTGTTTCGGCAAGTGCTGCCATAGCCGCTACAATGTTGACTGCTCCAGCCCTTCAGAGCTGCAGCAACTCTGGGCCTGCTGCGAAAACCTGGAGACTCCACGTTCTTCCCCGGAGAAGAGCGTGAAAACCCTGAGTCTCCGGGCTAAACCCACAGGTTAGGCAGGTATGGAGCTTGGTGTGAAGTAGGGATGTCTGCTGAGGGAGGCGGTTGGCTCGGGAGGGAGGAGGTGGCAGATGCGGTGTTGGAGCTGTGCAGGGAAGGCTAGGGTGGTTGTAGAGGTCAGGAGGTTCACTGGTTATCTGGCTTGAAGAGTTGAAGGTGTCTGCAATGGACCGAGTGATTCAGTGTGCCAGGACACCATAGGTCTGAAGAGGGATGGGCAATCTGTGGTTTTATGGAGGGTTTGGAGGTGGTCTGTTTTGGAGCTTGAGCTCCAATTGGGTGTCCAGTCAGTCGGGGAGGTGGGGGGGGGGGGAGAATCTCTTGGTATGGGAGTTGAAGTGCTTGGTTTGCAAACTTCGGGACTTGTTTTGCTGATTGAGGAGGGATTTCAGGCTTTTGGAGGTTTGAGGAGGGTGTAGGTGTGTGTTTTTTAATGTCTTAGAGAGAGTTTGACTTGGTTGGTATTGTAGGGGAAGCGAGATGCCTATACCTGCTGTTTTTAGCCTGCTGGGGGTGTGTAAGAGTAGGTGGGTTGGCTGAGTGGGTGATGCAGCCAAGAATTGCTCGGAAGGTGCATAGTGATGCAAGGCAAGTGTCTGAATGGGGTGTCCACAGTGCGGTTCGGAGGGTAATGCTATTTGGAGTGTTGGGGATGTGGTCCATGATGAGGTGGACCAAAGCTGGATTGAAAGGCTATGGGTGAGGGCACAGTGACTAATTGATTTGGTGCTGGCAGGGCTTTATGGTGGGGGGGCAGATTGAGTGGAGACAGGCCGATCCCGCAGACTAGTTGGGAGCTTGGGTGAGCGAAAGGAGTCGGGAGTTGACTGAGAAATAAGTGCAAGGAGGTGCTTATGAGGATTCTGAAGAAGCAGTAGGAGTTGTGTTGAGGGATATCTCCTTGGATGGGAGGTGGGGGGGGGTATGCTGTTAGAAGAGGTGGTGTGTTCAGAGTGTAGGTTGGGAAGGGTGTTAGGTGAAGTGTAGAGATGTGGGAGCGAGTGGAGAAGGAGCTTGCGGTGATGGTAGGGATGATGAAGGGGGGAGGACGGCAGCTGGTGCACGGCAAAGGAGAATTTGTTGGGGTTGGAGAGGGGAGTGGGCCTGAGAGGCGATGGGTGAAGGTCAATGGGGAGCAAAGGGATTGGGTAGGAGGTGGGATGTTCTTGGAATAACATGAATGCCAATGGGAAGGGTGGAATTGTTAAGTGTTGGACTCTGCCCTGCTAAATTAAGCATGTAGAAGGGGGTGCGGGTGTATAAGATTGTTGCTTGACTTGCGTGTATAGCAATGGTGGAATGTGCTGAAGTGTTTGATCGTTGAGGGAGGTTGAGTTGTGGAGCAGCTAGAGTATATTGAAGGAGGGGTTACGTTCTGTGTGTCCATTGAAGATTGAGGGGGCGTGAGTTGAAGGAAGTAGTGTTTATCAGGGGTGGGTGGGGGTTGGAGCACCTGTAAGGGGGTAGAGGTCTATATTGCTGGATGTTATGAGACTGGGTTGGGGCAGGGGTGAGTTAAGTGATGGGTATGGGGTACTAGTTTCATCACTTGGGTGATTGGCGGTAAAGAGGGAGTAAGGATGGTCTCTGTATGGGTGATCTGTGACCTTTGTGGTGGACCATTTGTAACCACTTATTCTGGAGCGGTTGGCCACTGTGAGTTGATCGATACTACCCTTGTTGAATGGATGTGACTATTTGGAATCTCAAAAGGTAGCTATTGAGACCCTGGTGAGTCCTGTTCAGAGGCCAACTCAGTGCAGTTCGTGATTGGCTAAATTGTAAAGTAGTATGCAATGGAACCGTTCTGCTTTTGTTAGGTGAGTTCAGAAAACTGTGTAGTATCAGATGGGTAAAATTCCTACATGTCTTGCAGTAGCAAAATTCAGAAGTGGTGAAACCTCAGTGGCCAATTCCATGTGGCGGAAACCCACATTGGGGAAAATCAAAGTGTCAATCAAAATCAATAGCGCGCAAAATGAAACCTGTCATGGTAGCCAAATTCAAATGGTGAGATCCCGAGGAAGTAGACCCTGAAAGGTTTTGAATCTCAGCGTTACAACTGAGTGGCAAAATAAAATAAGAAGCGTCAAAACTCAACATGATCCAATCATCATGGTAGCATAATTCAAATTGAGAACTTGCAGAGGCGGCAGAGCCCAAACTAGTGTAGACACAACAGTTTTGAGTTCTAAAGTGGCACCACTCAAAAGCAATAGAGCTCAAAATGAGACACTTGTGGTAGCAAAATTCAAATGGGTAAATTAGGAGGAAGTAGAGCTTAAAATGGTTTCTGATCCCACAGTAGCAAACTCATGATGGCAACCAGTGTTGAGTCTTTACAGCTGCCAGATTCAGAGCAGCAGAGTTTCTTGTGCTGACAGATAATGGCTACAGGCTTTGTGGGGAAAGTTATGTCATCCTTTACCTGGTCTTCAAATGTCCTTTTAAAATGGTGTATAGCTCAGTTGCAAAATTATAGATGGTGAGACCTCACAGTACCAAAATTCAGGTGGCAGAATTCAAAAGCAGCATAACTTAAAATGCTGTAAACCTCACAGTAGCATAATTAAAAGTGGGCAAAGCTAAAAAGGTGTACGCTTCACAGTAGCAGAACTGTGTTGAACCCCTAGAGCAGCAGAATTCGGATGTGGCGAAACCAGGCATTGCCAAATTCAAAAGTTGTGAAACTTTACAGTAGCAAATCTCAAATGTGGTAAAGCCTACAGCAGCTAAATTCAAATGTGGTGAAACCCATCATTATCCAAATAAATTCAAAAAGTGTTGAATCTGCACATTAGCAGAATTCAAATGTGGTAAACTCTAGCAAATGATGGCGGCAGGTAAGTAACGTGGCCGGAGAGCGCCGAAGACAAGGTAGGAATTATACTCTCAATCTGTTAATGGCAAAACATTCCAACATTTACGCACATATTTCCTTGTAGAGAAGTCTGCCGGGAAGATTTTGAATTGTGTTGCTTTTTTGTTTTGTTGTGCACTTGCATTCTTTTTACTGTTTGCTTTGAGTTTGTTTACTGTGCGGTCGACTCTGATTTTATTGGGGGGTGGAATGAATATTGGCGAGTGTTCAGGCAGAGCTTTTCTGTTTTCGCCACAGGTAGGTTATGAATCAGCATATAGTTTTCAATGGATTTTGTGATGCCGAGACCGGGAGTCCTGGCCTAGAGACTGGATTATGGACGACTGCCTGCATCCTTGGTGGGTGAATCAGGTCGGTGGGTGCCTTGCTTTGTGTTTTTATTTTTCTTTCCCCCCCTGCACTGCCTTCAATGAACACTGGTGTTAATTGCATCCTTGTGTATGTACTATGGACGGACTATTCACTGGTTTGTGGCTGCACCCCTTCCTTGATTCCCAGGTGGAGATGCCGATTCGGCTGCCTCCAGTGGCTGAGAGTGAAGGGGAGGATGGTGGGTGCCCCTTACCCAGGGTCTTCTGCTGTGCTTGAGATGAGTTCTTGGAAACCCCTGCTCTGCCACAGGCTGCCTGGAATTAGGGATATGGTTTAATAGTGGAGGTGCTTCATTTTATATTGTCACGCACCTCCAGTATTACACACAACGCGACTCTTGGCATGTAATTGTGGTAGGAGCACAGTGCGAGGTGTGAACTGTTGCACAATACGCCTTTCAATTCCCGAAATACAAGTGTTGGGCAGTTTCTGATTGGAACCAGATTAAATCTTGGTGCTAGCCTCACCCTCCAGCTTCAACGCTAGTTACTTTTCAGTCCCATACAACTTTAATTTTCAATAACTGCCTAGCCATTGCAAAGAAAATCTATTCGGTTTTCACAATAAACCTTTTACAAAATTCAATACGATGTAAATTGTTCATTGCAATGTTGTCACAAACTGGGAATTTATCTCAGTAGGTCAACGTGCCTGCTGCTGAGATCGGCATCAGCACATCAAGTATTTCGAATCTTGGTAAGCAGGTGCAGCAACATAATCCATTACATCCTGTTTTGTGACTGGAATCTGAAGTCTATATCCCTATACGACAGCCCAGTGTTGTAAGAGTCTGTGTGCATTCCGTATGTAAAAGGTTATAATCCAAGCAAGAGGGCTCAGCACTTGGGTCTGCTGCAGAGAAGAGCAAACTGCTCTGAACCCATTTGTTGTGTTATAGGGACTAGTAATTGAGGCAAAGTACACAATTTAATATTGGCTATGAATGAGCCACATACCCCATGGATCTTGATCTGCAGGTTGTTTTGTTGTTGGCGTCCTGATGGGTTTTGCTATGCTGCTGTTTCTTCAATATATTACCTGATAATAACTATGTCCTTAATAACAATTATTCTTACTAGGCCATCTGTCATTTCACAGTTCAATTGTTGGGATGCATGTCAACTTATAGTAAGTTTCCATATATAACTGAGTAAGGCGCTTTCTGTCAGCAACGCATTTAGTGTATGTGATGCTGGAAATGCATTGGAGAGACAAGACCTCCATGTCCTTCTCCTGTACTCTTTTATCATGTGTGTTCTGCGTTGTTTTCTGCACAGGAGTCCTGGGGGGGGGGGGGGGGTTGGGGAGACTCCTGGCAGTGCAGCTCTTCCTCTTTTTGGTTGTGGTGAACAGACCCTTGGGATAACCTTATGGCACCCATGGGGGGGGGGGGGGGTACAACTCTGTACCCCTAGTGTATGTTTTGGGCACCTGTGTGTGGCCACAGAGCACCTGTCAAATTCAGCATGGAACTGCCACCAGCCCATACTCTGGTCTGAGTATCCTCCATTTTGGGATACCCAGGCCCTGCCATGGGAATCAGTGGATTCCCGATAGGGGACAAGATGGGCCCTGTGGCCTCTTGGTTTCTATAACCTGTTACCTTGTTTTCCCAAAGTCCTGGGAAGCCCTGTCCCTGCCCCTGACTGGCTGTTGGGTGGAAGTTCCATATATGGTATTGTGGGGGGGAAGTCCACGCCAGACTGGCTGGAGCCTTCCCAGTGACTGTATGTTGTGGGTTCACATTTGGGGTGGGACCTGGGTGACTGGAGCGTGTGGCCAATATACATTTCATGTTATGGGTGTCTGGTTTCTGGTGGGTGAAACAATGAATGACACTGCCCTGCCCGAACTGACATTAATGCATTATGGTTTCCGAAGGGATGGGTGCTTGCCCCAATCCACTTTCCTTGTTATGAGTGTCTGGGTGGAAAAGAATGACCTGAGTGCACTGTGAGCCTGACTGGGTGCATGCCTGCCTGCATGAATGCCCTTCTGAATGATTGGCTGCCTGAGCTTGACCCAGAAGTGTGAATGAGAGACTGAACAGTATATCTGGGGACCTCTCACTTACCATAATTGTTCAGAAGCTGAAGTCGAAACTTGATGCTTAACCTTGAAGCTCAGCTGGTGCTTTCCTTTGCAATCCGAAAGCTGTTGTCTCCAAGAACTGATCCAAGAGAGGACCTGGCTAAGAGACCTCTTCCCGAGCTATGAGGGCACATCGTGCAGAATGCTTATCTTCACCAAGTACCCTGGAAGTCCGTCCTGAAAGACTGTTGACTGGAGACTGGGCCGCTGAGGAATCCTGAAGTGAAGTACTCCGACATCGAAGTCAGTTGTCGTCAACCAGGGTTCGGAGGACTGCCGTAACCGCTGGAAGCCCGTCTAGTCTTGTTGCCCAGAAGCGGGAACAGCTTGACACTGTGCGCTGACTACCGAGGCCACAACGCTCCACCTTTGCCTAAGACACTTTGAAATCCAGGACTACTTTGCCAACACTGTCGAGCGCTTTGTCCCCCCGGAGAAAGTAGACGAACCGAGGAGAATCCGCTGGTGGGTTTCCCGCCAACCAAAGTCCACAAAGACGCCGACGAACATCTGAAAGCCAGCTTTGGTTGAGTCCTGATCGTCGACACCAATGCTGACGCCCTCGCCCGGGCCTACCTGCTTCAGCAAGTACTCTTTGCAGCAACAAACTGGTCATTGAGGTGCAACACATGCCTCATCTTCATAGGATGTCCACGACTGATCGCCGACTAGCACCATGAAGGTCGAAGCTGCTGTCCCGACGAATGTGTATACATTTCTTCAAGGAATCTCGACGCCCTGTGGCTCCTGCTTTAAAGGGAGTTCACCTACGAGGATCCGTCGAAGAAACTCTGCTAAACCAGGTAATTGTGGTAGTAGAACATTTTTAGCAGGAAACAAGACTATTTTAAACCTATGTGGACTGGGCTTGTTAATACACTTCTTTGACAGGTTGCCCAGGTGAGGGGTCCTCACACAACTGTCCCTGGTAGGGACAAAGTACTCTGCCATTTGGTTAACCTAACTTGCCTTCCTCCCCATGTCTATTGATGATTCACTTTACTATTTGATTTGTATGCCATTGAGACTGTCAGCAGTTGGTGCATTTTAAAGGAGTCAAGAGTAAACTGTTGTACCACATAGACATTGTACATATTTACCATATTAGACTTGCCAAAGCACAAAGTGTGTGAGTATATTTTCTGAACCTTATTTATATAAAGAACTGTATTATCACATAACTTAGTGTGTGTACATTCTTTGTGGGGGCTTGGGGACTACCAGCCCACATCGCCTCCTGAGAGCTAAGCCTTGATTGCTCGTCCATTGCTACCACAATAGAGAATCTTGGCTGGGGTGCTATGTGCTTCTACTCTGCCATATAGAGGGCAGAAGTACAGATAACCCCCTTCCAGCCTTTACAGGGTACAAGTGTAAGCTTATTGAAAACACCCTCCTTTAGGAAGTCAGTTACCCACGAGGCAGGGTTGCATGAACTGTTATGTTAAAGGTTGCTGGTTTCTTGGCACTCTGGTGGATCTGTAAAGCAAGGGGGCGTTAAGTTAGTAGGACTGCGCGGGGGAAAGAGCAAGAGAGCAGTGATGTGCTGTTGGCAGATTCATTTCGGTTGACACCGTTCACTGAGCGTAGGTGTTTTTCTGTGGGTAGCCACCATGTGCTGTTGGCCGAGGCTATATGTTTGTTTTCTTGTGGTGTAGTGAAATGCATGTGGTCTGTTGTGCTGTAGAGATACGGGTTCTGTTTAGTGAGTTTGTTTGCAACACCAGTGGTACAGATTGATTCAAAACCTTCCACCCATCACCTTTGTGGTCACAGTTTGTCTCTATGTGAGAGAGGGTATGCCCAGACGTGGGTCCCTTGCTTGCTGCGCCATAGGGAACCAAGCTGCAACTCACTGAGGAGGCCCAACAAGGCCGAAACATGTCTGGGGTTGCTTGTGTTTCCATGCAGAGGGGACCTGGCCTAGCAGTTCGGGCTTGGCTGCTACCATTGGTGGCAGTACCAGACTGATTTGCATATGGCTGGACCCCTTTTGCAATGGCGCAGGCGGGCTAAAAAACAGTGGTGTGGAAGGTTGCCCAGAGCAACGCCAGTGGTACAGATTGATTCAAAACCTTCCACCCATCACTTTTGTGGTCAAAGGGTGAGTTTGTAGCAGAGTTGGTTAGTGGCTGAGCTTAGCTGTAATTTGTGAGCGGGTGGACCTGAAATCCAGCAGTGGTGGGGGGAGCACCTAGAACTGGAACACAGTGCCAGAGGGGATGCACCTCGAATTGGAAGAGCAGTTCGGAGAGACCTAGAAGTGGAATAAAGCAGCTAGGGGATGAACACCTAGATTTGAAACACAGGAGCAGTATAGGAACGCCTGCAACAGGGACACAATGCTGGAGGGCGAACACCTACAATTTGCAAAATTAAAAGCAGTGGCCGAACACCTACTACTGTAGCATATCTGTAGCATGAAAACACTTAGAGCTGAAATGCAGTGCTAGAGGGCACAACACCTAGAAATGTGGGAAAAAGAGTAGTTTGAGAAACACTTAAGCGTGGAAAAGAGCAGCTACAGGAAGAACACCTAAATTTGAAACATAGCAGTATGCAAACCCCTAGAACTTACATACAGTGCTGGAGGGGGGAAAAATGCCTGCATTTTAGAAGCATCAGCAAGTAGAAAACACCTAGATCCGAGACACTCCGGAAGCGGGGGGGGGGGGGAGAATGCCCACGTTTGAGACACATGTAAAAAGAAAACACTTAGATTTGCGATACCTGGAAAGTGAGCAAGGAATGCATAGACGTATACACACAGCTTGCTCCTTCCCACCTCCCCTCACCCGGCACCACGCTGATGGACCCCATCTAGGCAGCTGGACACCCATAGACAATGGATACACGTTTATTCCAGCTATGACTTTCCCACCACCCACCAAATAATTCCTTTATCTACCACCCCCGCCCCCTCTCTGCCCGCCCTTCCCGTTCCTCAGTGCCTTTTATAATTCTTAACCATTCGAAAACAAAGCACTGTTAGCACACATAATTTAGCATCTTGTCCACCTCGTGCCTCCACAACCCCACGTCCTCTTGCTCAGTTAACACCTGGAAAGACTGACAATTTATGAAGCCAACATGTAGAGTACACCCTCTACATAAAGATTGGTCAGGATCCGGTTTTAAAATCCTGTGAAGAAGTTGTAATATGTATATTTCAACTTCTCGCCACCAGTCTCCATTCAGAGGGTCCGGGTATCACGCACAAGATTAGTCTTCCTCCATGTTAATAACTGTAACCCAGCCGCAATGCATTTTTTTGGGCAGGGGTAGGCATCTAGGGGTTTACAGCATTGTATTTACTTTGATGTCATGTATGCACTTTGATATACAGACGGCTTTATTCACCCTTGCCCACCTTTTGATCCTGGTTTCGTTTTTGCCTGCTTCCAGGCAAGCAAAGCACAGACAAATAAAGCGACTACCGTCGAGATTTTTCTCAGCATGCTCTTTCCTACTTTGTCCTGACTCACATTGATGTCTTAGGATTGTCATGTGCCAGATATGCACGGTTTGGGTCTGTGGTCAAGGCTCTGCATATATTTTAGGGAGGGTTGCTCTTTTATAACATCGATGTCTGTTTAAACAGCACTCAAGTGCCTTGGTAGAGCTGCACATTTATCAGGCTGGGAAGGGGGACATTTTTAGCTGACTGAATCAGGGGAGGGGCCTGGTTGGTGAAGCAGTTGTTTCAGGGAGTAAGGGAATGCATGCAGAGGGAGCAAAGCTATTTGGAGTAAACGGAGCAATGCTGCTCTGAATTTGGGGTAAAGTCAGAGAGGGAGGGGAGGTAACTGTCTGGAGAATGCTGCACGGTGTGGGCAAAATATGTGAGGGGCATTCCTGGAGCTGAACTGGGTGCTTAAATCTGGATCAGGACATTTAAAAGCCTCTTTCCTCCATACTCTACAGGCGTCCTTCGCTAGGAGTGGGAAACCGAACCTTTTTCACCAGAAAAACGTGTCTTCCCCTTTAAATTTAGATGTGCATGGGGGTGTGGCCCTGGGAGCATGCCTTCCCCTGACTGCCCACTGGTGGCACACCTCAGTCCTTTTTTCTGCTTGCCGGGAATGGACCGCTTTTACCAGCGCTCCTGGGTTGGGCCACCGGCTTTCTAATTCCGCATGCTCTTCCCAGCATATTTTCTTTTCCCTTCTTTCCTCTGGTGCCACGCTTCTCCCTGGCGCATGTCGATGACAGCGGGTTTCAGCAGGTGTCTGGCCTGCAAGGGTTCCTTCTCCACATCAGAGCTGCACACGTTCTGCCTCTGGTGCCTTGGCCCCGACCACAGCTGAGACGGCCGTTTACCCCGCACGCACTTAAGAATAGTGTAGCCAGGTGGAGGGAGCTGGTCGAGAGATCACCTCCAGAGGACATCAAGTCATACGTGAGGAGGAAGACCAGGCCCATGGTAGGTGTCCTGTTCTCCTCTGCACTCCGCAAGGGCGACTACTTCCCTGGGAAGCGCCCAAGTGGGAGGAGCCGTCCAGGTCCTAAGACCAGCAAAGCGACCCACGCTCCTAGAGCAACAGGCTGAGGGGGGTGACGATATCCTCCCGGTCCCACTGATGAGGGGCTACAAGGCTCTAGTACCGGGGTTCTCCTCAAGGGGCTTTGTTCTAACACCGGGCTTGCGCCCGAGGGGGGCCTATATGCAGCAACTGCACTACCAGCGTCATGGCTGAGGGTACTCTGTCTCCCAGGTATTTACCTGAGGTGCAGGGGAAGGTCTGAGCCTTCGCTTTTAAGCGTGCAGGCGGAGACTGGGCCCAGCACATCGGGCACCACGCACAGGGGGCCAGGCCAGACAACATTGCGGCCTGCCCGTAGCTGCCTCTTTCTGGTGAGCAGGCATGGGAACGCATATCTAGATGGGACTGGACAATGCCAGTTACCCGGTCCACCTCCTACCCTACCACATTGCTACAGGGGCATTATACAGCCCCCAGCTTAGTGCGACAACGACCAGCAAGACCTCAGCAGCCACAAGGCCCGGCTCCTATCGCCTGCATGCAAGGATAGGTTCCTCAGAAGGTTCCTTACCCTCATGAAATCACCTCAAATGGGCACATCCTCTGCGATCATCAAGGACATGCTTCTGGTGGTACCACCTCAAGCTCTGACCGTGGTCCAGACCCTGGTTCCAGTTCAGCCCCTGGGTTCCCGCTCTCGCACCAGTCATGGTGGCTCCGCCCCTGGCGCAGCCCCGGGACTGGCAGTCAGCACGCCACAGCTGCTCACACTCTGCACTCCTCCAGCAGCTTTCGACCTGCAGGACACTGCAAGTGACACAGACGAGGATCAGGATATCCCCTCATCAGCTTAGTCTTTCCATGAGAGTCTGGTGGGTGTGGCAGAGTACCTGGGGATCCCGCAGCCACAAATTGAACAACCTGAGGCGGGGGTCTTGGCCGAGGTGCTGACCATCTACCCTTCCACAAGAACTGGCATTCCTCTACAAAAGGATGTAGAATCCGTGGCCAAAAAGGGCTGGGTGAAGTCACACTCCACGGAGCCTACCAATAAGCATCGTGATGGCAAGTATAGGCCGTCGTACTGCGACTCACTCATACTGTTGGTGCACCCCAACCACAGTACTCTGTTATAGCTGCGGCCTCCCTTTATTCCAAACCGCAGTCTTCATCTACTTGAGCACTCCTAGGGAAGGAAGAAAAGCTATTGGAGTCCTACTGCAAAAAGATATCCTCTTATGCTAAGTTCCACCTGTGCCAGGCTAATGCTGATGCCTTGTTGGCAGCAGTGGAGCAAAAGTTTTGGCGGGAGATTGCAGACTTCTTCCCAGAGCTTTCAGCGTATGGTCAGGTGCGATTCAGGGCAGGGTTGGCAGAGGCCAAAATTGTGGCCCAGGATGATATGTCTACAGTGGCTCACATGGACACCGCGGGCATAGCTGTCTGTGTCGCCATCTTGGATTAGGGTGACCAAGTTTAACTCCGATGTGTAAGAGCACATTCTCTACCTGCCGTTTGAGGTGGGAGACTTGTTTCACTCAACCATGAACGAGGAACTTGACAAGACGAACAATAGCTCACAAGCGGCTAAGTCCTTGTCAATCTTGACAAAACCTGCGCCCAAGGCCTATTGCCACACTCACCAACGCTCTGACAGAGTTGGTACCTTCAGGGGCTTTCAGGAGCGACATTCCAGGCAACCTGAGAGGTCTCCTAGCCAGCACAGGTGCAAGCAGTACAAATCTTCTCACAAAGATGTTTTCCAGTCTGTTTTCCCCTTCCCCCACCCTCCTCCTCCCATGCACCTGCCTCAGAGGGTAAAAAACTGTGACGGTGCCATCCAGAGCCACAAGTCTCTGGTGGGTGGCAGGCTTGCCCTTCACATCTACTCCTGGCGGGGAAAAGTTTGCAGATCCATGGATCCTCTAGTTTCCACAGGCCTCTGTCTGTCAATACCGCAATTTCCTTTAGTCCCCTTCACTCCCACAGATTGGGACTCCAACTCTTGCCGAGTCAGGTGGTGGAGGTGGTTCCAGCATCACAGCGAGGCATGGGCGTCTATTCACCATACAAAAAAAGCACCAGGCTGGCTTGAGAGTTGTGCTAGACCTTTCATCCTTGAGCTTATCCCTACCCCTTCAAAAGTTCAAAGTGATTACTCCAGCACTTCTCACTGAGACACTGTGTGGGGGAGACCTGGATGTGCTCCCTGGATCTGAAGGATTCTTACCTCCACGTCCCGATTTGGGAACCCCATCGTTCCTTCCTAAGGTTCAGGATCATGGGCTTTCACTTTCAATCCAGGGTCCTCCATTTTGGCCTTAATTTGGCCCGTGTGTCTTTACAAGGTTAATGAACTTGGTAGCAGCCCTGCTCAGGGCGGAGGCCCACCACTTTTATCCATAACTCAAAGACTGGCTTGTCTGAGCGGAGTCGCCAGAGGCAGTACGTCACACAGCTTCAGCACTTATGCGCATGTTGTACGATCTGGGGTTCTATATCAACCTCAAGAAGTCGGTTACTCCCCACTCAGCTTAACATTCCTGGGGCTAATTTGGGATACAAGGGCAGATCTTCCCCCTAGGCAGACAAGATCACAGCAATCGGGAAGGCCACCAGGCATTTTCTCAGCAGACCAGTGACCCCAGCATGGTGGTACCAGCACCTGCTTTGAATAATGGTGGCTTTTATCCTCGCTGTGCCACACACAAGACTCCGGCTGCAGCTGCATTTCTCAGCCTCTTGGAATGAGGAGGTGGGTTCCCAGGCAGCTCTAGTCCGCCTATCACAGCACCTCCACCAGGAACTGGTTTGGTGGAGTGCAGAGACCAACTTGTTAGCAGGCAAGCCGTGCAGGCAAGCCATTCAGGCAGCCGTTATGCGAGATCACCATTACCACAGGTTCGTCACCAGAGAGGTGGGTAGCTACACTGGACAACCAGTGTCCATGGAGCATGGTCCCGGCAGGAACAGCTGGAACACATCAACTGGCTAGAGATGATGGCCATCTGGTTGGCTTTCAAAGCGTTCCTCCCCATTGTCAGCAGCAAGTCTGTCTGCATTCAGACAGACCGCTCCACTTGCATGTATTACATCAACAAGCAGGAAGGTACCAGGTCCTCACAGCAGGCTGTCCATCGTCATTTGAGATAGGGCACTGTCTAACATGTACTTATCAGCAGTCCACCTTCCAGGGGAATTCAACTTTGAGGCAGACGGGCGCAGAAGGCTGGGGATTGACAACTACAAGTGGCAGTTGAACAAGGGGGCCCTGAGGGGGGATCTTCGACAGGTGGGGCCACCCTCAGGGAGGCCTATTCGCCACCACGAGCAACAGGAGATGCCACCAGTTGTTCGCTTCCTGTTTGGAGCAAGACAGGGGATCTCTGCGGGACATGTTACAAATTCCGTGGAACGGCATGGATGCATACGTTTCCCCTCCTCACTGCTGATTCACAGGGTCATCTGCAAAGTCAGGGAGTCACTGAGTCTTCGGCTCATCTTGATAGCGCCATGGTGGCCGGCAAGAGCTTGCTTCTCGGAACTCTTCCGGCTGGTGGATCAGCCTCCGGTACACTTCCTGGTGGGTCCAGCCCACTTACTCTCCTAGCAGGGGGCACAGTGGCTCACCCCGCTCCACAGAAGCTAGCCCTGGCAGCTTGGTTCCTGAACAGGTCACCCTGAAGCATCTGCACCTGTCGCAGGACAACTTGGCTATCATACAGGGGGCAAGAAGCGACTCCAACAGGAGTCATTACAAGAGCAAGTGGATGAGGTTCTGTTATTGGGCCGAGAAAAATGAGATTGATCTGCTGACGTGCTTACTGGATGATTTATCCATATCTGCATCTGGCCCACTCGGGTGTGCAGGTAGACGCCTGCCGTATGTATCTGGTGGCCATAGGGTCCTTCAAGAACTCTGGAGACATCTCCTCCTCCTCCAATCCGGTAGATAAAAGGCACTTGCCAGGTTGTATCCTCCTGCCAAAACGTCCACATCTGGTCTGGGAGCTTAATGTGGTGCTGGGCGCCCTAGCACACAAGCCATTCGAACCTGTGGCGTCAACAGACATCAGGCTAGGCTGGTTACTATAAAAATTGCCCTACTGGTTGGCCTTACTTCAGCATGCCAGTTCAGCGAAATGTAGACCCTGTTTGCTTCAGAGTCATATACCACATTTCACAGAGACCAGGTGGTGCTTAGGATGCACCCTGCCTTTCTCCCCAAGGTAGTTTCCTCATTTCACATTAACAAGGAAATAGTACTCCCAGCTTTCTTTGTGGATGCAAAGGATCAGGCTCAGAAGTTATTGCACTGTCTGGATGTCAGGTGTCTGCTAAGATTTTACCTGGGCAGGACAAAGAGCTTCTGTAAATCTGGCGCTTTATTACTTTTGGAGGATCAAAACCAGGTTGTCAAGCTTCCAAGGCTTCCATAGCTAGTTGGATGTTTATGGCCATCAAGGATGCGTATGGGGGACAGCACAGGGCTTTGCCAGAAACATGCTCGTCCTCACCATCAGAGCCAAGGCCACAGTGGTGGCTTTCCAATGACACATCCCATGGCAAACTATCAGCAAGGTGGCTACCTGGGCTCCCCCATGGCCCTTTGCAAACACTACTGCTTGGATGCCAGTGCCAGGTCGGACGCAGCATTTGGCCAGGCAGTGTTGAAGAACTTGTTCTCTTAGAGGGGCAACGCTCCTCCCTAGGGCTGCATTCAATTGTAATCGCCCATACAGTATGGAGGAAAGGGGACGGGATGTAGGAGTAATCATAAGTTACTCACTGTAGTGACTAATGCACTCCAAGTCCACAGTCCCCTTTACTCTGTACGCCCCAACATCCTCCCCTGTAGCATCTGTCTTTAGGCAATCGTAATATTGTCGAAGCGTCCAAGGGGACTGTGAAGTGGCTCCGGTGGGCGGTCAGGGTAGAGCATGCTCCCAGGGCCGCGCCCCTGCGCACATCTAAATTTAAAGGAGATTAGTTTTTCTGGTGAAAAAGGTTTGGTTTCCCGTCCCTAGTGGGGGACCGCCATACAGTATGGAGGGAAGGGGTCTGTGGACTAGGAGTACGTTAGTCACTACAGTCATCAGAGATGTCAGCAATTCACCATTAAGTTTGATTGCCTAGCAAGGTAGGCTTCCCCTTTGTTCTCAGTGGGGGAAGGTCCTGCGGTGCATCCTCCGGATTTTTTATGGGCTACATCAGTAAATGATTTATCTGCTGTGCCATTGAGGAAACTAGAATGTTTAGCTCAGGGCACCTAACCATGTTCAATTGTATCCCCAATTATCCAATATCTGTATAAATCATTTGATCTGTTAGGAGGGAAGGGTTAAAGGGGCTGGCTGAATCAAAAATGGTAATATGCAACTTTTAAGTAAAATTGTATACTCTGGTTAATTTAGCCTCTCAACGATTGCTCAGTTTTAAGTATATTCTATATAGATAGCAGGGCCACATGCCAATAACGGCGAGGCATGTGCACCTGCACCTCATTCATGAAAAATGCTCCACTATGGGACTGTCTGTGATCACTTCAACTAAAGCGATTAGTATGTTTGCGTTTTTTGTGTCAATCTGTTTATTGCAGGGATCACCTTATTGGTTAGACCAATTTAACCACATCTGAATGTTGCTACTGAGGTGTTATCACCTTGCTATTTTGAGGGTTAGCCGTGTTTGAATTCTGCTACTGCTGGTGTTATTGCATTTGAATTTCACCCCATCTGAATGTTGCTTCTTGAGAGGTTTTCACTGCATCTGAATGTTGCTGCTTTGGGGTTTCACCACATTCGAATTTTGCTATTGTGAGGTTGTTCCACCTTTGCGTTTTTTGTTGTTGTTTACTCTGAGGTTGCTTCACATTTGGATGTTGCTGCTGTGAGGTCCACAACATCTGAATTTTGATACTGTGGGGTTTTCACCACATTGGAATTTTCCGCTGTGAAGCTCCAGCACATTTGAATTCTGATACTATGAGGTGTCACTGCATTTTTAATTTTGCTATTTGAATTTTGCCACTGCAGGGGTTTTCACTGCATCTGAATTTTGCTAATGTAGGCTTTTCATCACACCTGGATAATGCTACTGCATACTTGAATTTAGCTAATTTTTGGTTTTACCACATTCAAATTTAGCTGTGAGGTTTCGTCACATTTTGCTGCTGTATTACATCTGAATTTTTCTACTGGAGGGTTTTATCGCATTGGAATTTTGATATTTTGAGCCTGAAAGACGGTTGTGGAGACGAGTGATGGATCTAAATATTGGAGGGAATGTTGCCTCGTCACTTACCATTTAGTCTTTGGTTCTCAGGTGGCAGCAGCACTGGGCACCTCGACAACAGGCCTACATGGAAGGGTTGTTCTCCAGCATTGGCTCTTTCATGGATTCACATGCTTAGAATATTCCCCGTCGTCAGGCTGGGAATCCTCGGTAAATTATATAGACCTTTTCCATAGGAAAATGTTGACACTTTTGTGTCCTATCTACATCGTTTTGGGCCGCCTGCGCCATTAGGACGTAGAGGTATAAGTAGCCCCGCCCCCGCGGCTCCCTCAGATTTCAACCGTCTACCAAAGTAGTGGGATTACCTCGAGTATCTAATATTTTATTAGATTGTGCGTTCTGCTTCGACTGTTACTTTTCAAAGTATGTCTGGAAAGGCATTATTTCGTCCGTGTGCTACATACGGTCTTAAGAAGGTATATGAAGGAGATGGCCATATGGACTGTATTTACTGCCTTCACCCTCATCATACGGCGGACACGTGTGAGATCTGTCAAGGCTTCTCACAGAAGACCCTAAAAGATCGCAACAGACGCCTGGTTACTTGGCTCAATGACGGAGCGGGTGTGTACCCGGCATCGGAGGTAGGCTCTACAGCCTCGAGATCCAAGTCGCCTGTCCCCCCTCGTCGATCAGGGTCAGCGGAGCCTCCGGCGAAGAAATCGCGCGCATCTGAAAAACGCCCCTCGGAGAAACATCCTGCGAAGTCCTCCTCTTCACATAAGGCTCTGTCTTCTTCCTCCTCATCTAAAAAGGAGAGAAGACCCATCGAAGTCCTCCTCAGGAGACCGTCATAAGTCTACCTCGAGTCGAGAGTCCTCGTCACACAAGTTGAGGCCAAAAACGGCAGGAACGCCTCAAGGCCCTGCTCCACAGACTTCATCGACGACGGTCCGGTCGTCGACGCCTGCTTTGTCTTCGGCGACGGCTCTTCAGACGGCTATTTCGTCAGGTCAAACAGAGCCTATGGGAAAGATGTCATCGTCGACGGTGGCCCCGTCGATGGGATGGCAACCGGAGGTTTTTGGCCCGATTCCGCCTGAAGCCTTGCTGCAACCAGAAGCGGCTTTCTCCATCTCGTCGGCGGAGGATGACCGTGATCCGGTCGCACATCCAACCGATCTGGGACTACAACCAATTGGTTCGGGGTCGCTCTTTAGTGGAAGTGCCATTCCAGTTACCTCTTCCTTACTGAATCCCCAGGCTGTTCTGTCCCTGGAGGTGTTGAACACATTACAGAAGCTGTTGGAGCGGTTGGACACTCGGTTACCTCAGCTTGTCCCGACAGCGCCGCAAGCCTCGTCAGTCGTCGACGAGCCAGGCCCGGCTCCTCGCCCTCCACTCAGAATTCCTACCGCTTACCCGGTTGAGGAAGATCGTTCTCGTCCGCAGGAAGAAGGGGAACTGTCAGTCGGAACGTGAAGGGTCAGTTTCAGACATCTCGTAATCCCCCCTCAAGGGACCCTACATGGGACTCTGAAGAGGAGATGGAAACTCCGAAGAGTCCAGCGCAGCCATCACCACCTGATGATGTGGGTGCTTTCCATGCCATGATGGGTAAGGCATGTGCAGAGTTTGGCCTAGTCCCAGAAGAAGAGAAAAAAGATTGTTTTCTGTTCGATCATATGGGCAAGAGAAGAAAGGCGATATTTGCTATCCCCATTTTAGACCATGTCTGGCAGGAGGGACTGAAAACCATGCGTCACCCTTTTTCAGAACCGGCAGTAAAAGGTCGATTGGAAAAGAAATTCAAGGCTCCGGAATCGACCCCCAAGTGCTTGACGTCTCAACCTTCGCTGGAATCAGTGGTATCCGCCGCGGCGGCCAGAAAGGCAAGGTCGCAACACAAATGCACGACCCCGCCCGATAACGAAGCCAGGAGACAAGATGCTTTTGAAAAGAAAGTGCTATCGGTCGGAGCGACTACAGTTAAAGCAGCCAACTCCCTGGCTATTATGGCCAGGTATGATAGGGAAATGTGGCATTGACTAGCTCCTATCCTGGACCATCTGCCGGAGGAACAACACGGCTCGTTCCCTTGGAGGCCTCCAGAGTGGTAGGAATTTTCGTTCCTTTCATCCCTTCAGAGGAGCATCAGGAAACTCCTGGTTTGGATCATCTAGAGACCGAGGTTTCACCAGGCCCTCCTACTCTTCCCAAGGCTACAGACGTGCAGCCCAAGCTATTCGAAAAGGCAGAGATTACCAAACCTCCAGACGACGAGGCGCCTACTCCTCGTCGACGAAGGATAAACAGACCAAAAGCCAGCAATGACAACTTACAGGGCGTCCTGGGGGGCAGAGTGTCTCGTCACGTCGACGAGTGGGCACGCATAACAGACGAATGGGTTTTGGACACGATACATCTGGCCCATTCTCTACAGTTCAAGGACAACCGCCACACATTCGACCGGTGTTCTCGACGCAGCCCCACCTTCAAATACCAAGGCAAGAGGTGACGCTTATGCTGCAGAAAGGGGCTATAAAACTGGTCCCGGTGGCAGAAAGAGGACAGGGAGTGTACTCCCGTTACTTTGTCGTCAAGAAACCCAATGGAAAATTGCGTCCCATTCTAGATCTACGGGCACTCAACAAACTGCTCAAGAATATAAAGTTCAAGATGCTTACGCTCCAGGAAGTGATCCGTTGATACAACCGGGAGACTATTTGTCGGCGCTAGATCTTCAGGACGCATACTTCCATATCTTGATGCGTCGGCGTCACAAAAGATTTCTAAGGTTCGTCGTCGGACGGACCCACTATCAGTTCAAGGTCCTCCCATTCGGTGTAAAATCGTCTCCCAGGATGTTCACCAAGTGTCTGTCTCCAGTAGCAACCTGGTTAAGGAAAGAAGGTCATCATATGTACCCTTATCTAGACAATTAGCTAGTGAGGGGGTTGTCTCCAGAAAGAACACAGGAAAGTCTGCATGCCACCATGTGCCTCCTACAACGTTTGGGCTTCACAATAAACTTTGAAAAGTCCTCCTTATTGCCATCAAGGACCTTGGTCTTTCTGGGGGCAGAGTTCCAGACGCAGTCAGGACTGGTAAAGCCATCTGTTGAAAGGGTTCTGAAACTGCAGCAAAAAGCATCGGAGTGGAAAGTCAACACCAGAGTATCAGTGCGAAGGTACATGTCCCTACTGGGGACCATGTCGTCCTGCATACCCTTAATCAACAACTGTCGTCTCTTCATGAGACCGATTCAAGAATTCTTGGTGGATCGATGGGCACAGAGTCAAGGGCTTTGGTCGGACAAATTGACCATCAACAGCAAACTTGTGCAGGCACTTCAGTGGTGGAGAGTTTCCATGAATCTGACAAAGGGAATGCCCTTACTGGAACCGGTGTTCCAGATGATGGTGGTGACGGATGCTTCCCTAACTGGATGGGGAGCTCATCTGGATTCCCTATAGGTTCAGCGGCGTTGGTCATCGGAGGAATCCTGCCTTCATATCAATGTGCTGGAATTAAGGGCGGTGCATTGGGCCCTGAAATCCTTTCTTCCACGGATAAAGGGATCGGTTGTACGGATTATGACAGACAACACAACAACAATGTTTTATCTAAGGAAACAGGGAGGAACTCGCTCCAGAAGATATATCTATTGGCGTTCCACTTGCCAGGAGTCAAAAACGTGCAAGCAGACTCTCTCAGCAGGGAAATGAACCAACTACACGAATGGGAATTGAGCGACCAACAACTACACTGTGTCTTCGAGAAATGGGGTCATCCGGCCCTCGACCTCTTTGCAACGAGAGACAAGAAATGCCCACAATACACGAGCAGGTGGCCGCAGCAAGACTCACTAGGGGAAGCGTTCTCTTTCCCGTGGACGGGCAAGTTTCTGTATGCCTTCCCCCCCATTTCTGCTCATACGTCGGACGCTGCAATGGATCCACAAATATCCATGTCGGGTGATCCTGGTGGCCCCGTACTGGGCCAGACAAGTGTGGTTCTCCGATCTACTCCATCTTTCAGCGGCAGAACCAATGAGGTTCCAGAAAGTCCTAAACCTTCTGTCTCAGGAGAAGGTGGTTGTTTGGCATCACGACCCTGACAGCCTGGCTCCTGATTACTCCAAGTTTGGTACGTTAGAGATTCCAGCGGACTGTCATCGCATTTTGCAAGCGGCGAGGGCGCTGTCCACGAACGCTTCATATTCATACTAATGGAGGAGATTCTGCATATGGTGCGCAGGTCAACCAGGTCTGGTCCCGCTGGATATCACACCGGAACAGCTTCTACCATACTTGCTACTCCTAGCTCAAAAAGGCTTGTCTGTTTCATCCATAAAAGTGCATCCAGCTGCCATTTCGAGATTTACTCGGAAGAGACATTCAACTCCGTTATTTAGTGACCGGCTGATTTAAACATTTCCTTAAAGGGTTGTTCCGAACCTTTCCTCCAGCGAAAAAGTTCCCTCCAAGCTGGAGTCTTAACCTGGTTCTGGCAGCGCTGATGAAGCCCCCTTTTGAGCCGATGTCATCGTCATCATTGACATTTTTGTCATGGAAGTTGGCTTTTCTGGTAGCTATTACTTAGGCTCGACAACTGTCAGAAATACAAGCTTTAGTGATCGATCCACCGTACTTGAGATTTTTCAGTAATAAAGTCGTGTTGGCTACTAATCCTCATTTCATTCCTAAAGTACCTACCATGTTTCATAAGCACTCTTCTATAGTGCTGCCGACGTTTTTTCCAACACCTTCGTCGGTTGCGGAGAAGACTCTCCATACATTGGACGTGAAAAGAGCTTTAAAATTTTACCTCCATCGCACTCAAAGCTTCAGAGACACGAGACAGCTATTTGTGGCTTATGGCCCTTCGGCTAAAGGTAAGCCGATCTCGAAACAAGGACTAGCCCGATGGGTGTCGTCTACTATTTCCTTTTGTCACTCAAAAGCCGGAAAACCGCTGAAGAAGCGTCCAAGGGCCCATTCGACGAGATCCACTTCCTCGTCGACGGCGTTGTGGTCCGGAATTCTGCTGGGAGACATCTGTCAGGCGGCTTCCCGGTCGGTACCACACACATTTACCCGGCATTATTGCCTTGAGCAACAACATGCTGAGGATACACAGATGGGCCGCGCAGTCCTACGGCACCTGTTTCAATAAGGTAAGCCCCAATTAAGGGGTCACATCCTTTGGCTAATGTAATTTGAAGTGTGAGGTTGTCACTGTTAACATACTATACGGTGATGTTTTGCCATGATAAATATGCATTATGGTTATGGAGATATTGGTTTGCATACACACCTCCATCTATGGGGGATACTGCTGTACAATCTATTCTAAGCATGTGAATCCATGAAAGATCCAATGCTGGAGAAGGGAATAGTTTCTTACCTGTAACTCCATTTCTCCAGCATTGGTATCTTTCATGGATTCACATGCGCCCGCCAGCCTCACCTGGCATGCAAACCAGATGTCCCCCAGACTACTTTTGGGGTCGAAATCTGAGGGAGCCGCGGGGGCGGGGCCACTTATACCTCTACGTCCTAATGGCACAGGCATACGCGGCCCAAAACGACGTAGATGGGACACAAGTGTCGCAATTTTCCTATGGAAAAGGTCTATATAATTTACTGAGGATTCCCAGCCTGACGACGGGGAATATTCTAAGCATGTGAATCCATGAAAGATACCAATGCTGGAGAAATGGAGTTACAGGTAAGAAACTATTCCCTTATCCACTGGTCTTTGCCAGGCTTCCCGGGCAGGCTCTGTTTTCTGAGTACTTTTCTCAGCGTGGGCACTAAACAGAGGGTGGGTGCGAGGGGAAGGGTTGTGTGTTAGATTTTGATGAGCTGCTGTGGAATAGCAAGGGTATTGCACTGGATTTCATCAGTGATGGTGATCTAGAGTTGCCAGACAGTTACAGTTGTAATTGTGGCTCTTTCGAGTAATGGAGAGAGAATGCTCTGGTTATGAAGCTTCCATACATTTGTTTGTGTATTTCTCCTTGAGGATCTGTGGAATACTTGCATACTTAGGGTCTCGGATGAGACATCAACATTGGCAACAACTTTGCCTGCACAAGCTCTAGCATAACCCAACAAGCTTTGTCCAGATCCTCCTATCCTTGTCTTCTGCATTTTGGAGGGCTATGATCTAAATCAGAAGGTGGTATTATCTTAGCACCCACTTTACCATTTCTGCTTTTTAAAGGGATGTCTGGTTTTGACTTCTGTCAAGCTGCGATATGCTTGTCTCTGCACATGTTGGCCAAGTATTATTGCCTGGCTTCCTGTTCTGAACACCTGCTTTGGTTGTGTGATGCTGCATCATTATGAAGCAGCAGTTTGTGCTTCTGCCATTGATGAGGTCACAGAGAAGGACCAGAAACTTTATACACCATCTGCTAAATGCTGAGAAGCCAGGTTGTAGGAGAATGAATTAGTACTCTTGTTAATTTAAACTCTTGTGTGTACCATGATAAAAATATATTTCGAGTGGATTGTGCCCTCCAACGTATTCCTCATCTTAGATGTATTCCATCCAGCTTTGCTGCTCTTCGGAAATTTTTTCGGCAGAGGGCGCCGTGCGTCAATGTCGAGTCGATGGTCCCTCGAAGGCCTCCGAGGGTGACGTCATTGGGTGTATAAGTAGCACGCGCGGCGCCCGTTGGCCTCAGTTCCGTTTTTCCGCAGTAAACGTTGCTTTGGACATTCGGCGCGCCTCGAGTTCTGTGAAGAAATATAATATACAAAGAAGAAAATATGTAATCGCCGACTACGACCCCGAGATCGGGATTCAAAAAGTGCAAGACGTGCGGCTCAAAAATGTCGATCACGGACCCACACCGTGAGTGTTTGTGGTGCCTCGGAGAAGGCCACAACATGGAGGCCTGTTCGAAGTGTCAGGTGATGACGGGGAAGGCCTTGCGAGAAGGGAGAGGAAAGCTACAGGTAGGTCGAAAAGATCGAAAAGCCTCTAGCGTCGAGACCCCATGAGGAGAAATATTCTCGACGCGAAAGGCATCGATCTAGATCCCGAAGCGATTCTCCTCGTTCGTCGTCGTCGTCAAAAAAATCAAAGAAACGACACCACAGGTCTCCCTCCACCTAGTCGTCAGACGAGTCTCCGAAAAGGATGAAATGCCCCACGAAACATTCGTCTTCCCAAGAGTGGGAAGCATTCAGGGTCAAAATGATGGAGATGTTTGAGAAGGCGAATCCTCGGTCCGCGCCTTCTTCGGAAGCCGGCCGGGAGCATCATCGCTCTGACACTCGCGTGCCCTCGAGCCCGGGTGATCGAAAAAGGAAGGATAGGGAACATTCCAGGATGCCGAGCGAAAAAACGCTCGAGTCGACCGCTTGCGGTCACCGACGCCTTCCGAGACCTATCACACCTCGAAGGGAAAATCGTCGAAGACCGCCTTGACGCCCTCAAAGCAGACCCTGTCGACGACTACTATGTCATCGACGCCTTTATCGACGTTGATGCCGAAACCCTGGCGCCAAAGGCTCCAGCCAAGCCAGGGAAGCCAGAAAAAGAGAAGGAGAAGGTTACAAAACATGTAATTTACTCAGAGCCTGGTACTACACCTCTTCCTCCTCTCCCAGAGAAGGTTTTCAAGCCTCTCCCTAGGAAGGAGTTTTTCAAATCCCTGGCCTCAATTTTTGAGGAACAGGAGAGGTCTGATGAGGAAAATGTACCTTTGGGGTGCCATATTCCAACCCAAAATGTCCCAGAATGCTTGATCTCAGAGGAAAGCAGAATGAGGGATTTGGTGGAGTCTTTACACAATGCAAGTGGCATTGACACTTCTCCTGAGAATGACTTTGGTAGACCAGATCCAGGAGAGCATGCCAGTCCATCTTACCGTCAGTTAATGACCAAGGTGGTAGATTACTTGGGATGGGCTAAACCACCAGCCCAATTTGTCCAAGATGATTTAAGACATATTGGACCATGGTCCCACAGAAGACCCAGTACTACCTTTTCATGTAGCCTTGCAAAACAGGGTGGCCAAGAATTGGGAAACTCCGGATTCTATTCCTCCAGTAAATAAGTCCCTCGCATCAAAATACCGCCCAGCCAGTAGCGACCCCCGGCTATCTGTCAAAACATCCAACTCCCAAAAGTCTGGTCAAACAGGCAGCCACAGCTTCCAACAAATTTGCGTACCCGTCTATCCCTCCAGACAGCGACGATAAGCGTGTGGATGGTTGGGCACGGAAGGTATTTTCAGCCGGGAGCATGGCATTAAAATCTGCCAACTCCACATGTGCCTTGGCAAAATTTTCGTACACTCTGTGGGAGTGCATCGCAATGGCGGCGGAGCACATACCAGAAGGGGAAGAAAGGGAAGAGTTCGTAGCCATCGTTAGAGATGGAAAGGAAGCCATGCAGGAATCCCTTCAATCTGGATTGGACACAGCGGATAGTGTAAGCAGGTCCATGGGCACTAGCACAGTAATGCGCAGATTTGCGTGGTTACGGAAGTCAGGTTTTGCACCGGACGTACAGAACCGCCTTCTGAACATGCCTTTTGACGGGTCTCACCTTTTTGGTAACAAGGCTGACGAGAGCCTTGAGAGGTTGCAGACCTCAAAAGCAGCTGCCAAATCTTTAGGAGCTGCTGTTAGGCAACCTCAGCCTTTACGTGCGCAAGGGCAGTCATGGATGGGACGATCCTATCGTTATCACACCTCATATGGAAAGGCGAGAGGAATGGCCAGTCAAAGGGGCCAGAAAAAGGCCACTCGCAGTGGACGAGGAAAACGTGCCAAGCCAGCTCCAGCTGCATCCTCTCTGACATCAGCGGCTGCAACATCCGCCACAAAACCACTTTGAGGACTTGCACCACAAAACACCTGTAGGGGAAGGCTGTCACAGCATCTGCAAGAATGGCGAGCCATTACTTCAGATGTTTGGCCTCTAGAAATAATAGCCCAAGGCTACTGCCTTTCCTTTCTAAAGCAACCTCAAAGCAATCCACCAGGGAGACACCTGTTGAAGTCTTCAGGAAGTTTAACCCTGCTGGAGCAAGGTGCTATAGAACCAGTACCTGCAGCGGAGAGGAACCAGGGATGGTACTCCCCGTATTTTTTGATCCCCAAAAAGGACGGAGGACTGAGACCCATCTTGGACTTAAGAAACTTTAACAAGTTCCTCAGGAAGGACAAGTTCAAGATGGTTACCCTTCCTCAGATCCTTCAGGCCCTTCAACTTCAGGACTGGTTGGTGTCATTGGACCTCCAGGATGCTTATTTTCATCTGCCGATTCATCTCAAACACAGAAAATACCTGAGGTTCGTAGTTGGCGACTCACACTATCAGTTTGGAGTCCTGCCATTTGGGTTGACCTCCGCCCTGAGGGTCTTCACCAAGTTAATGGTAGTGGTGGCAGCGCACATCAGGAGAAGGGGGATTCATGTCTACCCCTACCTGGACGATTGGTTGATCAGAGCGCATTCTGCCGAGCAAGCACTGGATCATCTGAAAGTCACCTGCCACTTCCTCTACAAACTGGGCTTCTCCCTCAATTTCAAGAAGTCACAGATGACACCTTCCCAACAGCTTCAGTATATAGGAGCTGTACTAGACACATCCTTGGGAAAGAGCTCGCCTCCCAAGGCGAGGGCTCAAGACATTCCTCAGATGGTTTCCAAATTCCAGAATGCCCAAAATCTCCAGGCTTACGACTTTTTAAGGTTGCTCGGCCTCATGGCATCCTGCATCTTCCTGGTGCCAGAGGCACGCTTGAGGATGAGATCCCTTCAATGGGCTCTAAAGACTCAGTGGTCCCAGTTCTCGGGTCAAATGATGGATCTTCAGTTTCCGAACAAGGTCAGACAAGACCTTCTATGGTGGACCTGTACAGAGAACATCCTAAAAGGAGAACCTTTTTGGCAACCATGGCCGGAGATCACAGTAGTGACGACGCCTCACTCCTGGGGTGGGGAGCTCATGCCAACGATTTGACAATCAACGGTTGTTGGTCTCCATCGGAGTCCAAACTGCACATCAACCTTTTAGAGCTGAGGGCAATCAGACTAGCGCTGAAGGCCTTCCTGCCATCTGTCAGGGGAAAGAATGTCCTGATAATGACGGACAACACAGTGGCCATGCACTACCTAAACGAAAGAGGAGGTGTGGGGTCACTACCTCTGTGCAGAGAGGCAATGCAGCTCTGGTATTGGGCGATTCAGGAGGGAATCTCTTTACCGGCAATTCATCTAGCCAGGGAAGAGAATATGACGGCAGATGCTCTGAGCAGGCAGAGCACGGTGTCCCACAAATGGGAACTGGCTCAGGAAGTCATTCAAGAGATCTTCGCCCTTTGGGGAACCCCTCGGGTAGACCTATTCGCAACCAGTACCAACCGAAAATGCGAAAGGTATTGCTCAAGGGAATTTCCCCCGAGAGGTGCCCTGGGGGGGCACGTTCGTGGTGGAGTGTAATTTCCCACTATTGTATGCGTGTCATGATCCCTGCTTCCAAGGGGTCAGGACTTGCCCCACGACCTTGGAAGCAGGCCCATGACTCTGATCCCAGGAACCAGCCAGTCCCTATAGGGACCCTCTGGACCTTGTCCTGGCGCCAGTGGCGCCAGGCTCATGATGGTGACTGGTCCCGGCACAGGAAGCGCCGGGCTCATATTGGATAAGAGTGCTTGGTGGACCTACCTGTAGCAGACCATGCTGCTTACTTACCAGCTAACTGGTCTCCTGATCCTTCTCTGCCTGGAACTACTTTTTCTGTCTGGGTGGAGCAGGAGCCACTCCCTGGAAGCAGAACACAGGAACTCTTTTAGAAATCTGGAACTCTTTTCTTACCTGGTGGGGCCGTGGAAGGAGACGCCTAAGCACTACAGAAGGCTATTTAAACCACACCCGATTGGTTTCACGTGCTTCGCGTTATTCTGCATCTGCAGCAGGACGCTCACCGTGTCGGCTCCAGGAAACCTCCAGATCCTGTGAACACGAAATAACCTGCTGGAATCCAATCTTCAGTCTTCTTCAGTCTTCTGCAGCTCCTGCAAAACAAAGGCACAGGTTAGGCTAAAGTAAAGGCAGTGAATCTACTTACCTAATCCAACGGCAGCATCCAAGGCACCTTTTTTTTCTGCCTTTCTCTTCCGGCATCCGACATCTGCAAAGAGAGAGAACATCGGTCAGTAATATTCAACTACAAGTTCTGCTTACCTGTGTTACGCCCGTTCCAACTCAGCTCGCGCTGCATTCCGGCACCTGCAAGGCAAGATACATCGGTTAGTAACGCTTAGTTACAAGACTGCTTACCTGTGTTATGTTCGCTTTCAATCTGTTCGCGCTGCACCTCAGCACCTGCAAAGACAAGAGACATTACGGAGCATTCTCCAGCGCTAGTGCAGTCTTTCTACTTACGTGCCATTAGAAGGATAATCTTCATCGTCACAGCATCTGAAAAGGGAAAGACATAGACTTTACAGACTTAAGACTTTTGAAAGAGAAGAGAACAATGCAAAAGGAACTTTAATACTTACAAGGCACGCTCGTGCATTAACGGCGTCTTCGCTCTCAGCAAATCCTCTGCTATCAGGAGGCAGAGCTCGCATCCAGTGAAGCAACTGGATCCAGCGCCCCTGCATAAGACGCAGGATGGAGAGCCCAGCATTTACCTATATAAGGTAAGCGCAATATCAACCCAGTTCCACGGGGAAAGAAAGGGCGAGAGGGGCTATGAACTTTCCGAACCTTCCAAACACTAATACCTTGGTTTACCCTTGCAGACATCTCACTCTTCAGCTTAAACTGTCGATGGGAAGGGGGCCCAGTCTGGGAGCAAAACGAACCCTGCGCCTAACACTGAAGACAGTATCCTCGCCAGATCAAGACCTGCGCCTCCGGGGGAACCAGGTGAGCGTTACAATGCGTTCCCTCTGGTCATCAGGAGGCTGAGATGCTTTGGGAACCGCATGATCCTAATTGCCCCGGATTGGGCCAGGAGAACGTGGTACCCGGACCTTCTAGATATGTCCATCTGTTCTCCAGTACGTCTTCCTCAGAGAGAGAACCTTCTCTCTCAAATGGAAGGTCAGGTTCTCCATCCAGAGGTCAAAACACTCAAACTTCATGCTTGGTATCTGAAAGGCTGACATACAGGGATTGGAACCTTCCAGATGATGTTATGGAGGTGTTGCTTTCGGCAAGAAGGCCAGCAACAAAGTCTCTATACTTTTGCCGTTGGAAAAAGTTTTGCAACTGGTGCAAAGAAAAGAATGTCGATCCTTTTCTATGTTCTATTCCGGAAGTACTATCTTTCCTTCTGACCCTAGCACATAGAGGTCTAAATATCGGAACAATAAAAGGTTACCTTGCAGCGCTTTCCATTTTCAAGCGCTCATCGGAAGAATGCTCCTACTTCAAAATTCCTTTGATAACAAAATTCTTAAAAGGTCTCACTAATGTGTTTCCTCCTCACCCATTTCAAGTACCGATTTGGGATCTCAATTTAGTCCTAAAATTCTTAATGTGTGCTCCTTTTGAGCCTATGCACACGTGTCCATTAAGATTACTAACGTGGAAAACGGCCGCCTTAGTTGCTCTAACATCAGCAAGAAGAGTGAGTGAATTGCAGGCACTGTCTTCTGGGCCACCCTATACTGTGTTCCATAAGGACAGAGTTGTATTGAGGGTTAAACCATCATTTTTACCAAAAGTAATTTCTGATTTTCATTTAAGTCAGAAAATTGTTTTATCCACAACCTCATCCTCCACCTCATCCTTCTAAGGAGAAGGAAAGATTACACAGACTGGATCCAAAAAGAGCTTTAAGCATTTACATCTCTAGACTTTCTAGACTTGGAGTGGACAACTAGTTGTTTATAGGCTACACAGGAAGGAAACTGGGTCAATCGGTAACAAAACAGACAATTTCACACTGGATCGTACTTTGCATTTCAGAATGCTACAGACTAGCACAAAAAGACCCACCAGAAGGGTTAAGGGCTCATTCCACCAGAGGCATCGCCTCTTCCACGGCCCTTCAAAGATGTGTTCCAGTAAGGTCAATTTGCGAAGAAGCAACTTGGTCTTCACTACACACCTTCTCAAAATTCTATAACCTGGATGCTTCCCAGAACAAGTTACTTACCAACTGGTAACATTCTTTCGATTGGATGTTTCTCCAACGTATTCCTCATCGCCCTCCCAACCTACCCCTCTGTAGATTTTTCCGGGTTATTGCCATCTCAAATCTCGCAAGGCCGATACCTATCTGCCGGCACAATCTACACAGTACAAGATCACAGGCAAAAAAAGGGGGGAAAACAGAACTGAGGCCAACGGGTGCCGCGCGTGCTACTTATACACCCGATGACATCACCCTAAACGGAGGCCTTAGAGGGACCATCGACTGGACGACAATGATGCACGGCACCCTCTGCGGAATACATTTCCGAAGAGCAGCAAAGCTGGATGGAATACATCTAAGATGAGGGATACGTTGGAGGAACATCCAATCGAAAGAAAGTTACCAGTTGATAAGTAACTTGTTCTACTTGCAAGCTACTCGCCAGCCACACTCCACTTTAATTACACATATACAATTGCACTAAATTTCTTACTTGCCAAGAGTCTTATCACTAGTCAATGGCTACTGCAAATTTTGCACCACTATCTTGACAGCATGGCCAAGACCAGTTTGTTTTGCCCATCTTGCAATCATGTAGTTCGGTAGACCATGTTTGCAATATTCTTCCATAGAAACCTAAGGAGACTGCCCAGCTTGCATACAATTTAAGCCACGGGCACTAAAAACAAGAATAATGCAATGGAAACCCCAACACAGTTCGAAGTGTCTCCCTGAATTGAGGCTAAAATGGAATCTGTCAGCAAAGGGGGAGAGTCAATTGAGATTGTGAATTTGGGGGTGGGCATTAAAAGCCCATTTTGTGAAAGGCACCTGCTTCCATGCAAAAGCTGCCCAGATTGCTCTGGAAAAGATTGCACTCTTTACAACCTGCGGAAGAGGCACATGGTGTGAAAAAAATCAACCAAACAAGCAGGCACATTATTCCGAGAACTTCTGAAGTGGTCCAAAGCAACCTTATTTGAAAGAAGGGCCAATAGACACCTGAGACATGTACGGCTCTGAAAAGCTGAATGACTAGAT
Source organism: Ambystoma mexicanum (assembly GCF_040938575.1). Taxonomy (NCBI): domain Eukaryota; kingdom Metazoa; phylum Chordata; class Amphibia; order Caudata; family Ambystomatidae; genus Ambystoma; species Ambystoma mexicanum. The sequence continues at coordinate 1,092,518,542 of NC_090932.1, forward strand.
GGTGCTGAAGTGAGGAATACCCCCAGGCAAGGTACTGCCAAAAAAAATGCAAGAGTGCAACAAGGTGCACGCCCGCTAAAGTTAATTTGGTATCTTAAAAAAAAGCTGCAGGAACCGACAGCTGATGCGTGCCTGGTAAAGCTTCAAAGACCAGAAAGTATTTGGTCTCCCAAATGGTGTTTAGCATTGACATCTGCACTGAAATTGCCACAAAAACCCAAACTCACTAGTAGCTCAGTAAGACACTGATGCTAGAGGACATATAGACATCCTTGAGGTGTATACCCGTAAAGATTGATTCAAATTCTGAGGCACTTCTAGATGTCTCCACATGTTGCAGAGAAACATATTAAGGGAGAGTATGGCAAAAAGGATGAACAATCTTTTTTAAGAAACCTTTACATAAACTGAACCAGACGATACAAACACAGACCGAAGATGTAGCACGTGCACCAGCTCCTTTGTAAAATCCCACACTTTCAAAGGCTAGTGGAGCCTTTCCATGAGAACATTTCACCAGCTGCATTTCCCAGAGGAACAGCTCCAAGATGATTGCATGTGGGATGGTTACTGCCTGAATGATTAAGATCTTCATTTGGCGAAGATGTGAAAGTGGCAGTGGCTAGATTAGGACACAACCTTCAAGTAGATTAGGAATATATCTTAATAGAAGGAGAAATTACTTACCAAAATGTTCTTTCAAGGGGATTGGGTCCTCCGACGTATTCCATATCTATGACAGCAATCACCACTGCTGTGCTGCTTCGGAAAATGTTTGGCGCCCTGCATTGATGACGTCGATATGCCGTCCTCGAGGGCCTCCGTCGAGCCGACGTCACTGGATGTTATAAGTAGGACGCACGACGCCCATAGCCTCAGTTCTGTTTTTTCTGTGAATGTGTTCGCTTCGGAGATCTTGGCGCGCCTCGGTTCTAATGAGTTCTGTTCTTTCAGTTCTTCGAACCTGTTCATTGTGTAAACCTATGATGTCTTTGGCTTCTTCCACCCCGCGGCCGGGTTTTAAGAAGTGTCGGGACTGCGGGTCCAAGATGTCGTTGACGGACAAGCACAAAGCTTGCCTCTGGTGCCTCGGGGAGGGCCACGACACGGATGACTGGCAACTGCCAGTCGCTTACATCGAAGGCCTTGCAGGAGCGTAAGAAGAAGCTGTTGGTAGGTAAGGTGGCCAAGCCCCGGAAGTCCCAGTCCATGGGCTTTCGACGGGCGACTCTCCGCATCGTCTGCGTAAGTCCGGGGGGGGTCTCGGTCCAGGAGTAGGTCCCGCCATTCCTCTGCCTCTTCGAGGCACTCATGGAAGCGCTGCCACCGGTCGCCGTCCTCGTCTGAGGACTCCGCCCGACGGCAGATTGCTTGTCCCAACAATCATTCCACTCCTGCGGATTGGGATTCTTTCCAGCAGGAGATAATGGCGATTTTTCAGTCGCAGGGCTCCGTTCCGTCTGTGCCGTCGAAAGACGCTGGCTGTGAGAGTGCTAGAGACGCCACTCGTACGCCTTTGGGCTCGAGCCGTCGTCGCGACCACCGGGCGCCTTCGAGGTCCTGGTCGGACAAGGATGGTCGCTCTAGACATCCCCGTTCCAGGTCCCGGTCCTCAACGCCCTCGAGACCGTCTGAGCCTGTGAAGTCTTTGAGGAAGACCTCGGTGTCGAGGGACTCTCTCAAGGCTCCGCCTCCGAGGAAGCCGTCAGCGCCCAGGCTGTTGAAGGACACGCTCGGGGCTCCGCCCTCAAGGACTGTGTCCACGCCATTGAAGCTGTCGACGCCGATTCCGTAGACGCCTTTCGAGGCTGCCTTGTCGGAGGTACCCTGTGGCACTGTGGAACCCCCCAGAAAGGCTCTGGTCAAGGCTAAAAATGTCTTTGTCCCTTTTTCTGTGCCCTCCTTCCAACCTCTGGATTATATTTCTGAGAGGTCTGAGGAAGGTATGGTGCCTGAGGAGGTGCCTGACGAGATTTTGTCTGGTCATGCCCAGATTGAAGACCTGCATCAGCCGCTGCATGGCGCCAGTGGTCTGGACACCTTTCTGGAGGTGGAGTTCTGTAGGCCTGAGCCTGGCACCCATGCAGAGTCCTCGTACCGGCGCCTTATGTTGAGGGTCACGGACTACTTGGGGTGGTCTGCGCCACCTCTGGATTTTCTGCAGGATGACCTGACGGACATCCTCGACCAAGGTCCTCCAACTGACCTGGTACTGCCATTCCATATGGCCTTGCAAAGAAGGGTGGCAGCGGCCTGGACTGCTGCGGAGAGTCTCCCGGCAGTGAGCAAGTCTTTGACGTGAAAATACCGCCCAGCCAGTAGCGACCCCTGCTACTTGACCACGCACCCCACTCCGGAGAGTTTGGTGGTGCAGGCGCTACGGCCCCAGCAAAGCAGGCGTCGTACCCTACCATCCCTCCTGGTGGGGACGACAAGCGTTTTGATGGCTGGGCGAAGTAAGTGTTTTCTGCAGGGGGTATGGCTTTACAGACAGCCAACTCCGTGTGTGCCTTGTCACGTTTCACGCACCCTCTGTGGAACTGTATTTCGTTTGGCGGCTGAACATATTCCCGAAGGGGAGGAATGGGATGGTTTTCTTGCTATTGTGCAGGATGGCAAGGATGCCATGTGCGAGTCCGTTCAGTCGGGTATGGACATGGCAGATTGTGTCAGCCGGTCCATGGCGGCGAGCACCGTAATACGCAGGTTTTCGTGGTTGCGGAAGTCAGGGTTTGCGCCTGATGTGCAGGCCCGGCTCCTCAACATGCCCTTTGATGGTGAACATCTTTTTTGCAGCAAGGCTGACGAGTGCCTTGAGAGGTTGCAGACCTCCAAGGCTGCAGCAAAGTCGTTGAGTGCTGCAGTTCGCCAAGCTCCGCCTTTTCGTCCTAGGGGACAGCAATGGAGGGGAGGTTCCTTTCGTTATTACTTTTAGTAAATCGAGAGGAGCTGCAAGTCAAAGGCGCCACCGTAGCAGTGCCAGAGGTGGAAAACAGGGTACTCGAGGTGCCAGGGCCGCTCGGGCAGTTGCCTCTTTGCCCTCAGGCACTGCCGCAGCCGCTTCAGCTCAGTCATGAGGCCATGTCCCATGGTTCGCCGGTTGGGGGAAGGCTGGCGCAGCATCTTGTAGAGTGGCGTGCCATTACTTCAGATGTGTGGGTTCTGGAGATCATAGCCCACGGCTACTGTCTTCCTTTCCGGCAGAGCCCTCACGACAATCGACCAGGGAATCTCTCTTTGAAGAGTCCGGATCCGCTCCTTGCGCAGGAAATTCAATCCCTGCTGGAGAAAGGCGCCATAGAACTGGTGCCTGTAGAGGAGAGGAACAAGGGGATGGTATTCCCCTTATTTTTTTATTTCGAAGAAAGACGGGGGATTGAGACCCATCATGGACTTGCGCGGTTTGAAAAAGCTCCTCAGGAAGGACAAGTTCAAGATGGTTACTCTTTCTCAAGTCCTTCAGGCCCTTCAACTTCAGGACTGGTTGGTGTCTCTCGACCTCAAGGACGCTTACTTGTGCCGATCCATCCCAAGCACAAGAAGTACCTGAGGTTCGCGGTTGGAGACTCGCACTTTCAGTTTCGGGTCCTGCCGTTCGGATTGACCTGCGCCCCGAGGGTCTTCACCAAGCTCATGGTGGTGGTGGCAGCGTATCTCAGGAAAGAGGGGATTCACATCTACCCCTACCTGGACGATTGGTTGATCAGGGCGCGCTCACCTGAGAAAGTCCTGGATCATCTGTCCGTCACCTGCCACTCCCTCCACAAGGTGGGCTTCTCCCTCAACTTAAAGAAGTCGCATTTGACGCCAACCCAGTGGCTCCAGTACATCGGAGCAGTGCTCGACACATCCCTGGGGCAGTGTTTTCCCCCCCAGGTGAGGGCTCATCACAATCAGCAGATGGTGCACAAGTTTCAACACGCCCAGAGTCTCCCAGCGTTCGAGTTCTTGAGGTTGCTCGGCCTCATGGCATCCTGCGTTCTTCTGGTGCCAGAGGCCAGGTTGCAGATGAGATTCTGCAATGGTCCCTCAAGATGCAGTGGTCATAGTCCTCCAGCAGGATGTCGGACCCCGTTCAGGTGCCGCCCTCGGTCGCCCAGGACCTTCTGTGGTGGGCCGTCAAAGGCAATCTGATGAAGGGGGCTCCATTTTGGCTACCCTGGCCGGAGGTGATGATCGTGATGGACGCATCCCTCGCGGGATGCGGAGCTCATGCCAACGAGCCGACAGTCAGCAGTCGCTGGTCTCCGTCGGAGTCCAGACTCCATATCAATCTGTTGGAGCTGAGGGCCGTCGGGTTTGCCCTGAAGGCTTTTTGCCGACTGTGCGAGGGAAGAATGTCCTGATTCTGACGGACAACACAGTGGCCATGCACAAAAAGGGGGGGGAGCAGGGTCACTTCCTCTTTGAAGGGAGGCGATGCAGCTATGATGCAGCTATGGTTCTGGGCCATCCAGCAGGAAGTTTCGATCTTGGTAGTTCATCTGGCTGGAGACGAAAACGAGACTGCGGATGCTCTGAGCAGGCAGAGCGCGATCTCTCATGAGTGGGAGCTGGCTCGGGAGATTCTCCTGGAGATCTTTGCCCTTTGGCGGACCCCTCAAGTGGATCTCTTCGCCTCCAGTGTCAACCGGAAGTGTGAAAGGTTCTGCTTGCGGGAATTTCCTTAAAAAGGAGCCTTAGGGGACGTGTTTGTGGTGGAGTGGTCCTTCCCACTGCTGAACGTGTTTCCTTCAGTCCCCGTCATCCCGCAAGTGCTGCAGAGGTTACTGAGGTTCTGTTCCCGGATGATCCTCATTGCTCCGGCTTGGGCCCGTAGGACGTGGTACCCGGACCTTCTCGACTTGTCCATCTGCCCTCCACGTCGTCTTCCCTACCGAGACGACCTGCTCTCACAGGAGGAGAGTCAGGTTCTCCATCCAGAGGTCCGATCCCTCAACCTTCACGCTTGGCTTCTGAAAGGTTGAGGTATAAGGATTGGGACCTCCCTGAAGACGTGATGGAGGTGTTGCTTTCGGCCAGACAGTCGGCAACAAAGTCCCTATACCGTTGCCGTTGGAGAAAGTTCTGCGACTGGGGCAGGGTTAAGAATGTGGATCCTTTTTTGTGTGACATTCCTGTGCTTCTGTCTTTTTTGCTTTCGTTAGCCCACAAGTGCCTGCAAGTGGGTACCATTAAAGGTTACCTGGCGGCGCTGTCCATATTTAAGCGCTCGTCTGAGGAGTGTTCTTATTTCAAAATTCCTTTAATTTCTCAGTTTCTCAAAGGACTCACTAATGTGTTTCCGCCGTCACCTTTCCAGGTGCCTGGTTGGGATTTGAACCTTGTTCTAAAATTCCTTATGGGTGCTCTGTTTGAGCCTTTACATTCTTATCCTTTGAGATTGTTAACCTTTAAAACAGTATTTTTAGTTGTGGTCACTTCCGCTCGCAGAGTCAGTTGCAGGCACTTTCAGTTAAGCCACCCTTCACTGTGTTTCATAAGGACAGGGTTGTCCTTAGAGTTCGTCCTTCCTTTCTTCCGAAGGTGGTGGCGGAATTTCATTTAAGCCAGGTTATTCTTCCGCCATTTTATCCTCCTCCACATCCTGGTAAGGAAGAGGAGAGGCTCCATAGGTTGGATCCTAGGAGAGCTTTAAGTTTCTACATTTCGCGCATGTCCTGGGTCAGAGTGGATGATCAGCTCTTTATTGGTTACGCTGGAAGGCGTTTGGGACAAGCTGTTACTAAGCACACTTTGTCTAGATGGATGGCAATTTCTGAATGTTACCGCTTGGCGGGTAAGGACCCTCCGGTAGGCTTATGGGCCCATTCTACAAGGGGTATGGCTGCCTCTACTGCCCGGCAGAGGGGTGTTCCTATTCGTAACATCTGTGAAGCAGCCACATAGGCTTCGGTCCATACTTTTGTACGACACTACTCCCTAGATTCAATCCCTGGGCAGGATCTGGCCTTTGGCAAGGCGGTCCTTTACTCTGCAATTTGATTGGGCATTCTAAATTTCTATGTTCTAAATTCTTTTTCCCTCCTCGGTACGTTGGTACTGCTTTGGGAGTCTGTCATAGATATGGAATATGTCAGAGGACCCAATCCCCTCGAAGAACAAGTTACTCTCTTACCTGGGAACGTTCTTTCGATGGGATGGTCCTACAACGTATTCCATATCCCTCCCTCCCTGCCCCGCTGCAGAATTTCTTATGCGATTGCAGCTTACGTTTCCGCAAGGCTTTCTGTGGTCATACTGGCAGTGGTTTGGTGCCACACATTCTGGGGAAAAAACTACAACTGAGGCTACGGGCGTCCTACTTCTAACATCCGGTGACGTCATATCGACGGAGGCCCTCAAGGACGGCATATCAACGTCATCGACGCAGATGGCGAAAATTTTACGAAGCAGCACAGCTGTGGTGATTACTGCCATAGATATGGAATACGTTGTCGGACCATCCCAATCGAAAGAACGTTACCAGGTAAGAGAGTAACTTGTTCTTCTATGGATGATTCTCCCGCAGATGCCTCATCTGATAGATATCCTCATCTTTTGCTTGGAAACATTTTTGACAGTGGGTGTAGTCGACCTGAACTCTGCCGTCGATCCGTCTTGCTCGATCATCTGCTCTGGATGTGACATTGGGTGTTGTGTGTGTGTGTCATCACTACGCCCCATACCTCAGTTCCCCCTTTTTTCCTTGGGCTCGATCGCTGCATAGGAAAACAGAAGAAGATAAAAGGGCTAAACGGCCCATAAGAGGTTAACAATAATAATATCCCAAGGGAAGAAAAACCTTGTGGAAGATACCACAATATGTGGAGTCAGAAAAGATGTTTTGATTGATTGGAGAAAAAGTGCAGCATGAAACACAGTCATCCTAGGACCATCACGAGGTGTCAACCCACTAACCAAAGAGATGCGCACCAACTTCCAAACTTTCTGAGCAGGGATGGATGGGGAGATGAGGAGTTCTGAGGGAGAAGAATCCATAGAAAGAAAATTACGGTAAGTAATTTCTCCTTCAATGGATTGCCTTTCTCCTGCAGGCTCCCAAAGCAGTGAGGCAAAGGAGGCGGGCAGGAAGTTACAACAGATTTTAAAGCACTGCCCTGCCAAAACACGCATCAGAACCCACGTCTAGACTTTAGTACCTAGTGAATGTGTGAAGTAAGGACCATGTTGCTGCACGATAAATATTCCTAACTGGGACCCCCCCTCCTCTGTAAGGCAGACGATGCAGAGACCCCTCTAGTCAAGTGCACCCTGATGCCAGAAGGCAGCTTCCCTGCCTGAAGATTTGTAGCACACTGCAATGCACAAAATGATCCACTAGGATAGGGTTTGCTTTATTACTGCCAGACCTTTACGGGCTAGAGAATAGGCCACGAAAAGTTGATCGGATTTATGAAAATTCAGAGACCTCATTATGACGTGGAAACTCTGTGCTCTTTTGGGATCCAGTCGATGGAAACGCTCCTTTAGAAGGGTGCGTAGGTGGGTAAAACACTGGTAGGTCTATGGCCTGTGACAGATACCACCTTTTAGCAGGAATCCTGGCCTACTTTTAAGTGAGACCTTCTCTCGAAAGAACCTCAAGAATGGTGGTTTGCAGCAAAGGGCCTGCAATTCACTAACCCGCCTAGTAGATGTTATTGCAACTAAGAAAGCTGTCTTCAAAGAGAGGAGCCGCAAAGAACAGGTATGCATGGGCTCAAAAGGAGCCCCATTAAGAAAGTCGGAACCAGATTAAGATCCCAATCTTGGACAACAAAGGGAGTTGGTGGAAACTTATTCACAAGGCCCTTCAGGGATTGGGCCATAACCGGAATCGTAAAAACCTTGATCCGGGGACCTCTTGAACACAGACAAGTCAGCCAAATATCCTTTGACTTGTGACCTGAGGCCTGTGAGGGCAGTGACGGAAGGCTCTCCATCACTGTAGTGGTGGGGCAAGAGATGGGGTTGATCTTGTGTTTCCTGCACCATGCCTCAAATCTTCACCTGTACCCGTACAGAGATCTTATAGATGGTCTTTGTGCAGCTGGCAGCACCTAGAGGACCTCCTCAGAGAAGTCCCAGTCATCATATCTCCTCCTTTCAAGAGCCACACATGTAGGTTGAGAAGGGTCCCCAGGTGAAGCATCCGATATTCCGACTGGGTTAGGAGATCCGGGCGCTGAGGCAACCCGGAGAGGTGGCCAGATGGTCAGATTAAGAAAGTCTGAGTACAATGTCCTCCTTGCCCAATCTGGGCTAATCAAGATCATGGTTGCTCGAAACCTCTTGAGCCTCCTGAGAACCCAAGTAATGATGGAAATCTGAGGGATGGTGTAGTGGAGATGGAAGGGCTAATCCACCAGAAACGAGTCGCCTAGCATGCTGTTTGCTTGGAATTCCCTCGAGCAAAACTGTCTGCACTTCCTGTTGGACGCTGTGGCAAACAGGTCCACTGATGGGTTACCCCAATGAGAGAAGACCTCCTCTAGGATGTCCTGGCACACTTCCCACTCATGTGAGACAGTGCGCTGCCTGCTCAGGGCATCTGCCAAACTGTTCTGTCCCTGCCAGATGAACTGCAGAGACAGAGATCTGGTTCTCCAATGACCAGAACCACAGCTGCATCGCCTCTCTGCAGAGGGGGAGGGAGCGCACGCCGTCTGGATTGTGAAGGTAGTGCATGGCTTCTGTATTGTCTGTCAGAATTTCTTCCACTTCATAGACTGAGGTCTCCGGGTTAGCATGATGGCTAGCAACTCTGGCCTGTTGATGTGCCATCTGTCTTCCGTTGCTGACCAAAGGACGTTCCCCTGCAAGTCCTCGTAGTGAGCACCCTAACCCTTCAGAGACGCATCCGCTGTGAGATTGCTGCTGTCGGCCCACCAACCAAGGTCGTCGACAACTGACCTGTATTTAGTTGTGCCCTTGTGGCTGTACTGTTTTTCACCTTTGCAGCAAATTCGAATTTAGATGTGCCCTTGTGGCTGTACTGTGTTTGTTTTTTTTGGCTGTGACCAGTGACTTCATTGTGCTACTCTGTCCTGCTGTTCCTGTCTTGCTCCCCCTCTCCTCTCTCTCCCTCCCACCCTCTCTCTCTCTCTCCTCTTCACCCTCCACCACATCACCTATGGCACTCTGTTTCTCCTATCTTTAACTGTTTCTCCATTGACTATCCTTCCCTTCTCAGTTCTAAAGGGATATCTTGGTCTCAAACGCTGATCTCCCTGTCACTGACACCTACACCAAAGCATCCTCCAGACAGACCCTCACCGACATATTTTTTGTCGTTCCTTCACCTGATCTTTGGACTCTCATATCTGTGGTCTCTCTTCTCTTCTTCTCCCATTAATGGTGGCACCCGGTGGGAGGCCCTCCTGGACCCCTTCTACTTCTTTAAGGTAATCATTAATGTCTACCGGAACGGTAATCATTAATGTCTACCGGAACACCACTGTCCTGGTCCAAGGCCCTCAGGCCAACCTTCTCTTTGATAGATGCTTCCTACTTCCTCCCTTACTTCTCCTGCTGTGCCCTCTCTCTCCTCTCTGCCTTCCTTGCCTCCTACCTCTGCCTTCTCCATGGCTACCTCACCGTCTCCTTCCTCCTCTGCCACCCCTCGGGCCCCTTCTACACCTCTGTAGGGCATATTTCTGATTTGTACCCCTCCCCGAAAGTCTTTCAAGGCTAGCAACCTTCTCCATATTGCCACTCAACTCCCGCTCAGCTGTCAAACACTCCTTTGCCACATACTGGAAGAACTAGACCTCGATGTCTCAGTCTCACCGAAACATGGTTCATGGCCAGCTCTGTCACAAGCTTTGACACTCTCCTCCCAGATGGCTACAAGATCCTCTGTGCGCACAGATCCAACCGTCCTGGTGGGGGTGTAACCTTGATCTTCCCGGATTGGATTCCTGCCTTTGATTCCCATGCAGGCCTACTCCTCTTTAGAATGCCTTGTCTGTCGGCTTTCTCTCTCCCGGCTACTCTATCACCATTGCTACTATCTATCGACCACCTGGTCCAACTACTTCTTTCCTCTCTGAGTGGGCTGACCTCTCCTCCCTCCTGGCCACAACCACTCAACTTCTCCTTGGTGACCTCAATATTCACCTAGATCCTTCCTCTGTACTCTTTCGAGACCTCTGCGAGACTCTCTCTATTCTTCCCTCTGGCCTGACTGACACTGTAGGGCACACTCTGGACATTCTCATCTCCTCTGACCTCCCCTTCTCTATCCCCCTCACCACTGCTCTCTCCTGGAGCAATCACTTTATCCTTTCCTCCCATCTCGCCCACTCTACCCCGCAGGCCAAACCTACTCCAGCACTGCCACCTACCTTCTCGGTCATCCGGCCCATGAAGCGTGCGTCAGTTGAGGCTTTCACTGCCACTTTCTCCCCCACTTTTGCTGACTCTCACCCTGACACTGCCCTTTCCAAGCCCCATTCTGCTATCTCTGAGACGCTCGATGTTCTTGCCCCTGTCATTAGAATCCGCTTGAAGCCCCAGGCCACGTGCAACTCTTGGTATGACTCTGACTTAGTTACCCTTAAAAGCAAGTGCAGGGTGGCTGAGAGGGAACGGTGGGCTTCTTGTGCATCCTCTGCCAAACTGGCCTGCCGCCTGCTCCAAAGGAAATATCGGAGCTCTGTCCACACTACGAAGAGAGCCCTCATCCAAGCCCGCATCTCGGCGGCATCTAATAACTCGGCTAAACTCTTTAAAATCTGCAAGGAGCTGGCCAATCCTGCTGCAGTCTACCTCACCAGTCCCCTCCCAGGCCCTCTGCACGGCCATGGCCTCCTATTTCATCTAAAAAACCCAGGCTATTCTGTCCACCCTCTCGTCCTCTTGTCTTCTCCCTCTCCACTAGCTCTGGCCCACCTGCAGCCGCCTCGCCTCCCTCTCCCCTCCTTTCCTCTTTTCCCCCAATGAGATTTCCAGACATGTCCGATCTATGAAAGTCTCGTCAAAACAGGTCCTTCCCTGTTTGTCCAAAACCATCAAGGACCATATTGACACCCTTGCTCCTGCCCTGGCCAACTTCTGCAACCACCCCTTCGTCTCTGGAGCCTTCCCCTCCCCTTTGAAGTGCACTCTTGTGCACCAGCCGACCCTTCCCACCTGGCTAACTATTGCACAATCTGTATCACTCCTTTCTTGGGCAAACTCCTGGAAAAGCTGGCCATCTCCCAGCTTAATCTTCACACCGACTCTGTTGGTTGTCTCCATGACCATCCGTCCCACCTCAGAGCAGCCAGAAGCACGGAAACTGCTCTCCTGAACATCCGTAAAGACCTACTTTTCAGCCTTGATTCTAATATCCCATCTGTCCTCATCCTACTCGATCTCTCTTCTGCATTTGACACGGTCAACCATTCCATCCTGCTCAATCGTCTCTGTGATAACCTGGTATCACTGATAAGGCCCTGGCCTGGCTGACCTTCCTTTCCAACCGACCCTCCCAGGTCCAACCTGGGTCCTTCCTTTCCTCTCTACTTGTGGTGTTCCCCAGGGGTCTAACCTCTCTCGCTGGTTTTTCAACCAATTCCTGGCACCCCTCGCCCACCGCATTGCTGCTCTCTGCTCCAATTTCCAGTGCTATGCGGATGACACTCATCTCGTTTTCAGGCTCCCCTCAGCCACCTCTTCTCCCTCTCTCGTTTCCGACTGTCTGCTATCCAGGAGTGGTGTGCCACCAACGAACTCTGCCTTAATGCCTCAGGGTCTTCTTCGACTCCACACTTTCCTTTTCTCCTCACATCTCTAAGAAGTCTAACTACCAACTGCACCTCCTCTGCGGTATTCTTCCTTCCTCTCATCCCCCCAGAAGCTCACTGTCTCCAGAGCTCTGGTTCTCTCTAGGCTGGACTACTGCAACAGCCTCTTTCTAAATCTGCCTGCCTCTACTATACGGTCATCTGCAACTCATCCAGAACAGGACTGCGAAATGTGTCCTTGGCCTCAAGCCCAGGGATCGTATCTCTTCAGCCCTGAAATCTCTTCATTGGCTCCGAGTGGCTGCAAGGATTAAGTTCAAGACTCTTTGCATTGACCACAAGGCCTTCTGGGGCGTGGGTCTGCAATATCTTCAACTCTCCCTTCGTAAATACTTTCCTACTCGAGCTCTCCGCTCCTCCAACTCCCTCAGGGTCAGCCGCTTCTCCAGGCAACGAGTTGGGGGTAGATCTCTTCGGCTGGCGCCTCCCTCTGGAACAGCCTCCCTGCCTCTCTGAAACTTGAGGAGAACCATCTTCGGTTCCCGAAGCACCTCAAGACCTTCCTCTGCTTCTGCCTCCGCTCTTCCTCTCATCTGCTGATCTGTCTGGTTCGGCCACTGGCTACCCTCTAATTTCGGGCCCAGATCTCTGCCTACTCAGCCGCATACCTGCACTGCCCCCTGGCAACCCTGCACTTGGGTCTGTATCTGCAACCCTAGAGTCCCTTCCTGCGCTTATTAGACACCCCTGTCTGCACCTTATTCTTGCACTTACCACCTGCTGGCAGCACTACCTATTGTTTTGATCACATGTTCAGCACTTTCCACTCCTCCCCTGCCCCTTCCCTCTTCCCCTGCACTTGCGCATTCTCAATGTCACTGGGCCTAGTAAGATTGTTGTTTTGTCCTCCTGTGTTCCCTTCCTTGTCGTGTCCAGGAAATATCGGGAGTACCAGCCTGATCTCTCTGCTCGGGAGGTACCTCTTCCAAGGCACCCTTCAACAACAGAGCTCTCGGTTCTTCCTGGAGCTCCTATCCCGGATGGCTTGGAGGTGGTGGGGGTCTGTCCAGAGGTTTTCTCAAGAAGGGCAGACAATAACGCTGCCACACGGTTTCCAGGGCCCAGGTGTCGGAGGTAATCTCCTGCAATTTGGGCCAGTGCTCTGACAGCGGTCCACCAACTGGCAAATTATGGAAGGGGATAATCAAAGCGGCTTTGAGGGCGGAGCTGCCACTGTCACTGCTTGCTGTCCTCTGGGAGCCCCCTGCCCCTTCTGAGGCGCAAGAAATGCTTCTGCTCTAGCCTGCAGGAGCTGCACCTTCCTGCCGTAAGGCACATATAATGCCTGTAGCCCCTACCCCTAGAGGCAAAGCTGAAGGCATGTTTAGAACAGCGACTTCGCAGCAATCCTTGACTCCTTAACTTTTTCCAGGGAGACATCAGCCTTCTGGCCAGAAAGGAACCCCCCCCCCCCCCCCCCCCCCCCCTCAAAGGGCATGTCCAGCAGTTTGTTTTGGACATTAACCTAAAAGCCTGAAGACCTTAAATAGGCCTGCCTGCTCAATGCTATAGCCAATGCCATTGAATGGCCCATGCAGTTGGCCAAATTCAGGCCAGTTTGCAGCGACTGCCCGGCCACCTCTTTCCCATCGTCCACCAGCTGTATGAAGCCGTCTCGCATTGTCCCCTTGGTTATATACTGCATTGCATTTTCCACTTCCTTCCACGTTAGTAGCTTTCAGAGCCATGCTGCCCGAGGTAAAACTCTTTTTTGCCAAGGCGTCATTTCTTTTACCGTCTCTGTCATGAGGCAGATTCGAGGTTACAGATGCTGGCATGGTGGAAACTATAGCAGCCTGCACAACAAGACCTTTTGGGAAAGGGTGATAAGACAAATGGCTTGTCTCATCTTGCCGGCCTGTATTTTCTGGTCATGGTGGAGCTGACCGGAGGGACAGAACGGGGGGCTGCCACAGGGAGGCTACTGGATTGGCAATCTCCGGGTTCAGAGGCATATTCCTTTCAGTAAATGGACCCTTGTCCGTTATGTCGGTTGACTTGTAACCTTGGACTGGCACTTTCATAGCCTGCAGTCCTAATGTGTCCACAACCCGAAATTTGGTGTGGGTGTAAGGTTGGCTTTTCTGAAGTTCCATGGCAGTTGACATGTCCAGCCAGCTGGCATCGTGGTGCCTTTGTGGCAACTCCAAAAGGCCAGCTTGGTCATTGACGCCCCCGTTCCCATGTACATGGGATTGACTTATCCCTAACCATCCCAGTCATCGATGCTGAAGATGGATGTCATGCTATTGAAGAAGTCAGTCCCAAAGAGCGGGTTGAAAGATTTTTTGCTGAGTATCTGCCCTGAGGGCTTGTCCTTCAGCACCAATAAGTGACTGACCGCATCGATCGGGGCTGTGACCCTGAGATGGCGTCAGGGACACTCAGACCTTAAAGTGCGTGGGAAGACCCTGCATCAAAGGTCTCGGTGCCTTCTTCAGCATTGAACCTGAAGGCTTCCCAGATCCCAATGCTGTCGGCACTGGGGCTTGTGTGGGGTTGGGTGTACCGAGCGCCGCTGCTGACTCTGAGGCCTGCTGCTAGGGAGAGGGGGGGAACACCAGCGCCTGCAGCAGCATGCTTCTGGGACATTTCCAGCATTTGTACCGAGAGCTGGCCCAGCCGATGGCTTACCTCCTTCCGTTGAAGATTCGGAATCTGGACGGTGACGCCTCTTTTCTAGTGCGACAATGAAGAAGAGTGGCTCCTAGAATTGGGACCTCCTTTGTCTGCCGCTGAAGGGTAGGCCCCTCGTCTCAGCCTCAGTGGACTGGACAGTCGACCGTGTGGCACAGATTTTGAAGGTGGTCGGCCCAACACGAGTTTAGCAGCCCACTCACACACCGATTTTTGGGTTAATTTTAATGCACATGTGCCGAGGCACCAGAGGCATATCTCATGCGTGTCGGTAACCGACATTTTGGAGTGGCAATCGGAACGCCGTTTGAAACCCAAGGCATGGACATCTCAGGGTCGAACAAAAAATACAATTCTGATGAAAATACGTCAAAAAGAGTCATAGACTTGATTCACTATGTTCCTAGAGCAGCGGGTCGAGCGTGTGGAAAAAAGGAACTAAGGTATGGGGCGTAGTGACATGATACATATACAACGCCTGATGTCCTATTCAGAGCTGATGATTGAGCACCGAGAAAGACGGATCGACGGGTGTGTCGCGGTCCACTACACGCCCCCGTCGATGTTGTTTCTGAGCAACAGAGCTGGATGAGGGTATCTATCCGAAGGCAATCCATTGAAACACTATTTGAGCAAAAGATCCCCAAGCATTTCCAGTTGAGGAGGACATCAAAATTCTGTCTATACAAACTACAGACGACCTCAACTGTAATGCACACATGGAAAAGATCTATTGCCCAGATTCTGTTCTGATAAGGTCCCACTAAGGCTGACGCACTAATCCCCATTACTGGTAGAAAGAGGTGGTACTCTTACATATATGGAATGTAAGCACATACATGCCTAATGCAGAAAGTGTTTTACAGCAGCTTACAACATACACTTATCCAATTCAAATGTTCTCCCTGTGCTGAACGGTAGGGTGAAATGGGACAAGTTGGAACCTTTCTGGAGCAATTGTTGGAAGAAGTTTAGCTACACGCAATACTGCATGGGGTTAAAATTGCTAAAGGCTCTAATTCCAGTCTTGACAACGCATCCTGGCAGCTACGGAGGCAGGGTTAATATGCCATTTGAAGAAGAACCACCTTACTCTTATGTCCCGTCCCCTTGCCTCCATACTGTATAGGGGCGTCCCTTCCAAGGGATGGGAGACGGAACCTTTTTCACCAGAAAAAACCTTCCCCTTTAAATTTAGAGGCATGCGGGGGGCACGGCCCAGGGAGCATGCACTGCCCTGACTCTGCCCTCCGGTGCCACACCCCAGTCCCTTTTTCCACGTCGACGGGAATGGGCCAAATTCACCAGCACTCCTGGGTTTGGCTTCGGCCATGTAATTCCACATGTGGATACTTCTTCTCTTTGTCATTTTTTTTGTCTTATCTATCATTCAGGTACTCGGGCGTCACCCTCCTCCCCGGCGCATGTCGACTTTTACAGGGTTCAGCAGGTGTCCATCCTGCAATGGGCTCTTCCCAACTTCAGACCCCCACGCCCTGTGCCTACGTTGCCTTGGCCCAGACCACAGTTGGCAATCATGTTCGGCGTGTGACTCGCTGTCCTCGAAGGTGCTGAAGATCAGACTAGCCAGGTGGAGGGAGATCTTCTCGAGGTCACCTCCAGAAAGGTAGGGGCAATATCTTCCAGCGCACCCTGCAGGGGAGACGCCTTGCCAGGGACTCTCCTGCGCGGGAAGGACCGGCCAGGTCCTTCTACTGGCATGTGCACAGAGGCTGCTACAGCTACCGGCCTTCGGGTCGAGGGATCCTCGTATCCTCCTGGGCACAGTGTTGAGGGACCTGAAGGTTCTTGCACCAGGTCTACACCCGAGGGGCTATGCCCCAATACCAGCAATATGTCCGAGGGGCTTTGCCCTAATACTGGCAATACGTCTGAGGGGGGGCCTAAACGCAGCTCTACTGACCGCCGGGTCGAGGGTGTCGCACCTACCGGGCCAAGGCCCGAGGAGCAGGGTAGGCCTTGTGATCCACACGCAAGAGTCTTGGATGAGGCCGGGCCCAGCACCACGTCACAGGCACGTGGCAGGCAGCTTGACAAAATGGCCGCCGTGCCAGAAAGAGGCACCCGTCCGACGCCATTCCATGAATTTGACGAAAAACGAATGTCGGGGTGGGACTGGCCTCAACCAGGTACATGGCCTACAGTCTACCCTTCATTTGCGCAGGACAGCTTTCCTTTGCCTCCATATGGACAGGGTATGCAGCGGCTTTAGCAGCCCCCCCCGCTAACCCGTCGGTACCCCCTTCCACCTCTTTGGCCAGTGAGGAGGTGCTCTTCAAGAAGTTTCTCAGCCTCATGAGGTCTCCTCAGATGGGGTTATCATCAAAGACTCCATCAGGGAACTCATCCCTGCCATGCTAGCGGCACCACAGATGCCTTCATCGGGCCCCCAGGCCCCAGTGCAGCCGCCTCCACAGCCAAATCTGCAACCTCTGCTGCCTCCTCAGCCTCCGGCTGTGGTCCCTGTACCCCAGCCTCCAGGCGTCATCTACTCCACCTCCTCCACAAGATCCTCCAGATCCGCAGGATACAGACGAGGAGAAGGATCCGGACACGCCATCCTCAGCCAGGGCCTTCCACGAACGTCTTGCTGGCCTGGCGGAGTACCTGGGCCTCCTTCAACCTGAGGTCGAACAGCCGGCAGAGGGGGTCTGGCTGAAGTCCAGTGCAATAGTGACAGGTGTTCCAAGTAATTCAAAGAAGGAGGGATTTCTCATGAGTCCAATGAGTTTAATAACGAAGTAGCCTGACACGTGTTTCGAGTCATCACTGACTCTTAATCTGAGGCTGAAAGTTTCAAGAGCTAGCCTAACCAATTAAGTATATCATGGCCAGTTCCAGATGCACTCTCACTGCTTCGCAATTGCGGAACTCTGTGCAATGCTGCTAAACTGAATGAAATGAAAGTAAGCCCACAGGCTACTTCGTTATTAAACTCATTGGACTCATGAGAAATCCCTCCTTCTTTGAATTACTTGGAACAACTCAGTCTCACTGTGCTGAACAGTGCAATAGTGACAGAACTGTCTGTGTTCACTATACACCAAGTCTCAGTCGTCCTCGGCCTCCTCCTCTTTGGCGCTGCTAGGCAAGGAGGAGAAGATCTTGGGGGCGCACGGCAAGAAGATCTACTCCAACGCCTCCTTACATCTGTGTCAGGCCAATGCAGATGCCATGCTGGCTGCTGCCAAGCAATGGTTATGACGGAAAATTGCGACTTCCTCCCGGGAACTCTCCACCCAGTGCCAATCACGCTTGAAGGCGGGGCTAGCGGAAGCTTGTGGCGCATGATCTCATGGAATCCTTAGTGGCTCATATCGATACCTCAGGCTGTGCCATCTGCATTGCCATGGACATGAGAACAGCCTGGCTCCGGGCAGCGAAATTCAACCCGGATGTCCAGGAGCACATTCTAGATCTTCCGTTCGAGGGGGGTGGGGGAGGGCCTCTTGCACTCCTCTACGGACGAAGAGCTGGACAAAAAACAGCTTTATCCATTCTTACAAAGACCATGCCCAAATCGTACACCCAATCTCAGCAATACTCGGAAAAAGGTCGTACATATGGAGGGTTCTGTGGCTTCCAGGAAAGCAGATCCAGGCAGTCGGACCGCTCGCCGCCTCAGAACCAGCACAAACAGCAAAAAAGGGGGGTGGGGGAGGAGTAAGGTTTTTTTTCCAGTCCCCCTCATCAGCGTCAGCCTCAGAGGGAAAGAAGGCATGACACGCCCCTTTGGGTCCAAGTGTCTCTGGTGGGGGGCGAGTGGGGGGCAGGCTTGCTCTCCATGCACAATTCTGGTGCCAGAATTTCGCGGACCCCTGGATCCTCTCCATAGTATCCACGTAGAGAGCCAGGCAGTGGAGGAAGTCCCAGTGAGGCTTTGGCTTCTACTCCAGGATTTTCGCCATTCAGAAGAACCAGCAGGGCCTGAGAGTTGTGCTGGACCTTTCCAACCTCAACCTCTCCCTACCCCTGCAAAAATTCAAGATTGTTACGCCAGCTTTTATAGTGGAGACCTTGGACAAGGGAGACTGGATGTGCTCCCTGGACCTGAAGGATGCATACCTACATGTCCATCGATCTTTTCCTACGGTTCAAGATCATGGTCTACCATTTCCAATTCAGAGTCCTTCCATTTGGCCTCAACTTGCTCTCCAGGGTCTTCACCAGACTCATGAACGCTGTGGCGGCCCTCCTCAAAGTACAGGGCCTCCACATCTACCCATACCCCGACGACTGGCTCGTCAGGGCTACATCTCCAGAAGCGGTTCGCCACTCTTCCCATGCCCTTATGAACGCAAGGCACGATATGGGCTTCTTGCTCAACCTCAAGAACTCACAGCTGCAGCCTACGCAGACCGACATTCCTGGGACTCATTTGGGACACGTGCTCCGAGAGGGTTTTCCCGTTGGAGGACAAAATCTCAGCCATCAAGAGGGCCACCGCCCGCTTCCACAGCAGAGAGGTGACCTCGGCATGGTGGTACCAACATCTCCTGGGTCTACTGGCGGCGGTCCTGTTCGCCGTGCTGCACACAAGTCTATCAGGGTACAGGTCCCTCCCCCACCAGCATCGGACACCTGCACTGGCCACCTGGCAACCCCTGCACTTGGGACTGTTCTGTATCCCTAAAGTCCCCATACTAGCCTGACACTTGATGTCTGCACTTACCCATGCACTTGCCACTTGCTGGCCATTACTTATTGTTATATCCCCATTTACTGCACTGTCCCTACCCCCTTCCCATGCACTTGCGCGATCTGAATGACACCTGGCCTAGTACAATCGTTGTCTGTCCTCCCTTTGTTCCCCTCCCTTGCCTCGCCTTTAAACACTTGTGTATAGGTGCATTATAAATGCCATATCATAAGACTAAGGATGAGAAGGATTCAGCTGCACTTTGCAGCCTAATGCAATCAGGAGCGGGGCTCGCAATCCGAGATAAACGTTCCTCCATCTCTCCACCCGGAACTAACCTGGTGGTCCATGGACTGCAACCTTATGGACGGGCAAGCCCTTTCGGCTGCTCTCTCCGCTGGCCACCATCACCACAGACTCCTCTCTTGAGGCCTGGGGAGCCACCCTGGACGATCTCTCGGTCCACAGCACCTGGACTCGACAGGAGCAGGAATACCACATCAATTGGTTGGAGCTGAACACCATCTGGCTAGCACTCAGAGCATTCCTACCACTTCTCAAGGGCAAGGCTGTCCTCATCCAGATAGACAACTCGACCAGCATGTACTACGTCAACAAGCAGGGAGGCACCAGATCCCCCTCCTCTGTGCAGACTGGCGATCAGCATACGGGAATGGGCCCTGGCAAACGACATTTACCTGTCGCCAGTCCACCTCCCGGGGGAATCCAACCTGGAGGCGGACAGGCTCAGTAGGCTGGGAGCGGACAGTTATGAGTGGCAGCTAAACAACCTTGTTATTCTGGAGATCTTCAACAGGTGGGGTCACCCCCAAGTGGATCTTTTTGCCACCTGGCACAACAAGCAGTGTCCCCAGTTCGCATCTTGGCAGGGGCACAGTCAGGGCCCCGGCTCTCTGGGCGAAGCATTTCACCTCCAGTGGACCGGCATGAAGGCCTACGCCTTTCCTTCCACCTTCCTCCTCATCATTCTGATTGCTCCATGGTGGCCGGCCAGGCCATGGTTTTCGGAGCTCCTCAGTCTCTCGGAGGTGCCCCCTATACACCTCCCGACAGGCCCGGCACATCTTCTGGCACAGCAGGGGGTCAGAATCATCCACCCCGTGCCAGGGAAACTAGCCCTCACAGCGTGGTACCTGAGCAGGTAACACTTCGGCACCTTAGCCTCTCACAAGCCAATCTGGAGATCATACAGGGTGCCAGGAGGAAAGCCACTAGGGCCCAGTACAAAAGCAAATGGTCCAGATTCTGCCTTTGGGCAGACTCCAAGGGAATTGACCCCTTGGCCTGCAATTTGGACGACATGCTCTCCTTTTCTGCGCACCTCGCTCACTCGGACGTACAGGTGTACACCTGCCGTACATACCTTGCAGCCATTGGGGCTTACAGGAACTCGGAGGAAGGACTTTTGTCCTCCTCCAACCCCATCGTCAAACATCTGACTGGTCTTGCTAGGCTCTACCCGCCCGTCAAGAGACTGCACCCTGTGTGGGTCCTTAACATAGTCTTGGGCGCCCTGGCGCACAAACCATTTGAGACAATTGCGTCTGTGGACATTAGGCTGGTCACCATCAAGACGGCCTTACTAGTCGGTCTTACCTCAGCTCGCAGAGTCAGCGAGATCGAGGCGCTAGTTACTTCTGAACCATATACCACCTTTCACAAGGACAATGTAGTCATGCGGACGCACCCGCCATTCCTGCCCAAGGTTCCAATTGCATTTCACTTGAACGAAGAAATAGTCCTTCCTACGTTCTTTCCTGATCCCAAGGACGAAGCACAGAGAGTGCTGCACTGCCAAGATGTCAGGCGTTCCCTAAAATTCCACTTGGACAGGACCAAGGGCTTCTGCAAGTCGGGCGCCCTGTTTGTCACTTTCAGAGGCTCGAGGGCAGGCTATCGGGCCTCTAAGGCCTCCATATCCTGCTGGATAGTCTCTGCCATCAAAGAAGCGTATGAGGGCCAGCACGAGCCGCTCCTGGCCAATATGCATGCCCCCGCAGTCGGGGTCAAGGCAACGGCCATTGCATTCCAGCGCCATGTCCCTTGGCAAGTCATAAGCAAGGTGGCCATGTGGGCCTCTCCCTCTGCTTTCTGCAAGCACTACCGTTTGGAAGCCGGCTCGAGGTATGATGCGACTTTCAGACAGGTGGTTCTCCGGAACCTATTTGCTTAAGGAGGGTCTCCTCTATACCCTGGGGCTGCAATCGGGCGTAATCACCCATACAGTATTGAGGAAAGGGGACGGGACGTAAGAGTAATTATAAGTTACTCACTCTAGTGACTAACGTACTTAGTCCTATTTTCTCCATACGTCCTACCAACCCCCCCACCTAATAATGCTGGTGTCATTGGGCAATGTTAAATCTATTGTCGATTTGTATTTATTTGAATTTATATAGCGCTTTAATCCAAAGCACTTTACAAAAGGAACAATCAATTACAACAAGCAATACATGACGATTGAATCAAACCAGAAAACAGTACAAAGAACAATTTACAAAGTTGAGGTGGTTAAACGCTAGTGGAAGGAACAATAGTAAGAGAAGAGGTAGGAGGGGTAAGTAGAGGTAGATTCAGTCAAGGAAGAAGATGAAAGAGAAGTTAGGGGCGTAAGTGGAAGAGATAGGATTTAAGAGAAGTGCGAAATGAAGGGTAGGAGGTGATAGAGCGTACAGGGAGGGGTAGGTGATTCCAATGGAAAGGAGCAAGAAGTTGGAAGGAGCAGGAGGGGGCACAGGGTGGAGGAGAAGGGAGAAGGAAGAGATCAGCAGATGCGTCAATGGGGATTGAGATGTGGTGCTGGAGGGCAGAGTCAGGGCAGCGCATTCTCCCTGGGCTGCGCCTCTAAATTTAAAGGGGAAGAAGGTTTTTTCCTGGTGAAAAAGGTTCTGTCTCCTGTCCCTTGGAAGGGACGCCCCTATACAGTATGGAGGAAAGGGGACTATGGACTAAGAGTACGTTAGTCACTACGGTGAGTAACTTATAATTTCTCCCCATTGGAACCCAGATAGAAGAAACAATGGACACCAAAAGAAAAAAAAAAAGAATAGGTAGGTTCTTTTGCAACTCGGCTCCAGAGTCCTACAAACCAGAGAACCACACATCACTACCCATAACTATACCAGCAGAGCCAATGTCAATATCATGCACATTAAGGCTCAGCAGGGAGAATCCACTGTAAAATCAGTGATCCTGCACAAGTATACTACAGACTGTAGAGGAGGGCTACTGTATAGAATGCCCGCAAACACCAACAAACATTACAGCAAAAAAGGAAAACCTGTCCCTGCCTCACTAGCAGAAATGAAATTCCTCCTTGCAAAGGGGGCAATAGAACTACCACACTAGGAAATAAGCAAGCGTATATATACTCTCTATACCACCTTATTCCAAAAGAGGACTGAACATGGTGCTCAATACTCTCGTACATCTAAATGGATGTACGGGAAATCATTGCACTGCAAGGAGATCACATGATCACCTTGGATGTGTAAGAGGACTATTGTCATATTTCAGTGCACCTCCAGTATGTGGTTCACGGTGGGTGACTGCAATATCAATTCTAAGTGTTAACCTTGTTAAAGGTTTTGCTCTAGCAGCAGTATATGTACACAGACAAGCAGTACATGTTGTACCTATACTTGAACAACTGGCAGCGAACCAGTGCAAGCAGCACTTGGTGGAGAAAATGAAACCCCTGCACTATTTTGGCTTTACCAGCAATAATTAGAAATCCAAACGAATGCCTAATGAGGGCAAAATATTTTAAGTGATGCCCAGTTTTCGAATTCCAAAAAACACATATGATATATTTTATTTATATCGTGCCCATACACAAGTGTTTCAGGGTGCGACGAGACAAGGGAGGACAAAACAACGATCTTACTAGGCCCAGTGATATTGCATACGCGCAAGTGCAGGGAAGACAGGAGGGGGAGGGGAAGAGTAGAAAGTGCCAGAGGGTAGCCAAGTGCCCAGTGCAAACAATAGGCAGATCAGCAAGGGAGAGGAAGAGAGAAGGCAGAAACTAAGAGGAAGGTCTTGAGGTGCTTCGGGAACCAAAGATGGTTCTCCTCAAGTTTCAGAGAGGTGGGGGGGGGCTGTTCCAGAGGGAGGCCCCCAGCTGAAAAAAGAGATCTACCCCCAACTCGGTGCCTGGAGAAACAGCTGAACCTGAGGGAGTTGGAGGAGCAGAGAGCTCGAGTAGGAAGGTATTTACGAAGGGAGAGTTGAAGGTATTGCAGACCCATGCCCCAGATGGCCTTGTGGACAATGCAGAGGGTTTTGAACTTAATCCTTGCAGCCACTGGGAGCCAGTGCAGACCTTTCAGTTCTGGAGAGTTACAATCCCCGGGCTTGAGGACAAGGACAATTCTCGCATTCCTGTTTTGGATGAGTTGCAGAGGGCGGAGAGTAGAGGCAGGCAGATTTAGAAAGAGGCTGTTGCAGTAGTCCAGCCTAGAGAGAACCAGAGCTCTGGAGACCGTGAGCTTCTGGGGAAGGAGAGGAAAGGAAGAATACCTCTGAGGAGGTATAGCTGGTAGTGTGACTTCTTAGAGACGTCAGAGATGTGAGCAG
The DNA here is from genome assembly GCF_040938575.1 of Ambystoma mexicanum. Lineage (NCBI taxonomy): Eukaryota > Metazoa > Chordata > Amphibia > Caudata > Ambystomatidae > Ambystoma > Ambystoma mexicanum. The sequence goes on from NC_090932.1 coordinate 1,092,542,209, forward strand.
AGAAGGAAAGTGTGGAGTCGAAGATGTCCCTGAGGTTTTTAGCCTCACATGTGGGAGCAGGAAGAGGGCCGGCCAGAGAGTGACCGGAAAGGGGGGAGCAGATGTGCCAGTGAGGAGAATCGCAGTTCTACTGGAATTAAGGCAGAGATCATTGAGGGCGCATCACTCCAGAATAGCAGACACAGTCCGAGATGACAGAGGGCGAAAAGGTGGCTGAAGGGAGCCTGAAAATGAGATGAGTGTCATCCATATAGCATGGAAAGTTGGGGCAGAGTGCGGCAATGCAGTGGGCAAGAAATGCCAGGTATTGGTTGAACAGCCAGGGGGAGAGGTGAAATCTCTGGGGAAGACCACAGGTAGAGATAGAGGAGAGGAAGGACCCAAGTTGGACCTGGGAGGGTTGATTGGAGAGGAAAGAAGTCAGCCAAGCCAGGGCCTGATTAGTGATACCCAGGTTATCACGGAGCCTGTTGAGCAGGATGGCATGGTTGACTGTGTCACAGGCATAAGAGAGATCAAGTAAGATGAGAACACGGGGTGTTGGAATCGAGGTTGGAGAGCAGGTCTTCACAGATGTTCAGGAGAGCAGTTTCCATGCTTCTGGCAGCTCTGAAGCCAGATTGATAATCATGAAGACAACCAACAGATTCAGTCTGGAGATTAAGCTGGGAGATGGCCAATATTTCCAGGAGTTTGCCCAGGAAAGGAGTGATAGAGATCAGGCGATAGTTAAGCGGGCAGGAGGGGTCGGCTGTGGGTTTCTTGAGAAGAGGGTGCACAAGAGTGCTTCTGATGGGAGAGGAAGGCTCCAGCGGCGAAGGAGTGATTGCAGAAGTCTGCCACGGTAGGATTGAGGGTGTCAATATGGTCCTTGATTGTTTTGGACGAACAGGGAAAAACCTGTTTTGATGAGACTTTCATAGATCAGACGTGTCTAGAAATCTTGTTGAGGGAGTACAGAGGAAAGAAAGAGGTGGCAGAGGCAGCTGAGGGGGGGGGCGGAGGTAGCGGAGAGAGAAGCGGGAACAGGAGGAGAGGACGAGAGGGTGGACAGGATGTCTGTTTTTTTTATAGATGAAATGAGAAGCCAGGGCAGAGGGCACAGGGGAAGTAGAGACTGCAGCTGGATTGGCCAGCTCCTTGCAGATTTCAAAGAGTTTGGCTGAGTTGTTAGATGCCGCGGAGACATGGGCTTGGATGTGGGCTTGTGATGCTGGAAATGCATTGGTGGGACAGGGCTTCCATGCCTTTGTCCTGTACTCCTTTTATCATGCGTGTTCTGTTATTTTCTGCACAGGAGTCCATGTGGGACTCCTGGCAGTGCAGCACTGCCTCTTTTTGGTTGTGGTGAACAGAATACCCTTTGGCCCACAGAGCAGGGTATGGGCGGGTGGCACCTCCATGCTGAGTATCCTCCATTTTGAGATACGCAGGCCCTGCCATTGGAATCAGTTGATTCCTGATAGGGGACAAGACGGCCCCTGTGGCCTCTTGCTTTCTATTGCCTGTTACCTTGTTTTCCCAAAGTCTTGGGAAGCCCTGACTCTGTTCCTTCCCCTGACTGGCTGTTAGTTGGAAGTTCCATATATGGTCTTGTGGGGAAGTCCAGGACAGACTGGCTGGAGCCTTCCCAATGACTATGTTGTGGATACACCCTTGGGGTGGGACCTGGGTGAATGGAGTGTGTGACCAATATACATTTCATGTTATGGGTGTCTGGATTCTAGTGTGTGACACAATGAATGAGACCGCCCTGTCTGAAACTGGTATGAATGCAGTGTGGTGTGCTTAAAGGCTGAGTGCTTGCTCCAATCCACATACCTTGTTTTGAGTGTCTGGATGGAGAAGAATGGTCTGAATGCACTGTGAGCCTGATTGGCTGCCTGCATGAATGCCCCACCGCATGATTGGCTGCTGAGTTTGGCCCAGCAGTGTGAATGAGACAGAACAGTATATCTGGAGACCTCTCACTTACTGGAATTTTTCAGAAGCAGAAGTCGAAACTTGATGCTTAACATCTAAGCTGAGCCGGAAGAAGAAGAATTGCTGCTGCTTTCCTTTGACGCAATCTGAAAGCTGCCGTGCCTTCAAAAACTGATCCAAGAGAGGACCTGGCTACGAGACCTCTTCCTGGGCTACGAGGGAACATCGTGCACCAGCTAATCTTCACCAAGGCTCCCTCGAAGTCAGTCATCGAAAGACTGTTGACCGGAGACTGGGACCGCCGAGGAATCTGAAGTGACGCGCCAGGACATCGAGGCCCTAGACGACCATCACTGTTGACCGAGGTTCGGAGGACCACTGTAACCTCAGTGACCGGAGCCGCAACGCTCCATTGCCTAGGACACTTTGAAATCAAGGACTCCCTTGATCACCACCGTCGACTGCTTTTTCCCACCGGAGAAAGTCAAGGTTGCCGACGAACCGAAGAGAATCCGCTGGTGGATTTCCCACCACCCAAAGTCCACAAAGACGCTGACGAAGATCCAAAAGCCAGCCGGTGTCGAGTCCCGATCACCGGCACCAAACGCAGACCACACGACACCATTGTTGGGCCTACGTTCATCATTGATGCTTTGTGGCAACAAACTCTCGTCATCGTCATGCCTCACCTTTGCAGGACGTCCACGACCGATCGTTGACGAGCACCGCAAGGAACGAAGCTGCTGACTCAATGACATTGTTGACCTTTTTCCTCGAGGAATCTCGACGATCCGTGGCTCCTGTCTTAAAGGGAGTTCAGTCAAGAAGGATCAGACGATGACCCATCGAAGAACTCTGCTAAACCAGGTACATTGGGGTAGTAGAACATTTTTTGAAGGAACCAAGACTATTTTAACCAATATATGGACTGGGCTTGTCAGTATACTTTATTTACAGGTTGCCCAGGTGGGGGGGGGGCGGTGGGTCCTCACACAGAACTGTGAATAGGGGTAGAGACCCAGTATTCTGCCATTTGTTTAACCCAACTTGTCTTCCTTCCCATGTCCATTATTGATTCCCTTTACTATTTGATTTGTATGCCATTGAGACTGTCAGCAGTTGGTGAATTTTAATGGACTCAAGCGTTAACTGTGGTACCAGTTAGATTGTACATATTTATCATTTTAGTATTGCCTGAGCACAAAGTGTTATTGTGTGTGTATATACTCTGAACCTTATTTATATAAAGAACTGTGTGGACATAGTGTGTGGACATTACTTTGTGGGGGCTTGGGGACTACACTGTACTTAAGCTCTCAGGAGGTGATGCAGGCTGTTTCTTAAGACTTGATTGCTCGCCCAACATTACCATATAGAGAATCTTGGCTGGGGTGCTCTGTGCTTCTTCTATGCCATATAGAGGGCAGGAGTACAGAAAAAAACCTCCAGCTTTTACTCTGGTGGCAGCTGTGGGATGCTTATAGTTTTAACAATCAGTGTGTAACCTTGCCACTTACAAAATATCAACACTTTGTGAATTTGAGGTTTAGTTGTGTACTAGATAATTACATTACAAGCAATGGAATCTATTGCAAATGGTAAATTGACTAGGATGAGCTTCAAGGCTGTCCAGAGTGCTTGTGAAGCCATGGAGTTAGACTTTGAAGATAAGTCTAAGGCTGAGCTGATAGCTTCCCTGGTGGACTAACAAACCGATTGTGAGGCTCTTGATGAAGGATAGCTTCCCTGGTGGACTAACACACTGATTTTGAGGCTCTTGATGAAGGGCGGGGGAATGCAACCATTGAGGACCCTGCCCCTGGGGTTGTTATTGAATCTGTTTCTGGGAGTGCCACCACTCCTACTGCCTCTATTCCAAAACCCAGCACTGTTTCTTCAGGGGATTCCTTTGTACTTGAATTATTGAGGATGAAATTGGCCTTTGAATATAAAAAGTTGGAAACTGAAGCTGAACTAAAGGAGGAGGAGTTGGCACAGCACGTGATACTCAAAAATAAGGATCAAAGACAGAGATATTGAACTAAAAAACAAGGACACTGAATGTCAGATAATCTAGCTAGAGAAAGTTATAGTGGAGACTTCAGGTCCCCTGCCACCAAGTTTATGAAAGATTTGGTTGGTGTGTATGTGGAGGGTTCTGATATCCTCCAGTGGATTGAAACGTTTGAAATGGCTTGTGGAATCCATGATGTTGATAAAAGAGATTGGGCTAAGTGTTTAAGTAGAGTGCCTCATACTGGTTATGACTGTATTCTGAAACTGAGTGTGGAAGAAAGGGGTCAGTATGAGTGCATGAAATCTGCTTTGATTGCCAAGACACCTACCCAATACCTTAAAACGTTCAGGGAATATGAGAAAAGAGAGTGTGTCTTGGGTTGACTGCTGTACATATGAACATGATGGGGTGGATTGATGGTTACAAGGTGAAAGCTTGTGTTGAATTGTCCCACCTTTTGTTTTTTGAGCATTTTTCGGAAGCCTGTTCACCAGAGCTGCGTCAGTATGTTGCTGACCAGAACATTTTAGAACCCTTTTAGCTGCCAGGCTGGCTGACAAGTCGGTCTCCCACCGGGTGTTCCCTAAGGAGCCCAGTGGGAAGGCGAAGGACAAAGAAAAGGGGGCCTCTCAGAAGTCTGAGAAGTCCCAAAAGCAGTCACAGTTGGGTAAATCTAAACCGTCCTCTCCCAAGACCCAAACTTCGAGTGGGGATAAATTCTATGTCGGTGGGAGTAAGAGTAGTGGTCCTCCTGCTGCAAAGCAGGCTCCCAGTGGCTCCAGTACTGTACCTCGCATCCCTGGCACTTGTTGGGAATCTGGGGCCCTGGACCACAAGAAGGGTGACTCCAAGTGTAAAGGTAAGTCACTTGGAGTCAAGGCTGTCAGCCTGACCTACCCTTACTTAATGCCTGAGGTGGAGGCCCCTGTCCTCCCCCATCTCTACAGAAATCACATTTGGCGCTCCTGCAGAGATTTCCCTAGTGTCCCTTGGGGCCTGGGACCAGAACACAGACGTACTGGCTACAATCTCACAAAACACCTGCAGATTTTTGAGAAGTGTCTTCCTGAATGGCCAGCCTTCTACTGGTTTGAAAGACACTGGTTCAAGTCTGACAGTAGTGGACAGGACCCTGCTCATGCCAGAGGACTATCTAGATGCTCCTCTGAGAACTGCCAGGTTAGCTGGTGGGCCTCCCAAATTATCTCCTGTAGCCCTAGTCACCATCTCGATTGCGGACAAGACTGCAAAGCTTCCTGTCCTGGTTCACAACCATGTACCTGCTAACATTTTGTTAGGAAATGATCTAGTGGAGTTGGGGTTGATCTCTGATGGCCTACCCCTAACTGCTGCTGCAGTCACTAGGTCACAGGTAACACTGGGTCTGACAGCGAGTCAGGTGCCCAAGCCAAATGGGAGACCCAAGGCAAGAAGGATGAGCAAGAAAGCCACCTCTGCAAAGGGGGCTCCTTCTCTTCCTGCTGCTTCAGCAGCACCCACTGGGATTCATGCTCCGGGCGGTCTGGGTCCAGTGGTAAACCGAAATTCAACTCCTGAGGGAGAAGAGCCAGAAGACCCTCCTGCGGGAGAGGTGCTCAACCCAGAGAATCACCCCGACCTTCAATGCCTGCTGGCTAAAGGGGGGCTCTCTAGGGGTGACTTCTGTAAGGGTCAGAGAGAGTGCCACTCTCTCGAAGGTCTGAGGAAACCGGCCCTGGCCCAGGTACAAGGTGAAGTGCCTCGGTCATTCAAAATGTATTTGGAGGGTGAGCTCCTTGGTAGTGAACACACTAAGCCTGAACCTAGTGCCCTCAAGAGGTTGGTGACACCCCAGGTTTACAGGCGTTCCTACTGCAGTTGGTGTATGAGGTGCTCTTAGCTGGTCATCTTGGGACCAAGAAGACTAAGCAGAGGCTCCCTGCAAATTTCTACTGGCCCCGGATGGGAGTAGAAGTGGAGTCCCACTCAGGACCTTCCCCACTTGTCAGCTCTCTGGTAAGACTGGAGGCAGTGTAATTGTCCCACTGCAGCCATTGCCAGTGGTTGGCACACCATTTGAGAGGGTGGGCATTGAAATTGTTGGTCCTTTTGACCCTCTCACTTCAGGTGAACATCAGTTGATCCTGGTTGATCATGCCACCAGGTACCCTGAGGCTATACCCCTTTGGACCATTACAGCCAAGGTGGTTGCCAGGGCTCTCCTGGTCATTTGCACCAGAGTTGGATACCCTAAAGAGGTGGTCTCTGACAGAGGATCCAACTTCATGTCGAGTTACATGCAAGCAATGTGGAAAGAGTGCGGAGTAACCTACAAGTTCTCAACCTTCTACCATCCCCAGACCAATGATCTGGTTGAGAGAGTTAATAAAACTCTCAAGGGCATGCTGGGTGCTTTGGAAGAGCCCCTAAGGAGGAAATGTGATCTTCTCCTGTCATGCCTGCAGTTCGCTTACAGAGAGGTAACGCAAGAGGATGTTGGTGGTGTTGGTTTCAGCCACTTTGAGATCCTCTTTGGACATCCTGTGAGGGGGGCCCCTTGCCTTGATCAGAGAGGGTTTGGAAGCCATCCCTCCAGGTCCTGCCAAGCAAGTGGGGGACTATGTGTTAGGTCTCAGACGGGGGATGACGCAGATGATGGGCCAGGGCGACAGCGAACCTTAAGGCCAGCCAGGAATTGAATAAACACTGGCATGACCTTAAAGCATCACAAGTGGATTGGACTCCAGGACAGGAGATCCTTGTGATGGAGCCTACCAAGCCTAGGGCTTTGGCATATAAATGGACTGGACTCTTCAGGATAATCTCCAAGATGGGCGAAGTCAATTATCTTGTTGACATGGGAGTCCCTGGGGTAGCCACTCAGGTATTGCATGTCAACAGGCTCAAGCCTTTCCATAGGCGAACAGAAGTCTCATGTCTCTTGCTAGCTTCAGAGCAAGAAGAGGATGAGAGTGAGCCCCTTCCTGATTTGCTGCATAGCAACCCTCAGGATGGCTCAGTAGAGGAAGTGCATCTCTCTCCAGATCTGACATTAGAGCAGCAGAGGGCCTGCGGGGCTTTGCTCCGGCAGTATGCCCCTCTGTTGTCACTGACGCTAGGCCTAACCAATGGTGCAGGCACGAAATTGACACTGGTGACAGTGTACCTGTCAAAACCAGGTGCTACCGAATGTCGGACACAGTTAAGAACCACATACAGGCTGAGGTCGCCAAGATGTTGGATCTGGGTGTTATTGAACCCTCAACCAGTCCCTGGTCCAGTCCAGCGGTCCTTGTCCCCAAGGCAAGTTCCCAGGCAGGTACCAAGGATTGGCGGTTCTGTGTGGACTACAGAGGGGCCAATGCCATCACCAAAACTGACGCGCACCCATTGCCCATGGCTGAGGAGCTCGTGGACATCATAGTTGCTGCCAAATTTGTGAGCACCTTTGACCTTATCTCAGGCTATTGGCAAATAGCTCTGACTGACCATGCCAAGGAAAATACTGTGTTCTCAACACCTGATGGGCTCTACCAGTTTAGTCATGCCTTTTGCGTTGAATAGTGCACCTTCCAAAGATTAGTCAACCATGCGCTCAATGGGCTGGATGCCTTGTTGTAGGCCTTGAAAAGGGCCAACCTCATTATCAAGGCCACCAAGTGCCAGGTAGTATCTTGGTCATGAGGTAGGAGGGGGTTGAATCCAACCTCTCCCCAGTAAGATACAGGGAGACTCCCACTAGTCAAACCCAGGTAAGAGCCTTTTTGGGCCTCACTGGGTATTACTGCAACGTCATGGCGGACTTTGGAACCATAGCTGCCTCTCTGACAGCTCTGACTTCGCCCAAACAACCAAGGAAGATTATTTGGACGGAAGACTGTCAGAGGGCCTTTATTGGCTTGAAGGAAAGTCTGTGTAGGGCACCTGTGTTGTGTGCACCTAACTACAGCAAACCCTTTATCGTTTAGACTGATGCCTGCGACACCGGAATTGGAGCTGTCTTATCCCAGTTAGATGACAAAAGGAGGGAACATCCTATCATATTTCTCAGTAGACAACTCAAGGGTAGACAACTTTGGTGGGCTACTGTTGAAAAGGAATGTTTTAGCATAGTTTGGAGCCTTAGGCATGTTAGGCCCTACTTTACAGGGTCTACCTTCAAGGTCCAAACAGTCCATAAGCCCTTAAAATGACGTATGCAGATGAAGGGTGAAAACCCGGAACTGCTAAGGTGGTCCATTAGCCTGCAAGGGCTAGACTTCACCATTGAGTATAGACCAGGGAAGAGTCATGATAATGCAGATGGCCTTTCCAGAAGGTACGTTGACTGTCTGGATGAGGGTGTCAATCTTGTGGGAGATTAGACCACCCTAACCTCAGTCTGGGGTGACTGTGATGCTGCAAATGCATTGGATTGTACTCCTTTTAGCATGTGCGTTCTAGGTTATTTTCTGCACAGGAGCCCATGTGGCACTCCTGGCAGTGCAGCTCTGCCTCTTTTTGGTTGTGGTGAAAAGACCCTTGGGATACCATTATGGCACCCATGGGTGGGGGTACAACCCTATACCCTCAGTGTATGTTTCTGGGCACCTGTGTGTGGCCCACAGAGCAGGGTATGGGCTGGTGGAAACCTCAATGCTGAATTTGACAGGTGCTCCGAGTATCCTCCATTTTGGGATACCAAGTCCCAGCCATTGGAATCAGTTGATTTCTGATAGGAGACAAGGTGGCCCCGTGGCCTCTTACTTACCATTGCCTGTTACCTAGTTTTCCCAAAGGCCTAGGAAGCCTTGACCCTGTCCCTTCCCCTGACTGGCTATTGGTTGGAAGTTCCATTTATGGTATTGTGGGGAAGTCCATGCCAGACTGGCTGGAGCCCTCCCACTGACTGTATGTTGTGGGTAAAAACTTGGGGTGGGACCTGGGTGAATGGAGTGTGTGACCAATATACATTTCATGTTATGGGGGTCTGGTGTCTAGAGTGTGACACAATGAATGAGATAGCCCTGCCCGAAACTGGTATGAATGCAGTGTGGTGTTCTGAATCCACATACCTTGTTGTGGGTGTCTAGTCAAAGGGTCAAATGAAAAGGACCGAAATACAATTGGTTCGAGTCAAAAGGACCTAAAACAAAAAAATCAAATGCTTTTTTTAAACATTTTTTTTTTGTTGCTTGGTATAGATAAAATGTGTTGTTGTTGGCCAAAAAAAAGGTTTTTCCTGGGGCGGGGGGACATCCCCCCCAAAAAAAAACATAAATTCGATTTTTTTGTTTTTGTTTTAGGTCCTTTTGACTCGAACCAATTGTATTTCATTCCTTTTGATTCGACCCTTTCACCTATAACCCTTGTTGTGAGTGTCTGGATGGAGAAAAATGGCCTGAATGCACTGTGAACCTGATTAGCTTCCTGCCTGCCCCTCTGAATGTTTGGCTGCTGAGCTTGGCCCAGAAGTGTGCTTGAGAGATGGAACAGTATATCTGGGGACCTCTCACTTACTGGAATTGTTCCGAATCTGAAGTCGAAACTTGATCCTTAAGCTCGAAGCTGAGCCGGAAGAATTGCTGCTGCTTTCCTTCGACACAATCTGAAAGCTGCTGTGCCTTCAAGGACTGATCCAAGAGAGGACCTGGCTAGGAGACCTCTTCCCAAGCTACGAGGGAACATCGTGCACCAGCTGTAACCTTGTCGACCGGAGCCGCAACGCTCCATTGCCTAAGACGCTGTGAAATCAAGGACTCCCTTGCTCACCACCATTGACCGCTTTGTCCCGCTGGAGAAAGTCGAGGTCGCAGATGAACCGCGGAGAATCCGCTAGTGGGTTTCCCGCCACCTGAAGTCCACAAAGAGGCTGACGAAGATCCAAAAGCCAGCCGTGGTCTAGTCCCGATCGCCGATGCCAAACACTGATGACCCGACACCCTTGCTGGGCCTACGTTCTTCCTTGGCTCTTTGCGGCAGCAAACTCTCGTCATCGAGGTGTACCGCACGCCTCATCTTCACATGACGTCCATGACCGATCATCGACGAGCACCACAAGGACCGAAGCTGATGCCTCGACTGCATTGTTCACCTTTCCCTCGAGGAATCTCAACGATCCGTGGCTAGTGCCTTAAAGGGAGTTCACTCAAGAAGGATCAGTCTACGACCCGTCGAAGAACTCTGCTAAACCAGGTACATTGGGGTAGTAGAACCTTTTTATAAGGAACCAAGACTATTTTAACCAATATATGGACTGGGCTTGTCTGTATACTTTATTTACAGGTTGCCCATGTGAGGGGGGTTAGAGGGGGAATCGTCACACAGAACTGTGTCTAGGGGTAGCGACCCAGTATTCTGCCATTTGTTTAACCCAACTTGTCTTCCATCCCATGTCTATTGTTGATTCACTTTACTATTTGAGTTGTATGCCATTGAGACTGTCAGCAGTTGGTGCATTTTAATGGAATCAAGAGTTAACTGTGGTACCACATAGAAATTGTACATATTTATCATTTTAGTATTGCCTGAGCACAAAGTGTGTTATTGTGTGTATATACCCTGAACCTTATTTATATAAAGAACTGTGTTATCACTAATATAGTGTGTGGACATTCCATACACTGTACTTAAGAACCAGCCTGCATCACTTCCTGAGCCTTGATTTCTCGCATAACGTTACCATATAGAGAATCTTGACTGGGGTGCTCTGTGCTTCTACTCAGCCATATAGAGGACAGGAGTACAGAAAACCCCCCTCCAGTCTTTACAGGGCTCTCTTCATAGTGCAGACAGCAAACCGATATTGCCTTTGGAGTAGGCGGCAGGCCAGTTTGTCAGAGTATGCACAAGATGCCCGCCATTTCCTCTCGGCAACCCTACACTTGTGTTTAAGGGTGGAAGAGGTCAGAGTCGTATCAAGAGTTGCACTTGGCTTTGGGCTTCAAGCGGATCCTCATAACAGGGGCAAGTACATCGAAAGTATCAGAGATATCAGAGTGGAGCTTAGGGCAGTATAAGGATGAGAGCCAGCCAGAGGTTAGGGAGGGAGTGGGGGGTGGGGAGGAGGGGGCGGGGTGGAGAGAAAGTGGCAGTGAAAGCCTCCACTGACACACGCTTCATGGGCCGGATGACCGAGAAGGTAGGTGGCAGTGTTGCAGCTGGCTTCGCCTGTGGGGTAGAGAGGGAGAGATGGGTTGAAAGGAGAAAGCGATCGCTCCAGGAGAGAGGCGTCGTGAGAGGGTTAGAGAGGGGGAGGTCAGATGAGATGAGAACATCTAGAGTGTGCCCTGCAGAATGAGTCGGGCCAGAGGGAAGAATAGAAAGAGAGAGAGTCGCAGAGGTCGTGAAAGAGTCCAGAGGAGGGACTGGAAGCATCCAGGTGGAGGATGTTGAGGTCTCCAAGGAGGAGGAGTTCAGTGGTCGAGGCCAGGAGGGAGGAGGAGAGGTCCACCCACTAGGAAGGAGGTGATCTGACCAGGTGGCCGGCAGATAATGGCCACTGTGAGAGAGTGGCCAGGACAGAGAGAGAGCCTACACAACCAGGCATTCAAAGGAGGTGTAGGCCTGCATACAAATGATAGAGGCAGGAATCCACTCAGGGAAGATCAAGGCTACACCCCCACCAGTGCGGTTGGCTCTGGGTGCAGAGAGGATCTTGTAGCCATCAGGGAGGAGAGTGTTAAAGCTCGTGACAGAGCTGGTTGTGAACCATGTCTCTGTGAGACCAAGGACATCAATGTTGTGTTCTTCCAGGAGATGTCAGAGGAGTGTTCTACTGCTGAGCGAGAGTTACGAGTGGGGAAGCGAAGAAGGTTGCCATCCTTGAAAGATTTCCCTGGGGGGGTACAAATTAGCGGTACTCCCTGCGGAGGTGTAGGAGGAGCCCGAGGGAGGGCACAGGAGGTAGGAGGAGAGGGCAGGGTGGCCGAGGAAGAGTGTGCCAGAGAGCAGGGGAGGGCAGGGGCAAGGACGCCGAAAAAGGGAGAGTAGGGATAGCGGGAGCTGAAAGAAAATTGAGAAAGAGTGGGAAACGTCTGTCAAAGAGGAGGAGGTTGGCCTAAGGACCTTGGTCCAAGACGGTGCCATTCAGATAAACATTAATTATGACCTCAGAGGAGTGGAAGGAGGCAAGGAGGGCCTCCCATCAGGTGCCACCATTAATGGGAGTAAGGCGAGAGCACAGAGACCATGTGAAGAGTCCATAGGTCTGGCGAAGGAACAACAGTATGTCGGTGAGAATCTGTCTGGAGGAAGCACTGGTGTAGGCATTGGCGATGGGGAGGCCTGGTTTGAAGAACAGGATATCCTTTTTGAACTTCTTCCTACCAAACTTAGTGAGATGGGAAGGGTAGTCCATAGAGCTGCAGTTGGAAAAGATAGGAGAGACAGAGAGCACCATAACTGAAGTGGAGGGGTTGGGGGGAGGGAATGAGGAAATGAGGGAAGAAAGGAGTGGGGAATGGAGACAAAAGGGGGGAGTGCAAGCAGAGGAGACAAGAGCTAGGGTGGGAAAGCACAGCAGGTAAAATATAGTGGTCCCTGGGCACAGCACAATTCGAAAAATGTGGAAAGGCAGATAAAAGCAGTGGTCACAGGGGACAGGGGCAGGTTAATACATGTAACAGGGAAAGGCTAAAATTCACTTTCAGCAGGGCAGACTAAATTTAATATTTTGTTTTCAGCATGGCAGCCTAAATGCAAGTTTTTTATTTTTGTCCAGCAGGGCAGGCTACATCCGATTTTTATTCTCGAGCGGGGCAGGTTAACGCATGAAACGGGCCAGGCTAAATTCGATTTTAGTTGGAAGTCCTGAATGAGAAGGAGTGAGAGGTCCTGGTGTGTAGGAAAGGATCGATGCGGATAGTTAAAAGCAAATGACTTGCATAGAAGTGTTTGGTGGTCCGTTGATTACCATGTGTCCCGTTAACATGGAATTTTCCTCAGCACTCATCTGAAATGTGGGGGGGGGGTGGTGTAGAAGAGGACTCCTGGACAGGGAGCAGACAGGGCCTTAGAAAGTGTGCCTTAGAAGGGGTGGGCCGGCTAAAGCCTGTCGGTCCACCATAGGCAGATAAGTATTGCTGAAAGCCAATCGGCAGGTAAGGGAGGCTGATGCTGGTGACCACAATAAGGCTTCACTGAGAGTAAAAGGCGGCGGCCATCTTCAAAATTCCATGAGGCCGCAGAGAAAAGCCTCCTGATGTGTATCTCACCTCGCCAGTGAGCACAGTGGAAATCACACAGGGTTAAGGTACACAGGATGCATTCAGGATAAAAATGGAAGTGGTTCGGGTTACTTTTTTTCTGAGATTTGCAAAAAGCATAAATTATCCCAAAACTTTTGTTTCCTTTTTTTTAATACAAACTTTATTTATTAGAAATGAGCCATAGATGCAGATCCAAAAAATACATTGTCAATCATGCATTTTCTTATTTCCGCTATTCGTTCTTGCATTGAGCGGGTTTGGTGCTCATAACATTTTATATAACCCCCTCCCGCCGCCCCTATCCTTTTAACACTAATTCAAGGTTGAGGTAAAACGCCTTGCTCCGCTAGTGCACTTGCATCATTCTTGTCAAGAAGGGCCCCCACTCCTTGGACAGATTTGCTATCAGAGAATAGAAACATTGCGAAGCACAGTTGGTTTGAAGTACAGTTGCTCCCTGTCAGCCATAAACTCATGAAAGGGAAGCCAAGAAGCCAGAAACATTTGGTAAGCTCCATACGCCAGAGCTGTCACCTTCTCCAGAGCCATCCCTCCCCATAAACTCACCCACCACATGGCCATCACTGGCCCTTGCTCATTCTTCCATGCCTGTGCCAGATTTATTCTGGCCGCATTCAGCATGTGGGTGGTGCCACCTGCGGTGACAGCATAGACTCCCTCTGCTGTGGCCCCCAACACCACCACCAGCCCTGGATTAAGGGGCAACTGTACCTTAGTCACTTCCTTGATATGGCTTAACATTTCTTTCCAGTATACCTCCGCTAAGGGACATGTCCAGCACATATGTATCAAGTCCCCAGTCTGCCCACAGCCCCGCCAGCATATAGAGGGGTAGTCTGGGTTAGTAGAGTGCATGCGTTATGGCGTCATACCATCTCAAACACAGTTTATATGCTGCTTCCTTAATTGGCATACACTTTGAACTTTTCATTGCCCGACGCCAGGTCTGGCACCACATATCCTCCGTAATAGGTTCTCCAAAGTCTTGCTCCCGTTTTGACATATACGGATTCCTGAAATTCCTGTTGTGCCTCCATCTCTAAATTCTCTCCTGCTAGGTTTCGTGTAAAGAATGAATGCATAGTTTCTGCTATTTCCGCTCCCCCTTTTTAATTCACCCCCAACGTTTTTAAGTTGATCATTTTGGGGATTTTTGTTTTCTTAGCTTGGCCACCAGGAACCGATTAGCCTTGTCCCCTTTTAATACGTTTGTTTTGTTTGCCCGAGGAGTTGCACAAATTTATCTGCAAGATGTGTCTCCAGTCTAGCCCTTTCCTTCTTAAGTTCCGGCCAGGCCTTTTGTGATCCCTTTGCTGTGTGTTGGTCCTTAGCGATCCCCACCTCCAGCTTCTGCATTACGGTTTACTTCTCCCTCAGGAAGTTTGCGGTTTGTGCAATAAATGCTCCCCTTATTACTGCCGTCCAATATTGTGCCCCAATTTAAACCTGGCGTATTGTTCTCTTTGAAGTAGTTTCTCAGGGTTGTTTCTGTGTGTGACCTAAGGACTTGATCCCTTAGGATCAGCTTGTTCAGTGGCCATGGTTTGCGAACACATGGGAGCGGCACTATCGGGTCCACCTTGAGGAAAACAGTGCGTGGTCCGACAGGTATCTCACCCCTATTTCCAACCCCATGACCTTTGGGACCAGTGTATCTGAGATCAAGATCATATCTATCCATGAGAAGCCCCTGTGTGCAGCTGAGTAGTGTCTGTGTGTCTGTGTGTGTGATTTATCCTGCAGATGGAAAAAACGCCATGTCTCTATAAGCTGTAATTCCCTGAAAAAACGGGCTCAAGCCTGCCTACATTTGCTGTCATTGGAGAAGGAGGGAAGAGTCTTGTCCATTGAGGCATCCATCCCCCCAACTAGGACCTGTCCTATGCACCATTCTGCGAACTTAGCTAACCAATTTGTCAAGAAATTAACCTGTTTTCATTAGGAGCATAAACTGCAATCATGATTACTTGCTGGCCCATCAGCTTCCCTCCGAACACCAAATTACGATCCTTGGGATCCCTACGTATAAACTGTTTCTCAAACCATACCGCCCTTTACAAACAATATCCCCATTCCCCTTCATACCACTTGAAGCCAAATATTGCTTGGGGAAGGCCCTATGCTTTAGCCTTTGTTCATCCCCAAGCAGCAAGTGCGTCTCCTCCAGCCATACCACCAAGGCGTGCAACTCTGACAGTCTCCTCATAATCGACTTTCTTTTTATCGGCGAGTTTATCCCCCGTTCAAAGAAATGTCAGGTCAGCCATACTCTGGATTTCTTACCAGTCGACCTATTGACCCTCTGACCTCTTGCTGCCTCCTCCAACCTTTTGATAGCCTATCCCCTCGTCCCTCCCCCTTTTCCAAACTTTAAACTCCCCCATTAAACCAACAAAGAAAGTGAAATACTGTAGTTCAGCAATAGTGTACAATGTGTCTTAAATCCCACCCTGGATATGTAGTGTCCAATTCCCCCACACCCTTTTCATTAACATGTATCAGCCAGATTTCCCCTTGTTAGCCCTCTTATTCAGAACGGTCCAGACTCCTAGCGACCATACCCCTCTTATGTCTTCTCTACCGCCAGGACCAAGATTGTACTAAGTTGCTTCAGACGTTGCCTGGACCCATTTCCACATGTCGTCTACTCATGTAGGGTCAGAGTCCTTAGCCTCTCTGCTCCAACCTTTTGGGCGAGGGGGTGACCCAGCCTCCATTTCTCATTCCTTGGTTGTCACCTCCAATGTGCCATCTTTCGGATTCTCTTCCTGGTCACTAGTTCCAATGTTTTCATCGTCTCTCATTAGCTCTGCCATTTCTTCCTCCTTAGAGATAGTGTATCGCTGGCCCTCCCATTCAAATCGGAGCCCATTCGGAAACATCCACCTCTTTGGATCTTAATCAGTCTGCAGCCACCCTTAGGCACTTTCTTTTCAACAGGGTTGTTTGGGCTAGGTCTTGATAAAGTGAGATTGACGCTGCCTAAAAGCAGATTGGTTGCAGTTTCCGGGCTGCCAGCATGATTTCCTCTTGCAATTGAAATAGGTGGACCCTGGTCAGCATGTCAGGGGTTAGGTTTTTGTTTAACTGGTACGAGGAATATACTCTGTGGGTGCAGTCCAGGAGGATTTCTTACCCCCTAACCCCCCTGCTGGATCCAGGATATGGCAAAACAAGTCCACCACATATTGCTGCAGGCCTGCGTTTGGCACGGATTTGGGAATCCTCCTGATGTGTATATTATTACGCCTTGACCTATTTTCCACATCCTCTGGTTTACACTGGACCTGATCCATCTGCTGCTCCAGTGCCTGCACCCTCCTGGTGAGCTCATCTTGCTCGTGCCCCTGTTCTGCCACTGTGGTTTCCACCTCGTCCATTCTTCTTTCAATGGACAGGACATTTCTATTGAGGTCCGTAATTGATTTGGCCAGGTCAGAGGTGCTTTTCTTAATGTCTTTTTTCAGCTCCATCAGCATCGCCGTCCGGTCTGACCTCCTTATTGGTGGATCCTCTTGAAGATGCTGGTGTGGGGGTGAGTGTATCGGGCAGCCGTTTGTTGCTGGCCACGATTTTGTGATTCTGCGCCTTGCATAAGGGCTTTAATGTGTCCCGAGGTTGGCCATCATACTTTTCCAGGGACCTTGGGTATACCGCTGGATCCCAATTCCACGGTTATGTCTCCTGTTGTCAGACCTCGGCCCACGGACAAATTATGAGTCAAGTGCCATAGAATCCGGATCTCCCCACTGGCCCAGACCCTTGCCGCCTGCAGGTGGTGATATTTCATTTGGCCCCCCAAGGGGTGGGTTAGCACTCCTAGCTTCTGTGCCCTGCATAAGCACCAAGGTTCCCTCCTGCTTTGTTTTCATGTTTGGTCCCCCCCACCCCCCGGGACCTCCACCATGCCTGCTGCTCCGGGTGTCCCTCCTCTCACTCCAGGCCCCCTCTGAGGACAGGTCTTCAAATCCTCTTATGTTGCCTGGGCAGTGAGGACCTATATGTGGTGTGTCGGGAGCTCCACTGTCTCCAGCTTCTACTAGGACCAAGTAAACACCTAGGGCCCAATCAATGTGGAACTGAAGCATAATCCGGCCCAAACAGTGGCCACCAGCAGGCTGTGATGTTTCAGTAAGTCCCCCCAGCAGGTTGGTGGGCCTCTCCGCTCCAATTCCTGTATGGGCCCAGAGGCGCTCTCCTGCTTCCCTCTGGCATTTGGTGCCCCCTGGTTTCCCCGCTGCCTATCAAGGTGCCCCTCCTTTCAATTAAGTCACCCCCCCCCTGACGTGATGGACAAAGCTTCCTTTCAGCCTCCTATGTGGCCTGGGGAGTAAGAAAACAGAGGGGGTGTGTCGGGTGCTTCTCAGGCTGCCAGCTTCTCCATGTGCCGGTCCCACCTCCTGCAGGGAGTGCAATGTTCATTACTCCTTTCTCCCCGCTTCATGCTCCAGGCCACACCCCCCCCTCCCCTGGTCCCCCAGGCCCTCCAGGTCCCAGTCTCTCCAGGCCTCCAGAAGACCTGCTCACTCCTCCTCCTCTCTTCCTACCTGGGGGAGTCTCCCAGTGCCTCCATTCTCACTGGAGCCGCAGCGTCTTTGTCCCTCAATTCGGAGATCACCTGTCAGACGCCAGTGTGACTGCTTAATTTTCACCTCCCCACGGGCACATGAGGGCTCTCCTCTAGCCTTGCCTATGCCCACCGTGGGCTCGCCACCTCACTGCTGCTCTTCACACCCACATCCCGGCCACCATCTTGCTGCAGGGCTTCGCTTCCCTCGTTCTCCTCGAATTGCTGGTAAATCCGCGTCAGCTCCTCACCGGAGGCTCCCTGGCCATCCCACAACTTCTGCCCATATTACTGGCCCATTTTATTTCTTTTGGGGAGGGTTTGGGTTGTAAGGAGCCAAGAGTAGGAGCCTACCGAGGCTGCATCAGTCGGCTTCCTTGGCTAGCCATGCCCCTCTTTCTTTTCTTATTATGCCTGCTTTGCTCCTACCTCATGTCGTTGGAGATGCACGGCCGAAGTGCGCAATCTGTGTTTTTTCCAGATCTGCAGGCAGGAGTAGCAACTCGGGCTCTGAGAAGAAGGAAATGCCCAACCACAAGATGGCAGCCTGTGCAAAGCATGTGATTCGATGCAGATACAAGCAACAGAAATATTCGTAAGTAATATTTCTCCAGCATGGGCTCTTACATGGATTCACATGCAAAAAAAAAATCTGTCATGCTGGGAATCCTCTGTAATATTAAAGCAGTTTTGGATTAAAGCTAAAAACTGCTTGTTGCTTCAATAGCCAATTGCTGTCACCTCGGGTCACACTGCTCCAGCCAATGGCATTCATCCTCCTAAGCTCCACCCCAGGTGGATATCTTCAGATTTTTACTGCACGTTTTTGATTTTAGAGTCTTGTTTCGCTTCTCTAAATATCAGTAATCTTTCTTCTTCAGTCCATTGTGACTACCACCGGTAGGGACTTGTTGCCGGACAAGATCCTTCCATCGTCGGATTTGTGGACCCATAGGTGGCCATAGGCCCTGGTTTGGGCCTTCTTCACAGCATGGAGGATGCCACGAGACATAGCCTCTTCAAGGCCTGTGAAAATTGTGTGCGCAGTCATGCCTCTTCCAGGGTCGGCAGACACAAACAGCATGCTCCCTCTGACAAGAAGAAGTCAAGATCCTTTGAGGACACTTCCTAGGGGAAGATACCTAAAAAGCTAAATCATCTCACGCTCAATGGCTTCTTCGTTAGCTACATCTGTGACGGCGGATCCCAGGTCTGAGAGGCGCCGGTCGTTGTCACCCTCCCCATAAACTGATAGTCTACCTTTGAGTGGCCACGTTCTGTCTGAGAAAATCGCTGACGCCAGCTGCCAAGAAGACCTCATCAACATGTACCCTGTCAAGGGTCCCATTGGCTCCACCGTTGACAACCCTGTTGTCATGGACCTCGTTGAGGGACCCATCGACGAGCTCATCTACCAAGGGTGTTACCCCATTGACGACTTCGCCCATGAAGACCAGTCTGCCATTGACGACTTCAATGCCATTGAGGTGCTCATCCATGACAGTCACGGTTGCCATAATGACGATTATGATGCCCAGAGTGTCCTTGCTGCCCAGGCCTCCCTCTGCGATACCAACAACGGCCCAGTTTACGACAGCACCATTACCTGCAGGCCCCAGTGATTGCTTTTCCTAGGGATTCAAATTTGGAAAGAGAAATGCCCCCAGCTCCTGGTTTTCTACCTAGACCCACCAAGGCTTCTCCACTCTTCATCCTGTCTCATATGGGGCCTCTCAGAGTGTCATGCTCAGTGCCAGTGACTCACTCCTTCTGAGGAAGACCTACCAGAGGGTTTTTTACTCTGACCAAGAGGGCTATCAAGGGTAGCTTGATACCTTTTGGGCATTGCCTCTGCAAGTGACTCAACCACCTCACCAGCCATCTCAGCCTCTTGGACCAGCTTGGGCTACTGCTGCACCCAGGGATATGTCACTGAATATTTTGACTTCTCTCCACATGCTGGTATCAGAGATTCAGCAACGTCTACCAGCTGCACCCATACCCGCTCCATTAAGGAGCCCTCCAAGGCCTTCACGAACCTGGCTCATGCTGCCTCATCCAGCCCTGGCTACCCCTCGACCATTGCCACTTACAGCACCTCCCTTTGGTGGTAGAAGCAGCCCAGACAAACACTGGTACTGTTACGATCCAGGATACACAAGGGACTGATGAGTATGATGACTAGCCTCCTGATGTTGAGGGGCCCTCCCATGGATTTTCCACCAGACTAGATTGGTTAGTTTCATTCCATGATATTATGGGCGGTGAAGCTGTTCAACCTCATGTCTGAGGAGAGGAAAAAGTAAGGTTTCCTTTTCAAATGGCAGGAGTCCTCCAAGAGGACCATTTTTCAGTTCCCCTTACATTTGGAAAGATGGCATGTTGATCATGAAGAACCCTGGCACATCCCTGGCAAAAAGGGATTGTTTGGAAAAGAAATACCCGGTCCCGGACAAAGTGCCTCAGATCACAAACATCACCAGACTGGGTTGGCCATTCTCTCGAGGTATGACATAGAGCTTTGGTATAAGTTGCCGTGGTTGTGTATATGTCCCGGGAGGATAGCTCAGCGGCAACGTGTTAGCCTTGGAAGCAAGATGACACGAAACAACACAAGTTTGATCCCCGGGTCCACGCTTAGAAACCTCTGGGTATTTAAGCGTGTTATAAATGCAACTAAGAAGAAAAAAACAATTACCTAACTAAAAAACAAACAATACCTGTAACAGTGCCTCGATGCCTTCGGGCTGTGTGAGCGCTTTAAAAATGCAAATATGTGATTACTGTTGCCCTGGACATTGCAGATTCAGGATTTTAGCAGATTGGCAATGGGATCGCCATCCGCCGCCAAGGTTGGCTCAAGGGCACCAACATCTGCATGGATGAATAGACAAGGGTGGTGGACATGCCATTCGATGGTGACAACCTTTTAGGGAAGGCAGTCGATTAAAAAAACCTGCAGGCCATAAAAATGGACACAGAGACGGCACGTCCATTGGGCACTCCAACAGAGGAGGCTGTCCTTTTGCTCCTCCAAAGGAAAAGTCTTGAGGTCCCCCAAAAGGGTTCACTTCACCCTACTGTCAGCCCTCCTGTTCAACCACCCAGGAGGCATATAGGGAATGTTCCCAGGCCTACAGAAGTGGCACCAGCTTCGTCGCACTCCAGCATCCAGACCCGACCCCAAAGTAAGCCTTACCTGGCTCAGGGCATGTGCCCCCTCTTCCACCCCCCTACCCCCCAGTGGGAGGCGGTTATCACAATTTGTTGACCAGTGGCACAAGATCTCCACAGACAAATGGGTGCTCGATATCCTTCAACAGGGTCACTCTGAAATTCCAGGACAAATGCCCTCACATTCCTCCCATTCCCAGACAAGAGTAACACGTAGCTCAGCTGCTAAAGGAGGTTCAAGCCATGCTAAAAGAAGGGGAAATAGAGCCAGTCTTTCAGGAGCTCTGGAGTGTACTCCAGATACTTTCTGGTACAAAAGAAGTCCGGAGGGTGGAAACCCAGTCTAGACTTGCGACACCTCAACAAATTCCTCAAGTCCCAAAAATTCAGGATGGTCATGTATTGTATTTGTCATTAATATAGCGCCCTTTCCCCATTTGTATGGCCTCAATGCGCTTTGTGTGGGAGTACATGTGTGGGAGATTCTCAGAGTTAATTTAAAGATGCGTGTGTGCATTTTGCCAGGTTAGGATTTAGGTGGGCTGACTAAGCACCAGTAAGCAGCCTGGAGGTCTGGCAGGTGGATGGGTGCTTTTGGTGGTTTCGAATAGAGTGCTAGTGCCGGAGCTTCGATGTGTGCCTAGCTAGACTGACATTTTTCGTAGGCTGTCGCTGTATACTAATGGCAGAGGTGTTGATGTACGTTAGGGGGTTGTGTGGTTGTATCACGCATTGCCATTGTCTGGCCAACAGACTGCTACCAGGCCGGCCGAGAGCTCATTTCACCAGAGCCATTGCCGCAACTACTATGTGTCTCTGGTGTTCCCCTGCTCGACAGCTGCAGGGCTGCTACTTGGAGCTCTAACCCCACCTTCACAAGATTCTACTGTGTCGACACGGATTCCAGGGAAGAGTCCCGGGTTGGCCAAGCAGTGCTTTGCAGCCTGTTTGCATGAGGTGAGTCTATTCCAGGGGTAAAGTGTACTGCTTCTGTGAGCCTTGCCACCTGCCATGGTTGTGTATATGTCTTGGGAGGATAGCTCAGGGGCAACGTGCTCGCCTTGGAAGCAAAATGACACGGAGCAACACAGGTTCGATCCCCTGGTTCGCGCTTAGAAACCTCTGGGTATTAAGCGCGTTATAATTAACCAATCATATACTGCTGTGTAATTGTGTTCATGATCATGTGAATCCATGTAAGACCCCATGCTGGAGAAGGAACCAGTTACTTACCTGTAACTCCTGTTCTCCAGGATGGGTCTTAGACGGATTCGCATGCAAACCCTCCCTACTTCCCCTGTGTCTCTTCTTGGTTCCTACTGCTACTCTATGAGCATGACCAAATCTGAAAATGGCCACCGGGGGTTGAGTTTAGGAGGATTAATGTCATTGGCTGGGGCAGTACAAAGCTATGAACAGTTTTTAGCTTTAAAGCTAAACTTCTTTAATATTAGCTTTAATATTACTGAGAATTCCCAGCCTGACGACGGTGTATATTCCTGTGAATCCATTTAAGACCTGTCCTGGAGAACAGAAGTTACAGGTAAGTAACTAGTTCCTTGCTAAATCCTGCAGGGAATGGTCTTTTTCACTGAAAAGGATACAAGACTTTGCGGAAGTAGTTTTTACCATACATCCGTCTTGGACTCATGAGTAATGTGATTAGTGTGAATTTATTTTTTTTACTTTGATGTGGTGCCCCCCTGGCCCCTATGTTTTGCTGTATTCCTTTGTTTTGTGTTCCCTTTTTCTTCCTAGTCAGGCTTAATCTAAAGACTCTGGGAGAGTGACTATACTTTTTCGGCTCTGTTTTGAGTCCTTAAGACTCAAAGACATGGGTACCCTGAAGGTGCCCCAAAGTTTCTCAGGGTGGATTTAGCCTCCATTAGTCATGTTGCTAGGCTGCTGGCCATTTTCCTTTGTGTAAAATGGCCTCTATTATGTGTAACCATTTTGTCTAGATGGAGTCTATTTTGATCCACTCTCCCAGGTACCTTGGTTCCTCCTCATCTTGAGGACAACAACCATATGTTGTCCCTTTGTCATGAGTGTAAGGGGAGGCAGAGGGGGGCTATTTTATATGACCACAGGATCCCTGCACCCCAGAGCTCGTGAGCAATGCAGCCTAAAACAGTTCAGACCGGCAAATGCAGATGCTAGTCAGGGTAGTGTGGGGATTTGGATCCTTTGTATGTGTGACCAATTGATTCTGCTGTATATGAGTAGAGGAGAAAATGCCCACTTAACCCTCATACTTTGACAAACCAAGAGCCAACACAATCATAAAGGTAAAACAGGCATAGTTAAGAGATATGCCTACTTTGCCTTTTATAGTAACGTGGGCTGAGGGAAGGCTATGCCTTTTAAGAGGGGTGTGAATGTGATCCAGTAGTGACCCCAACACAGTCCAAAATAAAGGGAATGTCCAATCAAGTTCATTTAAGCTCAAGATCGAGCAAGACTATTTGATAACTTATAGCATTAGATATTAACATCACTGGAGGCTGCTCAACTGAGTCTACTCGCCCAAATGATTCTTCGCAAGCAGGCCTTGTGATTCTGGAGAAAGTATGGAGCGTGGGGGAAAATGCACATTTTTGATCAGAGAATGTCACCTTATAATTCCCCTTTAGTTAAAACAATCTCCTCGTCCACCAGCTTAGACTATGGAGCAAAACTATTCCCCGACTCTTGACTTTTTCCACGCTGGAAAACAGATCTTTATTGGAACTAGTTCTGTGCCTGCACGTCCACAACAACGATTTTGTTAGAAATTTCCTAAGTGTTGAGACTGCCTTCCAGACTCAGCATTCGATTTTACTGCCTGTGCTCGCACTTTTGCGGAAAGGGCATTTGTGATGAGGGCTGCTGTCTTGGTCGGTATCAGTGGTTTGGTGAAATTGAAGTTTTAACTTTTATAACTGGGCTGCTAACATCGACTTTACAAAGCGTGCTATTGCATTTAAATAGCTCCATTAGATGATTTACTCCCTAAAAACTGGGATGCCAGGGGAAGGGACTGTGTCGCCAAGGCTCATACGCCAAAACAAAAAGAATTGCGTGGAGTAGTACCGTCAGCAAGAATGGCGGCTGCCTCCTCCCGCCGCTCAAAATCAGTGGCCATCGTTATTTGACTATTTTGTAGTCCTTCTGCACCTCGCTCGAGCCAACCTCGGTCAAATCAAGGTAAAAATCTTGAAGGGGTATTGAATTAGAAAGAAACTCTTGATGCGTGTAACACGCATCAAGAGTCTCTTGAGTGTGTCAATATGGTCAAAGTTTGAACTAACCTTACACATTTAGATATAGGAGATGAAGGCATTTCTTTGGCTGATGCTTCAGTAGATGAATTTAGGACGCAGTCTCACCACTCATTCAGTCCTTCTGTCTCATGTGTCTCAGTCAGTATCACATCACTCTTCACTCTTTTTTTATTTTCCCGACTCAAAGAGATTCTAAACAATTGCGGAACTCTTGGAATCCATCACATGATACAACAAACATAAATTTAGATAGGAATGGCAAGCCCATAGACCCAGAGGGTAAAGGTGTACATAACACTGATGCTGCTAATCACACCTTAACAGCTATGAATACAGCCTTATTTACTCTAGCCAGGCTATATGAAGTAATGGATCAGAAACTTAATAACCAAACTGTCATATTGAACCAATTGGCTGACACCAAATGTCTACTGGATGATCCAAATGGAGATAAAGTTGCCTCTGCTACTTATGAGATCTTTAGGCATTGCGTACAAGCAGACGCATGCTCCCAGACTGATGTTGAAGAATATTTGAGCAACACAAAGAGTCCAATGAGCAGAACAATAGAAACATTGCTGGCTACTTAAAAAAACCTCAAAAAAGAATTGTGATATAAACCTTGCATCTCTTGAGCCCAGCAATTGTCAAATGTCTGTAGTAACTGCGAATGATGTGGTAAAAATGGGAGAAACTTGTGATCCAGTAACTTGTGAAACAAATGAACAGGTGGAAACAACAGCTCATGCCTCCTTTGCTATTTTTTTGATAAAAAAAAAGAACACAGGTCCTACCAAAACTACTGATAAAAAGGGAAGAAATTCACAACCTGTGGTGACACGTGCTGTGAACGTTGCTTCTCTTTATAAGAAAGCTAAACTTAAAGCAAGGACTAGGCAATTTATTAAATTGCTGCCGACCCCGCGGAAAGACTTGTGACCTTTGCATCAAAAGAGAAATCTGCTACTGAGGTTGATACACCTTCATCAACAAATCAAAACTCATTGGAGTACACACCATTGATTACAGCTGCTAAACAAATGGGAAATACCACTACTAAAATACAGCCCGTTGTGAATGTTTCTAACAGGGAACCAGCTGGGTCCATAGATCTATCTAATCCAGGTTTGTTGAGGAAGGTTGAATTAACCAACAATGACATCTGTGAAGAAATAAGGAAGACAGTCACTGATCTAATTCAAAGCAGCCAGAATAAACTTCAAGGGGCAATGCGTTTTGATGAAACGAAGATGACTGTTCCGTCCTATCAGCCAACCTTGTTGGGTCAAACAAAGCATCAGTCAGTAAAATAGCTTCTATTATTTTCCCACACATAGATTCAGTGACTTCAGGTAAACAGGATAATGAAACAAGCATTGAAAGATCTAATAATGACATTCATGAAGAAATAAAGAAGTCGGTAGCTGATTACATGCAAAATGCTCAGAACAACTTTAAAAAGTTCACGAATATCGACACAACAAAGTTAGTTGTTTCTACTTATCCACCAACTTTATCTAACTTAAATGAAACAGCGTCTGATAACTCAGTCCTCCACCAGCAGTCGGCTCCTGCAGGACGAGGCATGAGCCAAGAAAAAACAAAATCTGTTGCGTGGACCATGGTTAATCGCGGCAAATCACAAGCAAGCAAACAGCAGTGCTATAAGGACTGCCATCAGTTGATACTAGGATGTCGGGACTCCCCCTATCCTAGGTTCAATCTAAACAGGTCGAGCATCCTAAATATATGTAGAGATATTCCCAAACTTATTAATATAAGATCAGGTGATATAGATGCAGTTGAATTCCTAGAAGAAGATACCTTTTTGAATGTACGTTTATTCATACATTCTGGGGTGGTAGCTAACATTATATGGGAGGAGAAACTAGCCTTTTATGAATTGGGTTTCATGGTATTTTATGAGCAACAAACTCCGAATTACTCTCAAAATAGAATGTCTCAAGAAAAACCTTTAAGAATATACGGGGTGGAGAAAGATCACCAAGCATCATAACGCACAAGAAAATAACTTTTCAATTTGATCTCCTGGAACACCAGGGGTTTTAAACACTTTACCAATGCAAATGGAACAGGCCTTGATCAGTATGATATAGTGGTGTTACAGGAGACTTGGCTTATTGATGCTCCCATCTGGGACTGTTATGATGTGGCAACTATCCCAGCATTGGTGCAGCTAAGGGGGCGGCCGATGGCTGGCTTACTTGTTGCTACAAATATTTCCAGACGGCTAAAAACTCAATCGCTACCATCTTCGTCCCCATTTATTCAAATAGTCAAAATCGAAACATAAAACTATGTCCTAGGGATTCTGAATGTATATTGGGGAAGAACCACCCACCTAACCCCTGATGACTTTTTTGAACATATGTCCTCAGCTCTTGACCTCATTATGTCTAAGAAAGCCATAGATTTTGTTCTTATTGCTGGTGACCTAAATTTACATCTTCTCCCACTGGGAAATAGCTTGTATACACAAGACGAAATAATATGAAATAATATGTTCGCAGATAATGAAATAACGCCAATATACTATGCTTAATGGAGCCACTAATGAAAATATTCCTGCCAACTACACGTGGCACATAAATTCCCTGGGAACAATTACTGACTATCTATACACCAATCTGAATTTTCTTAACATAATTAACTCTATGCAAATAAAATGGTCAGATCTTAGTGTCCACAATCAACTGTGTTTAAAATGTACTTGGGAAAGGCATTGTGCCGAGCAACAAAAATAATGCCAGAAACCGCATCAGATGGACAGATGTGACCTTAAGCGAATTTAACGAGATCTTAACAGGCCAAGACAGCATCTCTTACTCAAAAATAATGCTAAGGTTTAAATCAACCAATTCCTATATTCAGAAATACAGTTGTTTCAAACACACCCATGTTTTTGATCGTGTTGTTAACCCTTTAAGTGCCATGGGTATTTCCCCCCCAGTACCAAGGCCTTTTTTGGTGATTTCGGTTTGTGGCCATTCAATGCGTTGTAACCTTTTTGTTACATGAGATATCTCAGCCAAATTTGGCCCTCCCCCCCCCCCCCCCCACATGTAGGCAGTCGTAACGCCACCCAGGAATCCTAGGTTGCTGTAGGGGGGGGTGAGAGAAAATAAGCAAAAAGGGCAAAAATGTTGGGGTTTTTCAAAAAATGGCAATAAAATGATGTACAAAGAAGCCTGTGATTTCTTTTTGCTTGTAAGAGCTAGGAACAAATGGTTTGCTGTGCTGAATTCCCCAATTGCCAGGCTTTCAAGGACAGGTTGAGTGGAAACAAAAACAAATTATTTTGATGTGGTTATCAACCATTTTGTGAGAGGTAGGCGATTTTGGCCCATTTTGTGAGAGGTAGGCGATTTTGGACATGCATCGACGGAATGGAAGAAAAGGGTAGGAAAGCCAAATTGGAGGACAGAAAGGCATACATTTCTGAAAAGTAGACAAAATTCAGACTGTTTGCTGTGCTGTGCTGCCCACTCTCTTTGCGGAGTCCGCTGTGCCTGCCTTTCTACTTTGTGAATTTTCGTATGGGACTTTGCATTTTCTACAAGTGAGTCGCCACTTTCCTTGGAGGAAGTCCTTCGCTGTTACACCGCTTTGTGCCTGACCCATGGCTTAGTTGGAAACAGGTGCAACGACCTGTTACGCCTCCCATGTCACCATATAATACCTGACTCCCAGCGCACCCGCACCGCGAAGCACCACAAAGGACTGTTTGCTGTGCTGTGCTGCCCACTCTCTTTGCGGAGTCCGCTGTGCCTGCCTTTCTACTTTGTGAATTTTCATATGGGACTTTGCATTTTCTAACAGGCGAGTCGCCACTTTCCTTGGAGGAAGTCCTTCGCCTGACCCGTGGCTTAATTGGAAACAGGTGACTGGAGGACCGCCTTGACTGGCCTAATTCATAGCTCGTGCCTATTAGAACTGCGAGTGTTGAATTGTCTAAACAGTATTGCGAGAATCCTTTTTAATTCATATCCCTCTTGTCATTTCTTAAAGGTGCAATGATCTGTTACGCCTCCCACGTTCCTGGCAACGCCTCCCGCGTCACCATATAATCCATGACTCCCAGCGCACCCGCGCTGCGCACCGCGAAGCACTGCAAAGGACTGTTTGCTGTTCGTGGTGACTGGGGCTCATTGAAGTGGTGTTCGCACAGGGCACTGCCGGTTTAGAACACTGCATCAAATGCTGTGAGAACTTTCACAAGGTATTACTGTTTATAGATGCTATGACATTCTGCCTATGTTAAGAGGATTTCTTGTATTAGCTTTACACTATTACATGTGCTCATTTCTATGGATACTTCCTCCCTTACTTTAAGGAACGGGAAAAGGCTAAAAGATTCTACCAAAAAGCCTTCGATTAACAAACCTCCCAAAGCAAAAATGGAACTATCCCATTCAATAGTAGAAGGGCATCCTTCCTTCTCATCAATTCCCCCACAAACAAGTTCCATAGCAAACTCTAAAGAATCTGTGATTCCTCGGAGTTCTTCTGATATACACCCAGACGCACAACTTCCTGTCTCATCATCAGAAATAAAAGTAAATATTCAGTTTTCTCTCAAAACGGTTAATGACTTAGACATTAACTCTGATAACTTTCCAGGTGCCTCAGACAAAACTTGCATCCCTATCTCTGATATATCGATGCTTGCACCTGGTATTATTGCTGCCTTAGAAAGACGCATTAGCCTCGCTTTAGGCCCTTCCACCCCAGCAGCAGCGTCTTGTGGTTTGCTTGAACAGGTACACTTTCACCCCACTCCACTTTCTACCTCCCCCATGTTCACTCATCCAACTACTTTGACCAAACATACTAATGACTTTTTTGCACCAAGCAATCTAGGAAGTTTGCCCACAAGCAAATTTAACCCTCAAGAAACTCCTTCTAGATGATCCCCCACTCTTGGACTCTTCCATTAATCAGTTGCCTCAAGAGTCTCTTTCTGCTCCCTTTTCGCCGCACCCTCAATTGTCTCCTATACCCCAAGCAGAGAACTCTTCCCACCTATTAGAACAAGAATTACATTCTTTTCCTGTTCTCACACGTATACTAAACCTTTTAGATAAAGGCCACAAACTTACTCATTTACACTTAAAGTACCTTAAAGATTCAATCATGAACAACTCCTTACAACTCTCTAAAATCGAAGGATTTATGCTAGCCCAGGAAGCCTGTCACAATTTTCACATTAATTGTGCAGAACGGAGTGCCGAGCTTGTAAGGAGGAGTCTGCCGACTACAATCTCAACCCAAGATCAGACCTCTCAAAGTACTCAAACATCTGAAGTGACTTTTTTGTTAAAGGGTATGCCGACATCATTTGCGAATGCTGTCACTAAACCTAGTAGTCTTGAGCTGTTAAACTCTACTTCTCCACCAATTGACATTGTAGAAGTGGCTCATCTACAACATGAAAGAATTCTGCAAATTGAATATTTGCTATACAAATCTCAGTTATTCTCTGCAGATTTGTTCCAAAATGATAACTTAGAGCCGACAATTGCTACTGTGGAAATCTCTCCTAACAGTCCCTCAGCTGTTACTAATTTACTTGATGAAGAGACTTCTAAAGAGAGGCTAGAAGTCACCGAAACTTCTCCAAACATGTATCATGCATCTCGTAGAATGAAAAAAGCTTATCAAAGAGCAGTAAAACGGAGAAATAAATCCAAGATGAATAAAACACTCTTTTCCAGTGCTAGTAAGGCCGCCGCCTCCGTGCAAAATTCGGCCCGCAACCAGGTCAACACTGATGACACACTAAACTCTTCTTCATTAGGAAACGAAGACCTCCAGCTTAATGCCAGCCAATTAAATGAAGAGAGTTTACGCGCACTTCAATTGAAATCGACTAAAAAAGCTCAAAAAGGAGCAAAAAAAGTTGCTTGTTTTTCCTCTCTTAAACCAATTGCAGAGTCTGTAATTAATGATGACAATACACCAGCAACATTTGTGTGTGTTGAAGGCACTACCCCTTCCAGTTCCATGTCTCAAGCAAACCTAAATTCCTTTTTTCCCTTAGTGGAGAACAAAAAAACAACCTGCGGTGGCATTGCAGGTAATCCCGATAAAGGAATGGCTGAATCGAAAGCCTCAGGGCCAATGATGGTTCAGGCACTGATTCATCAATCTATACCAGCCCCAGCTCCGTTGGTAACGCAAGTACCGTCTCTGCAAAATTCTGTACTTCAAGCTCCATCTTCTGGTATAGTTCCACAGATGTCTAATACACCTAGGGTTGAGCTGGTAGCGAAATCCTCTCTTCTTTTGGAAACCACTACCTCTCAAGATCCTGCATCTGTGGTAGCTTTTCCAATTCATGCTGAATTAAAGAGTGCACATGCACAGCCTCCTCCTATTCATCCATCTTCTACCTCATGTATAATTAACAGAGATCTATGTTCATTCAATGACATTCCAGAGGAAACTCAAACCTTAATTGGATGGTGCAGCAACCCACAAATAAATGGACTGGTGCCCATCAACTGCTTATTTCTGATGAATACCCTTTACAAAATTCCTGCCTTGCGGAATTTAATCTCACAAGATGTTGAGTGGATAAAGCTCCCTTTGACCAATAACAGGATGCTTTGCAAAGCCTTATCGCCAATCTTTGCGAAAGTAATCTGGGAACATAAAACTGATCTACTCTTCCTGGGGCTTGAATTGTAAGCCTTTCCATCGCTGGAAAAGGCGATGCAATTCTTGGAATTCAAACCCCCATTGTTACCTAAAAATAATGCTACTTCTCACAATCCCTCGCCTGATCCTTCAGAAAATGAAAAAATCCTATCTAATCTAGCTCTTCTTACCTCAGCACTCAATGGTCTCTTAGGGATTTTGCCGTCAGCATTACCACTTGTACAATCTGTGTTACCCAACTCTACTGCTAACTCGAATTCATAATGTAAAAAGTTTATCATTCAATCCTGGAACTGTTGTGGTTTTAATAATTTGCTAACTTGGTACAATAACAAGAATATTGAAGATTTGCCTTCGTTCTTCTTTCTACAAGAAACTATGAGTTGTAATGATTTTCAATTTGATGGATTACTGCCGTTCACAATGCTGCTATACTCCACTTAGCCGGTCGACCAGTTGGAGGCATTACTATTTTACTCAACAATGATCTCTCTTTTGCAATAATTCACAGGATGTCTAATCAATTATCTCTAGCCCTTATTGTTGACATTAATATTTCTGGAAAGAAAAGAGTTAAGCTAATATCACTGTATTGGAACCCCATCTCACTTTGCATTGACGAAGCTATCAATATATTAAATGAAATGTTGATGGATGCCATTTGCACATATCCAGACATTGAAGTCATCATTTGTGGTGACTTCAATGAATTTTTATATGCACCATTACTCATTCCAACGCACAATACATCATCTAATCACTTTAAGATTGCCTGTGCAAACAATAAAAAAAAAAGGGGCTCAGTTTTTTTCATGTTGGGAATCTTGCTGTGATTCAACCCCAATGCTTAAAATCCTTTTTCACATGGCATAGGGGTACCCTTTGCTCTTCCATTGATTATATAGTGGTCTCAAAACACTTATCAGGAATTATTTCCCCGATCATCTCTAATTTCCCATTATATGGAGACCATGCTATACTGTCAGGTACTATGTTTGTGGAATTAGCTTCCTTTGCTAGATCACAAGTATTGGCCCTAGTTCATAGTGACCGACATCTCTATCAATTGGTTGGAATATATCAACTTGCTGTCAAATAACTTTTCTTGTCAATCGCGATTGGTGGCCTATTTCCAAGCTAGAGGATATTAATTCACAGGCCATCATTTCCTGGAAAGTTCAGATGATAAAATTGCACCTAATCGCCATAGCTGACACTTCCTTAAAGCAGCAAAATTCATCTCAGTCTGAGTGTCTGCTATCAAACATACTTGACAAACTAAAATCAGAACGAAATAGCGCACTAAGAACTTTGGAGAAACAGTTTTCTTCAATGGATTGTATCATTGCTGCATTACCATACCTCTTTCAGAGTACGAATTTCTAACAGCGGGCTGCTGACTGAGGCCATTCCGATGGCAATTGGCGTGAAACAAGGATGTAACCTCGCAATCTTTCAGACATTGAAGACCTCTGGGATTCTTCACAAATCAATGCGGTTCGGCTTGGTAAACTGAAACTTTCTTGGTTGGCATATGCCGATGATGTGCTCTTATTTGACAGCACGCAATCTGGCCTTCAGAAGAAATTAGAAATCTTTGACCAATTTTGTGTATCAAACAACCTCACAATAAATTTCTCAAAATCTAATATTCTAGTGCTCACTTCCAAAAAAAAGGTGCAGAGATTTTACTGGCATATTAACTTCAATTATCTTCAAATTGTTACACAGACCATATATTTGGGTTACAATCTGGCTAATAACTCTTCTGCCACTTTCTGGCAAAAAGCATTGATTGAAAAAGTACTACCCTTACAAAATCAAATGAAAATCATATTCCGAAAATATTGCAAGTTTTCTTTAGTGCCATTGTTTGAATTTTATTCTAAAAAGGTAGAAGCAATCATATTATATGGACTTGATCTCTGTCTCTTAGACCTATCCATTTTTCTAAATAAACTTCAGGCCAAACTATGGAAAGCAACTCTGGGCCTACCTGCTTACCTACCAAATGCAATTCTACGCCATGAATTAGGCCTAAATGCTTTGGCAGCGCGTCATAGTTAGCGCATTCTCAAGATCTTTGTAAAGATGAACTTTCCTGTTGAAAACTCGCTTTATGAAGACTTTCATATCATGCTGCGGGAATTTCAACCGGCGTTAATAACAAGCTTTCAAAAGCGCATACTTTATATTTTATCTGGAATTAACATTTCCCCTAAGGAGTTGCAGTTTAAACTAAGTACAGCACATAAACGCTTATTTTGGAATGATTGGGCAACAACATGAGATCAAATATCACATTATTCATAATTTTCAGAATATGCACTTTTTAGACACAAACAATCACCGCGTTTACAATATCTCTTGTTATGTCCCAGTGCTGAAATACGGATGCAATACTTGCGCTTTCGATTAGATCTATTACACACGAAAGTAAGAACAAAACATTGGGTCAAAAATTTCAATAATGATCAAGATACCACCGGTAGATTGTGTAAAAACGCTCATGTCCTAGAAACTTTAAAACATCTCTTTCTCATATGTCCATTATTTGAAACAGATAGAAGGAAAAATATCAATTCCTTCATTCTTACTCAAACAGAACTTGGAAGAGAATTAATATGGACACGTTGTATGTGGGGATCTTCTAACTCAATCATCATTGCGACTGTACGTTTAGTGAAAATTATCGAAACAGCGCTAATTATGTATATTGTGACTTAATGACTAAGTTTATTTCTCATTTTGACTGCACATGCTTTAGTTCATCATCTTAGTGAATTTTGTGATTATACACTGCTTTGATGTGAAAGGCTAATTCTTCCTTTTTATTTTACGCTTGTTATATATTAGTAACAGAGATACCTTTTATTTTGTCTGAAAGATATGTGAAGACTGATATTGCATTCACTTGTTTTTAAATATCGGAATAATTAAATTTTGTATAAAGATGTAAATTGTGGAAGTTGCATAAGAACTGCGATATCATTTTGTAAAGAAGCGTACGCATCAAAAAAAAATTGAAACAAAATTTAAACAAACTTTAAAAAAAAAAAGAAATTCCAAGTTTAGGAAGGGGTGATTTGTGCAGGTCACAGATTGTGGAAAAAGCAGGAAAATTACCAAAAAAAAGGTATGTGGTGGACATGGTTGGCTTGGTACAGCAATGGCTTCTATGAATTTTGAGAAAAACAATGCTCCGCTACATTCCCCCGACTCTTGCAGTTAGGAAAGCACACTTTTTTTGTAGCGTTTCACAAAACAAGGAATACCACAAGCCAAACACTGAGCCATGGTACACAGGAGTTTTATGCTTATGGTCTGAACAGATGTACTTATCATCAGGGCCATCTTAAGCACTTTGGGGGCCGGGGCACAGACACACAAGGGGCCCCCCTCCAACAGAACAAAGGAATTAAGGGATGTAGGGCCTCATTACGGGTCTGGCGGTAGCTGTGCCTGTAAAAAAGGCACGGCTGCCGCCGGACCCGTGGTTTTACCGGCACCTGTGAATGGGCAATTACTGGGTCATGCTGAGGTCGGCGGACCCGGTATTTGCCCATTCACGGGTGCCGGCAATAAGGGACCCCCCATCCTCATTCGGCCGGCCCATAGAGCTGAATGGGGAAGGTGGTAGCACCGGTACCGTTAATAACGATACCAGTGCTACAGTCCTGTTATGCTCGGGGGTGCTGGTACTGCCACCAGGTCAGACCTGGTGGCTGCAAGGGCACCTGTGAGCAGAACTCGTAGTATGGTGGTACAGTAGCAATGGAGCCGGTAGCGTTACTGGCACCGTTGTTGCCTTACCGCCATACTTGTAATGAGGCCCATAGAATATCTAGTGCGCAACACCCAGTGTCACGATAACAACCCATAGCTTGATATGCTGCCTCATAGAGATCAATATAAGCATGGTAAACTTCCTTTCAGATTCCTTACACTCTTCATTCATGTTGCAATCAGAATGATAAACAAGTAGCATTTCAAGTGCAACATTAACAGTCTACGCAAGGGTACTTGCTTTCAAGCATAGGTACAGCAAACATTTCATCAAAAGCAGCCACGTGTAAGGTATACTAGACATAGTATAACTGCAGGAGACACATTATATGACAAAGGTACACATAATCCAGAACAGTCTGATATTAGCTGCCTCAGAGGGCTTCATTACACAGTAGGCGGTAATCATGGCGCTATTAGCGCCATAGTTGCCGCTGGTATTTTACCGTGTCCGCCTTGGTGGATGGCGGAATTACCGCCCTACTCCAAGGTGAGCGGGGGCGGTAATTCCCCATTCATCAAGGCACTTCCCCCATTTCCATTTTTGCCCCCATAGGGCATAATGGGAATGGGGAAGGAGCTAATTACGGTATCGCAAATTGCTGTACCGTAATTAGCACCAAGGTCCCTTTGCGGCACCCTACTTTAACGGCTGGTAAAACCAGCCGTTAAGGTCGGGTCCCGCAAAGGGAGCTCATAGTAAGGCAGTAAGGGTTTACCAGTACCGGTGCCCTTAACGGTACCGGTAAACCCTTACCGCCTACTGTGTAATGAGGCCCAGAGACAGCAAAAGTGCTCAAGCATGGATACAGACGACCAATGGGAAGCAAGGATAAAACTCCACATACCATTGCATAGAGAGTGGATGACGATGTGAAGATAACAGGAAGGTGCGCGTATCCAGACAGACTGAGATTAGAAGTGGGACATGGTTTTCAAGCAGTGTTGCCATTCGAGAGCAAAGAAACAGGTGGCTGTGGTGCTCACTATCATTACAGAGGAAGCAATACTATATATAGCCAGCGAAAGCATGAATGAGTATTTTTTAAAGATCATACCCTGAGAACGGAATCACTCGGAAGGGCTGACAATATTGAAAGGTTTAGCGACTTGCAATTTTGACAGGTGAGGAAATACAAGATTAAATGAGATACCCAGGATCACACATTGATTAAGAGGTGAAGCTGGGATTCCTACCCACAATTTCTGCTCTTTTTTTCAGGACCGTAATGACCCGGTAATTGCCCATTCGCGGACGCTGGAAAAAAAAGGAATACAGGCACGGATGCCGCTGGTGTTATAATGAGGCCCATTGTCTCCATCATCACGGAAAGTATATAAATACCAGCATACTAATGGATGTGATCTTAAATGATTTCAGATAGGTTTCTCTTTTTGTATTGTAAAGCTTTAAATACACCCCAAACACAGGCTTGTGCAATGGTACGTTTTGTTGTCACATAAGCAGACGTTAAAATATGCTGGTAAGAAGCCTGCAATATCTGGTCTGCTCTCTTCTGTCTAGAACTCCTTCCACTCAAACGGCCTACATGATAGGAAAGATCAGGTAATTGGCCAAACAATGGCACCAGTATGTGAGAAGAAAACCCTTTCACAGAAGGCAGTAGAGTACTGTCAGTAATATAAGATTTGTCCATGATTACTGTATCGTCTGCTGGCAAAGCCAGGATCCAAGCATGAACGCTTTGGTTCCACAGTCTTAATTTGGATACATAAACAGCTCTAACACTTTGTCATCATTGGAGGTGCCTGCCTCGGTTTTACAACTCCCCATTTAAACAAACCAATTTCTAGACCATCACTATACTGACGCTATGTTAATTTTTATAGCAAACCGCTATCTATTGCAGGTACATTGGTGATGATAACACCTGGAGTGCTATAGAACAAAGTACATATACATGCAGGCTTAACAACTTCATACATTGGAAACGCTGAGTCGGCCTTGCTGGAATTTGGTATTGTAATCTTGCATGTGAATGCATATCTCTGCAGTGAGTGCTTAACACACTGAGCTATCCTCAACCATCGGGACACTTGAATGTATCAATATGTATTTCAACATTGGCTATTGCACTTGATCAATATAATCTCCACAGAAAGGTTAGAATGCAACAGGTGTTGTGCCATGCAAACTATGTATACAGCAGTGAACATAGCATTACAGGGTGAAAAGATCAGAACAAAATGTACTTGTCAACAACGGACAGAAAATAGGTTTAGACTTAGCAGCAAACCATAGAAAATCCTGATGTGTGATACTTAATTTTGTTGACTTGGTGAAACTGATTTTTATTTTATTTTAATAAGGCTCCTTCTTGGGGCCCCCTCCTAGATGGGGGCCCGGGGCAAGTGCCCCTTTTGCCCTCCCATAAAGACGTCTCTGCTTAGCATGTGTAAATCAGGAAAACCTATGTGGTGAGGAACGGTAAGCATACATTTTTTGAAAGAGCACAGGCAGACCTTTTCAAGGGTAGGTGACTTGTGCAGGTTACAAAAGTGTATGGTGCCTAAAGCAGCGACTAAATGTAGGGCACATTTGGGAAATGAAAGGGTTGTGTGACAAAGGGCACCAGCAAATGGGTCAAAACGTTATGAAAACGTCACAAACACAATAAATGTCATACCTTCCCGCATTCCCACACGTGTCCCGATAAAAACGGTACCTCACATGTGTGGGTGCACCTACTTGGGCACCAATGGGAAAGCCGAACACACCTCTGACTTATGCAAATTGGCCCAGAATTTATTACCCAAAACCCCCGGCAAAGACCCACATGGGAGAAGGGTGTCCAAGGCCAGGGATATTACCGCCGACTTTGCTGGAGCCCTGGCTGCGCTGTGTTACAGCTTCTCCCCACGAGGGAGTTCCGGCAGTGTGCCAATACCTCCCCAAAGGGAAAAGCTGTAATGCAGCCCAGCCGCAACTCCAGGACGGTTGGAGGTGATGTACCTTGTGGGGTACCGTCCCCTAAGCGCAGCAGCAGCTCCAGGGAGCCCCGGCAGGATCCCCATTTCTCCCCAGAGGTGACATGTGTAACATAGCACAGCCAGAGGTGGAGCCTGGGCTTGCAGACGGACAACCCACATGGGAGGGATCCGCTCCCAGGGAAACACCAATGTTCTGCTGGCATGGGGGGCAATTTGTGGCCTGCCCCTGCAATTGTGTCCCAGCCCACCAACATAGCTGCCCAGATGGCCCATTCCCACCCACACCACCAACAATCCATCCCCAGTCTCACCCACTCCACTGACAGTGGGCCCTAACCATAGAATAATAAAAAACAGTACTCATATAACGTTGCAGCTACTCGCGTAGAAAAAGCTGTAAACAAAACAAAACACATGTGTTACCTACGGTCACACCAGCAAAAACAAATCAATAATTTTCAAGCATGCCCCCCCTTACAAGCCATCCCTGGTGGTCTACTGAACCTCACCCCCCACTGAAAACCCATTTGCCCCTTCCTACGGGCTGATATCTGCCCCCAGGGAGGCCTGCATGAGGTACCCCTGCCACCTATTTGGGGTGAGGGGGGAGAAGGCCACCAAGAATTGTGGGACAGGCCCCCCAGTGGGTGGGGCAGTAAGGTCTGGGCACCCTGGGGCCAGATTAGCACACCAATTTGTCCCTTTGTGTGATGCTGGAAATGCATCGGAGGGACAGGGCCTCCGTATCCTTGTCCTTTACTGATTTTTATTGTGTGTTCTGTCATGTTTTCCGCGCAGGAGTTCATGTAGGACTCCTGGGGGTGCAGCTCTCTCTTTTCGTTTTGGTGAACAGACCCATGGGATACCCTTAGGGCACCCATGGGTGGGGGTCCAACCCTGTGCACCTAGTATATGTTTTTGGGCACCTGTGGGTAACCCACAGAGCAGGGTACGGGCTGGTGGCAGCTCCGTGCTGAAATGACTGGTGCCCTGAGCGTCCTCCGTTTTGGGATGCCCAGGCCCTGTCATTGGAATCAGTAGATTCCTGATGGAGACAAGATGGCCCCCGTGGCCTCTTGCCTTCCATCGCCTGTTACCTTGATCTTCCTGAAGTCCCGGGAAACCCTGACTCTGTCCCTGTCCCTTCCCCCTGACTGGCCGTTGGGTGGAAGTTCCATATATGGTAGTGTGGGGAAGTGCCGAACAGACTGGCTGGAGCCTTCCCAACGACCGTATGTTGTGGGTACACCTGGGTGAATGGAGTGTGTGACGAATATGCACTTCTTGTAGTGGATGTCTAGTTTCTGGTGTTTCACACAATGACTGAGACAGCCCTGCACGAGACTGGTATGAATGCAGTGTGTAGTGTTGAATGGCGTGGTACTTGTCCGAATCCACAGTCCGTGTTGTGAGTGTCTGGATGGAGAAGAATGGCCTGAATGCACCCTGCGCCTAATTGGCTGACAGACTGCTGAATGCCCTTCGTAGTGATTGGATGCTCGAGTGTGACCCAGCGGAATGAATGGGAGATCAACAGTATATCTGGGGACCTCTCACTGCTAGGAATCGTGTTCAGAGCTGAAGTCCAAACTACGAAGAGTAGCTGGAGTGAAACTGATGCTTGACCTTGAAACCCTGCTGGACGAGAAGAATTGCTGTTGCTCTCCTTCATCAATCTGAAAGCTGCTGTTTCCCCAAGGTCTGACCCAGAGAGGACCTGGTAAGGCGCCGTCTTCCCGAGCTACGAGGGACCATCATGAACCAGCTGATCTTTGCCAAAGCACCCTGGTAGACAGACCTACGACAGGCTGCCGATCCGAGATGGGGACTGCCATGGAATCCCAAAGAGAAGCGCCCAACTGTTGTCCACCACTGTCGACGACCGCCGTCGCCGACCGGAACTGCAGTGCTCCTGTTACCTAAGAACTTTCGATTCACGGACGCGCTCATCCGCACCGCCACCCGCCTTATCCCGCAGGAGAAGGCCAGGCCATCGACGCGCCGAGGAGCACCCGCCGGTGGGTTTCCCACCACCCAAAGACCACAGAGACGCCGACGACTCAACACCCTTGCTGGGCCACAGTTCTTCAAACTCTTTGCGGCCCAGAACTATCGACATCAAGGTGCCCCGCACGCCTCTACCTGGCAGGACATTTATGCTTCCCTCATCCACAAGAACCGCTAGGAACGAAGCTGCCACTTCACCGTCGTAGCTCACCCTGTTCTCCGTCGGACGTTCGACGACCCGTGACTCCTGCCTTAAAGGGAGGGCACTCAAGAAGG
This sequence comes from Ambystoma mexicanum, assembly GCF_040938575.1. Classification (NCBI taxonomy): domain Eukaryota; kingdom Metazoa; phylum Chordata; class Amphibia; order Caudata; family Ambystomatidae; genus Ambystoma; species Ambystoma mexicanum. The sequence continues at coordinate 1,092,582,043 of NC_090932.1, forward strand.
GCTGTCGATTCCCTGACGAGGAACGCTACAACGCCAGGTACTTTGGGGTTGCACAACTATTGGAAAGTCTCTTGTGAACAATATATGGACTGGGCTTGTGATATATCTTTATGTTTCCTTTACAAACTGATTTGTGTGACATTTAACCGTACAGTTGATGCACTTTAAAGAGATCTAATAGTAATTGTGGTACCACATAGAATTGTATATTTGCCATTATAGATAACTGAGTACAAAATGAGTTATCGTGGTATTGTACATAACCTTGAATATTAATTATATAAAGACTGTGTTTTAACTAATACAGTGTGCGGACATTCCTTTGTGGGGGCTTGGGGACTACACTGTACTTAAGAACCAGCCTGCATCACCTCCTGAGAATCTAGGCCTTGATTGCTCGACCAGCGCTACCCTATAGAGAATCTTGGCTGGGGTCCTCTGTGCCTCTCCTCTGACATATAGAGAGCAGAAGTACAGACCCCCTCTAGTCTTTACACTGGTGGCAGCAGTGGGATGCTTATGGTTTTAAGAATCAGTGTATAACCGTGCCACTTTCAAGGATATCTGCACTTTGTTAAATTGAGGTTTAGTTGTGTACAAGATACAAGCAATGGAATCTATTGTGAATGGTAAATTGACTCGGATGAGCTTAGAGGCTCTCCAAGATGCTTGTGAAGCCAGGGAGTTAGACTTTGTGGATAAGTCTAGGGCTGAGCTGATAGCTGCGCTGGTGGACTACCAGACTGATGGTGAAACTCTTGAAGGGGGGGGTGCAACCAATGAGGACTCTGCCCCAGGGGATGTCGCTGAATCTGTTTCTTGGAATGCCACAGTCCCTGCTGCCTCTGTTCCGAACCCCAGCAATTCCTTGGAGCTTGAGTTTTTAAGTATGAAATTGGCCTTTGAATACCACAAGTTGGAAATAGATGCTGAGCTTAAGAAAGAGGAGTTGGCACATCAAGTGGAGCTCAAGAATCGGGATCTTGAACTCAAAGACAAGGACACTGAATGTCAGCGAATCCAGTTAGAGAAAGCTCGAGTGGAGACTTCAGCTAAACCAGTTGAGAGCGTCAGGTCCCCAGCAACCAAGTTTATGAAAAATTTGGTTGGTGTGTATGCAGAGGGTTCTGATATCCTCCAATGGATTGAAGCGTTTGAGATGGCTTGTGCAATTCATGATGTTGATAAAAGAGATTGGGCTAAATGTTTGTTAAGCAGAGGGCCTCAGACTGGATATGACTGTATCCTGAAACTGAGTGTGGAAGAAAGGGAAGAAAGGGGTCAGTATGAGTGCATGAAGTCTGTTTTGATTGCCAAGTTTGGCAAGACGCCTACACAATACCTTAAAAGGTTCAGGGATTTTAAGAAACGAGAGAATGTGTCTTGGATTGACTGGGTGAGTGCTATGCACATGAACATGATGGGGTGGATTGATGGTTACAAAGTAAAAACGTTTGTTGAGTTGTCCCACCTCTTGTTTTTTTAGCATTTTTCGGAAGCCTGTTCACCAGAGCTGTGTCAGTATATTGCTGACCTGAACCTTTTTCACCCCCTTAAGCTGGCTTGGCTGGCTGACAAGTGGATCTCCCATCGGGTGTCCCCTAAGGACTCCAGTGGGAAGGACAAGGACAAAGAAAAGGGGACCTCTCAGAAAGCTGAGGAGCCCCAGAAGCAATCGCAGTGGGGTAAACCAAAACCTTCCTCTCCTAAGACCCAAAAACCTAGTGGGGATAAGTCTATTGTGGGTGGGAGTGAGAGTAGTGGTCCCCCTGCTGCAAAGCAGGGTCCCAGTCTTTCCAGTACCGTACCCCACACTCGCAGCACTTGCTGGGATTGTGGGGCTCTGGATCACCGAAGGGGTGACCCCAAGTGCAAGGCTAAGGCACTTGGAGTCCAGGCTGTCAGCCTGACCTACCCCTACTCCGTACCTGAGGTGGAGGCTACTGTCCTCCCCTCCTCTACTGGGATCACCTTTGGTGCTCCCGTAGATATTTCCTTAGTGTCCCTTGGGGCCTGGAACGAGTACGCAGAAGTACTGGCAACTATCCCACAGAACACTCGTAGGTTTTTGAGAAGTGTCCTCTTAAAAGGCCAGCCTTCTACTGGTTTGAGAGACACTGGAGCAAGTATGACAGTGGTGGACAGTACCCTGCTCAAGCCAGAGGACTATGTAGGTGCTCCTCTGAGAACCACCAGGTTAGCTGGTGGGCCTCCCAAATTATCGTCTGTAGCCTTAGTCAAAATTACGATTGGAGACAAGACAGCAAAGCTTCCGGGTCCTGGTTCAGGACTACGTGCCTGCGTACATATTGTTGGGAAACGATTTGGTCGAGTTGGGGATGATCACCTATGGTCTACCCATGGCTGCTGTGGCGGTCACCCGATCGCAGGTCACACAGGGTCAGGCTGCGAGCCCGATACCCTCGCCGACGGGGAAACCCAAGGCAAGAAGGAAATGGAAGAGTAAGAAGGCCACCTCTGTGGAGGGAGCCCCTGCTCTTCCTGCTGTTCCGACAGCACCCATTGGGATCCATGCTCCGGACGGGCTGGATCCAGTGGTAAACCCCATCTTAACTCTTGTGGGAGAAGAGCAAGAAGACTTTCCTGTGGGAGAGGTATTCAACCCGGAGGATCACCCCAACCTTCAATGCTTGTTAGCTGAAGGGGACCCTCCAGGGCGAACTTCTGTAAGGGACAGAGAGAGTGCCACTCTCTCGAGGGTCTGAGGAAGCAGGCCCTGTCCCAGGCACAAGGAGAAGTTTCTAGAGCATTCTGGATTTATTGGGAGGGTGAGCTCCTTGTTAGTGAGCCCACTAAGCCTGAACCTGTTGTCCTCAAGAGGTTGGTGGTACCCCAGGTTTACAGGCCCTTCCTGCTGCAGTTGGCGCATGAGGTGCCCTTAGCTGGTCATCTTGGGACCAAGAAGACTAAGCAGAGGCTCTCTGCCCATTTCTACTGGCCACAGATGGGAGCAGAAGTGGAGTGCCACTGCAGGACCTGCCCAACTTGTCAGTTGTCTGGCAAGACTGGAGGCAGTGTCATTGCCCCACTGCAGCCATTGCCAGTGGTTGGTACACCGTTTCAGAGGGTGGACATCGACATTGTCAGTCCCCTTGACCCTCCCACTTCAGGTGGACATCGGTTTATCCTGGACTTGGTTGATCATGCCACCAGGTACCCTGAGGTTATACCCCTTCGGACTATTACTGCCAAGGTGGTTGCCAGGGCTCTCCTGGGCATTTTCACCCCTGTTGGATTCCCTAAGGAGGTTGTCTCCGACAGAGGATCCAACTTCATGTCTAGTTACGCGAAAACCATGTGGAGAGAGTGCGGGGTAACCTACAAGTTCTCCACCTCTAACCATCCCCAGACCAATGGCCTGGTTGATAGGTTTAATAAAACTCTCAAGGGCATGCTAGGCACTTTGGAAGAGTCCCTAAGGAGGAAATGGGATCTCCTCCTGCCATGCCTGCTGTTTGCTTACAGAGAGGTACCTCAAGAGGGTGTTGGTTTCAGTGCCTTTGAATTACTCTTTGGACATCCTGTGAGGGCGCCCCTTGCCTTGATCAGAGAAGGTTTGGAAGCCACCCCTCCAGGTCCCGGCAAGCAAGTGGGGGACTATGTGTTAGGCCTCAGACGGAGGATGACACTGATGATGGGTCAAGCAACAGCGAATCTCAAGGCCAGCCAGGAATTTAATAAATACTGGCATGACCTTAAAGCCTCGCAAGTGGATTGGCCTCCGGGACAGGAAATCCTTGTGATAGAGCCTACCAAGCCTAGAGCTTTGGCAGACAAGTGGACTGGGCCCTTCAGGATCATCTCCAAGATGGGCGAAGTCAATTATCTGGTTGACATAGGTGTCCCTGAGGGAGCCCCTCAGGTATTCCATGTTAACAGGCTCAAGCCTTTCCACAAGCGAGCAGAAGTCTCATGTCTCTTGCTAGCTTCAGAGCAAGAAGAGGATGAGAGTGAGCCCCTTCCTGATTTGCTGCATAGCAACCCTTAGGATGGCTCAATGTAGGGAGTACATCTCTCTCCCGATCTGACGACAGAGCAGCAGAAGGCCTTCAGGGCTTTGCTCCGCCAGTATGCCTCTCTGTGCTCACTGACACCAGGCCTTACACCTTGGTGTAGGCACGAAATTGACACTGGTGACAGTGTGCCTGTCAAAAGCAGGTGGTACCGTATGTCAGATACAGTTAAGAACCACATCCAGGCTGAGGTCGCCAAGATGTTGGATCTGGGTGTTATTGAACCCTCAACCAGTCCCTGGTCCAGTCCTGTGGTCCTTGTCCCCAAGGCAAGTTCCCAGGCAGGTACCTAGGACTGGAGGTTCTGTGTGGACTACCGAGGAGTCAATGCCGTCACCAAAACCGACGCGTACCCATTGCCCAGGGCTGATGAGCTCATGGACACCATAGGTGCTGCCAAATTTTTGAGCACCTTTGACCTTACCTCAAGCTATGGGCAAATAGCTTTGACGGATCATGCCAAGGAAAAGACGGCGTTCTCAACACCTGAGGGACTCTACCAGTTTAGGGTCATGTCTTTTTGGTTGAAGAATGCCCCTGCCTCCTTCCAGAGATTGGTCAATCATGCGCTTAGTGGGCTGGAGGCCTTCTGTGTGGCCTACTTAGACGACATTGCTGTCTACAGTTCCACCTGGGAAGAGCACTTGACACATCTGGATATGGTGTTACAGGTCTTGAAACGGGCTAACCTCACTATCAAGGCCACCAAGTGTTAGATAGCTCAGAGGAATGTCATGTATCTTGGTCATGAGGTAGGAGTGGGTCAAATCCAACCTTTCCCCAGTAAAGTACAGGATGTACAGGACTGGGAGACTCCCACTTCTCAAACCCAGGTGAGAGCCTTTTTGGGTCTCACTGGGTATTATCGCAATTTCATGGCAGACTATGGAACCATAGCTGCACCCCTGACAGCTCTGACTTCACCCAAAAAGCTTAGCAAGGTTAATTGGACTGAAGACTGTCAGTGAGCCTTTGATGGCTTGAAAGAAAGTCTGTGTAGGGCACCTGTGTTGTGTGCGCCTGATTACAGCAATCCCTTTATCGTTCAAACTGACGCCTGCGACACCGGAATTGGAGCTGTCTTGTCCCAGTTAGATGACAAAGGGAGGGAACATCCGATCATATTCATCAGTAGACAACTCGAGGGTAGAGAACTTAGGTGGGCTACTGTTGAAAAGGAATGTTTCAGCATAGTTTGGAGACTTAGGCATTTTAAGCCCTACCTTACCGGGTCTACCTTTAAGGTCCAAACCGATCATAAGCCCCTGAAGTGGCTTATGCAGATGAAGGGTGAAAACCCGAAACTGCTCAGGTGGTCCATTAGTCTGCAAGAGCTAGACTTCACCATAGAGCATAGACCAGGGAAGAGTCACGATAATGCAGATGGCTTTCCAGAAGGTATGTTGACCGTCTGGATGAGGTTGTCTATCCCATGGGAGATTAGGCACCTTAACCTCGGTCGGGGGTGGGGGGCGAATGTGATGCTGGAAATGCATTGGAGGGACAGGGCCTCCGTATCCTTGGCCTTTACTGGTTTTTATTGTGTGTTCTGTCATTTTTTCCGCGCAGGAGTTCATGTGGGACTCCTGGCGGTGCAGCTCTCTCTTTTGGTTTTGGGGAACAGACCCATGGGCTACCCTTATGGCACCTATGGGTGGGGGTACAACCCTGTGCCCCTAGTGTATGTTTTTGGGCACCTGTGGGTGGCCCACAGAGGAGGGTAGAGGCTGGTGGCAGCTCAGTGCTGAAATTACTGGTGCCCTGAGCGTCCTCCATTTTGGGATGCCCAGGCCCTGTCATTGGAATCAGTAGATTCCTGATGGAGATAAGATGGCCCCCGTGGCCGCTTGCCTTCCATCGCCTGTTACCTTGATCTTCCTGAAGTCCTGGGAAGCCCTGACTCTGTCCCTTCCCCCTGACTGGCTGTTGGGTGGAAGTTCCATATTTGGTAGTGTGATGAAGTGCCGACCAGACTGGCTGGAGCCTTTCCAACGACCGTATGTTGTGGGTACACCTGTGGGTGGGACCTGGGTGAATGGAGTGTGTGTCGAATATGCACTTCTTGTTGGGGATGTCTAGTTTCTGGTGTTTGACACAATGACTGAGACAGCCCTGCTCGAAACTGGTATGAATGCAGTGTGTAGTGTTGAATGGCGTGGTACTTGTCCGAATCCACATTCTGTGTTGCGAGTGTGTGCATGGAGAAGAATAGCCTGAATGTACCTTGCACCTAATTGGCTGACAGACTGCTGAATGCCCTTCGTAGTGATTGGATGCTCGAGTGTGACCCAGCGGAATGAATGGGAGATCAGCAGTATATCTGGGGACCTCTCACTGCTAGGAATCGTGTTCAGAAGTGTTCAGAGCTGAAGTCCAAACTATGAAGAGTAACTGGAGTGAAACCAACGCTTGACCTTTAAGCCCTGCTGGACGAGAAGAATTGCTGTTGCTCTCCTTCATCGATCTGAAAGCTGCTGTGTCTTCAAGGACTGACCCAGAGAGGACCTGGTAAGGCACCCTCTTCCCGAGCTACGAGGGACCATCGTGCACCAGCTGATCTTTGCCAAAGCTCCCTGGTAGACAGACCTACGACAGGCTGCCGACCTGAGACGGAGACTGCCGCGGAATCCCCAAGAGAAGCGCCCGACTGTTGTCCACCACTGTCGACGACCGCCGTCGCCGACCGGAGCTGCAGTGCTTCCGTTGCCTAAGAACTTTCGACTCACGGATGCGCTTGTCTGCACCGTCGCCTGCCTTATCCCACCGGAGAAGGCCAGGCCATCTAGGCGCTGAGGAGCATCCGCTGGTGGGTTTCCCGCCACCCAAAGACCACAGAAACACCGACGACTCAACGCCCTTGCCGGGCCTCAGTTCTTCAAACTCTTTGCGGTCCAGAACTATCGACATTGAGGTGCCCCGCACGCCTCTTCCTGTCAGGACATTTACACTTCCCCGTCGACGAGCACCGCTAGGAACGAAGCTGCCACTTTACCGTCATAGCTCACTCTGTTCTTCGTCGGACGTTCGATGACCCGTGACTCCTGCCTTAAACTGAGGGCACTCAAGAAGGGCCGTCGATTCCCCGATGAGGAACGCTAAAACGCCAGGTACTTTGGGGTTGCAGAACTATTGGAAAGTCTCTTGTGAACAATATATGGACTGGGCTTGTGATATATCTTTATTCTACAGGTTGCCCAGGTTGGGGGGGATCTCCACACAGAACAGTGTCTAGGTATCGGGGCCAGTGTTCTGCCAATTGTTCTAACCAACTGCTTTCCTCTTATATCTATTGTTGGTTTCCTTTACGAACTGACTTGTGTGACATTTAACCGTACAGTTGATGCACTTTAAAGAGATCTAATAGTAATTGTGGTACCACATAGAATTGTATATTTGCCATTATAGATAACCGAGTACAAAGTGAGTTATCGTGATATTGTACATAACCTTAAATATTAATTATATAAAGACTGTGTTTTAACTAATTCAGTGTGCGGACATTCCTTTGTGGGGGTTTGGGGACTACACTGTACTTAAGAACCAGCCTGCATCACCTCCTGAGAAGCTAGGCCTTGATTGCTCGACCAGCGCTACCCTATAAAGATTCTTGGCTGGAGTGCTCTGTGCCTCTCTTCTGCCATATAGAGAGCAGAAGTACAGACCCCCTCTCCAGTCTTTGCACTCTGCGCCAAGGCAAGTCTGGTAAACAAAAAAAACATTGAAAATGGCAGTCTGCCCTTTAGGGGGTGGGGGTCTTAGGGGCACCCTACACCGCTGGGGAATTTTGTAATGTGAATGGGAGTGCACCTCTCCACCCCCACCCCAATTGGAGGAGCGGTGCATCTCATGTAGCACTCCCTGGGGGCAGATAAGGGGGGGGGGGGTTCTGTCCTGCCCTCCTCCCTGGGCTCAGGCGTCCCTTCCTAGGAGCAGATATCTGGTCCCAGGGAGGTCTGCGTGACATGGCACCCACTCCATTGCAGGTGGATGGGGGTGGGGGGGGGGTCAACACTCCACCCCATTAGAACATTCCCTGTCCCTTTGGGTTGCCCCATAGCCCCCCTAAAATGCGTTCCACCATTTTCAATTTTTTCCTTTGGTAACCCAACTCGCCTTGGCGCAGAGGGGCACATTGGTGTGCCAATCTGGCCCCGGGGTGTCCAAACCTCCATTGCCTTTGTATGAGACGGAGGGTATTGGTAATGCCATGATGTCCAGAGTGAAGTGTATCGTGGCAAAGGTTTATTATCCTTTGTTGTAGTTTCTGAGTGGGAATGACTAAAGCATTATCTTTGAACAAATATCCGTCCTTGGTTTTCAGATCCCATTGATTCTTCCTTGAAATGTTCTTCCAGAGTTCAGAGGAGTGGGTTTGTACGCAAATTTCTTCCAGGAGGCTGATTGCGTGAGCTACAAATATCGTATGGGGAAACATCTTAGGGAGTGTCTGGTCTTCAGGAGGTTCGTAATCAGGACGTCGAGAGCGTCAGCAATTATATTCTGCGTTTCAGGGACATGGTAAACTGGAACTGGTACTGGGCAAAGAAGAAGAACCAATGGGCTTGACGGCTATTTCTACATTCCAATGCCTGTAATACTTGAAGATTTCGATGGTCCGCGCGAACCTGGACCGGATGTTTTGCTCCTAAGAGTAAATGACGTCACTCGATAAAGGCTTGACGGATGGCTAACAGTTCCTTTTCTAAAACAGAGTAGTGGGTTTCACTGGGAGTTAAGGTCTGTGAAAGATAAGCAATAGGATGTTCCAGTCTGTCGTCGAATTCTTGTTTCAGAACTGCTCCAATGGCGTAGTTAGAGGCGTCTGTTTCCACTAAGAAGGGCCAATTGATATCAGGTTGAGCCTGGATGGGAGCTTGAGTGAACTCTGATTTCAAGCATTGGAAGTCTTCTTCCTGAGCTGTTGCCCAATGAAAGGGAGCGTCTTTCTTCAACAAGGCAATAATCGGTTGGACTATCTCGGAAAAGGAAGGTATACATTTCCTATAGAAATTAGCAAAGCCCAGGAAGGAAGGACTGGATCTGTTTCACGGTGGTCGGACTTGGCCAGGATAGTATAGCCTTCACCTTGGATTGATCCATTCCAATACCTTCTGGGCTAAGAACAAATCCTAGATAGTGGACAGTAGGGACATGAAAGAGGCACTGCTCGGGTTTTGCCAGGAGCTTGTGTTCACGTAGCCGTTGTAACACTGCCTTAACATGTTCCTCATGCTTGAGTGGGTCCTTCGAGAATATTAAGGTATTGTCCAGATACACGATGACAAAAAGGAATAGCATATCCGAAAACACCCGATCCATGAAACGTTGGAAGACCGCCAGGGCATTAGCAAGTCCGGAAAAAGGCATGACCAAGTATTCATAACGACCAAAGGGTGTCCTGAAGGCTGTCTTCCATTTGTCCCCTTCTCTAACACGGATCAGATGGTAGGCACCTCTAGGATCCAATTTGGTGAATACCACGGCTCCTCTTACTGCTTCCAGGATGTCTGAGATCAAGGGCAACAGATATCAATCCTTTAGGGTGCACTGATTTAGGCCTGGATAATCAAGGCAAGGTCTGAGCTCATTGGTGTCTTTCTTTGGAACAAAAAACAGTGATGCTCCTGCTGGAGATTTGGATGGTCGCCATTTTCAAGGTTAGTATCTAGGTATTCACGGAGGGCCTTTTTCTCTGGTTTGGATAAAATGAACATCCTCCCAAAGGGGATCACAGCTGAAGGTTCGGTTTCAATAGCACAGTCTTCTGGTCTGTGAGGAGGTAAGGCTTGAACAATAGCAGAAGAAAACACATCAGAGTATTCCTGATAGACTTTAGGAACCTGGATGATGTTTGAGACTGAGAGTGGACCTAGATGGTTTGCTGAAAGTCCTTCCGCTGGTGTCGGAGCGGGGTCCAGGGGTAGGCAATGAGACATGAAATGTTCGGAACCCAGGAACAAGGAACCTGCTGCCCAATTGATGTATGGATTGTGTCTTTGTAGCCAGGGCATTCCCAAAACCAATGGGTAATGGGCAGACTTTATGATGTTAAACCTTATCTTATCTCGATGGTGGTTTATTGCTAGCTCGATTTCCTTAGTCTGGAGGGTTATTGGTCCGGAAGAAAGGGGCCTCCCATCAATTGCTTCCACAGGTTGCATGACATTCCGGGATTCATAGGGAATATGGTGTTTAAGGACCCATTCTTGGTCTATGAATATTCCCATGGCCCCACAGTCCACTAATGCCTGAATGGGATAGGTGTTCTTCTTGGATGGCGATAGAAAGGCCTGTAAAATTACCAGATTGTTCTGTCCAGGAGAGTTCAAGGATGGTATAGATGTGTAGCCAACATCTCTCTCCCGAAACTGCGCTCCATCTAGGATCGGGAGCTAGCGTTTCCAGAACGCCGTGGAGGAGCTATAGGATACTCTCTCACTAAATGTTGGTCCGATGCGCAATACATGCATAAGCCAGTATGGATCCTTCGTAATCTTTCTTGGGGGGATAGTGGGCCATGGAAGGCCCTTAATTTCATGGGTTCAGGTTGGTTAATAGGGGCAGAACTGCCTTCGGATTTCTTGGGGGTCTCTATGGGATTCTTCTGGAAGGGTAACTTGGTTTTCTTTTTCTCTGCCTACCTTTCCTGCATGCGAAAGTCAATCTGTAGAGCAAGATCCATAAGGGCCTGGTATGAACTTGGACGTGCCACCCTGGCCAGTTCATCCTTGATGTCTTCGTTCAACCCTCTTCAAAAGAGAGTGAAACAGGCTTCAGAGGACGAGTCTGCTTCTTTAGCCAATTGCTTAAATCGTGTAACATATGTGAGCATATCCTGGGAGCCCTGCTGGAAATCAAGAAGGCGTTCCTGAGCACTATCGACCTGATCTGGGTGATCAAACATGGTCTTAAGTGCTCAAATGAATCCCTCATAATCATCCAGGAGGGCATCTCCGGCATTAACTAATGGTGTAGCCCAGGTTAATGCATTCCCGGTAAGGTGTGAAATAATAAAGCCCACTTTAGCCTAGGGGGTGGAGAAATAATAGTGCTTAAAAGTAAAGTGGACCAAACAGGAATCTAGGAATCCACGAAGGTTCTTTGCTGACCCATCGTATTTGTCAACAATGCCGCCCAATAGTACGCTCTCCTTCGTGGCAGAATCGCAGGATAAAACCAAATGCTTTAGCACGGCATTCTCTGCCTTTAGGTTTTGTACTTCGGTCGTTAGTTCCTGCATGCCGGGCATAAGATCCTGAACGGCCGCCTCCATGTCTGTATCGACTTCGGTCAGGTGACGTCTCAATCTGTCACAGGTTTCCCCCTTTCTCACCTGTTTTCGATGCTTGATGGATTCCGTTGTAGAAGTTTTCTTCCTTATGGTTCGGGTCTTGTACAAGCCCGCTCGGCCGTCTTCGGCTTCCAGTGTTTGTTCAACTTCTTGTCCGGGATCGATAGTAAACTCCAGGAAATCCAGGAAAAAATAAGGGGAAGAAGCACTCTGAGGCGGGTGCACGGATTCCGGGAGAAGGTTGGGTAAGAAGGAGAAGGGATAGAATGAAGCAAGGGGCGGGAACCAGGAAAGCAACAAAGTTCAGTGAAAGCGAACTACGGAGCACACGTCTAGCCACAGCTAACAGTAGCGTTGAGACGTGCGGAAGCGCGGGGGTGTGGCTATTTTATCGAGCATGCTGCAATGCACGTGAAGGCTGGTAGGCAGCGTTCAGTGTTTGCGGCCATGTTGGTAGTACAACAGAGTGAATGCCCCGATGTGACAGGGACCAGGCGGCCCAGAAGGGGCGTGTCATATGGGTCATGACAAAACCAGCACAAAAATTCTACTCCACCAAAGTAACTATTTTAGAGATTGAAAAGATAATACTCTCACTCAAACCTTCCAACTGTCGAGGCAACATATGCCCAGCCCAACTGATAAAAGATGTGGCCAGAGACCTATCCCCATTTATTTCTAAATTCATTAATGCTTCCTTTGCATCAAGCGCGATACCAGACAACCTCAAACAATCATGGGTCCTCCCCCTCCTTAAAAAGCAAACTTTGGACCCGTCCATCCCGACTAACTACAGGCCAATTACAACGGTACCATTTCTGTTAAACATACTAGACAGAGTGGCTTACTTACAGATCCAAAAATACTTGGAGCTGCATCAACTATTAGGTACCAGACAATCAGGCTTCAGGCCTGAGCAGGGTACCGAAACCGCGCTTATCAATCTCAAAACCCAGGTCGATGAGCTGAGAGATCTTGGAAAAACAGCCTTACTCCTCCTACTCAGCGGCATTTGACTTGGTAGATCATGATGTGCTCTGTACCCACCTGGAATCTGCTGCCCACTTCTCCACACATGCCATTGCATGGATTAAGTTGTTCTTAAGTGGCAGAACTATGAGGGTTTTCTCTACCTCGGCAGTGGCTGACCCAGTACCTATCACATGTGGCGTTCCCCAGGGCTCCTGCGTCTCTCCTACCATGTATAACATTTTCCCGAAGCCCCTGTTTTATGATCTGGACCTTCTGGGTGTCACCTACACTAACTATGCAGATGACACTCAGATTCTCATCCCACTTTCGGGGGATTATGAACAGGATTTGGCCTTGGTGAATAAGATATACCTCATCATCCAGGCATGGATGGCCCGTCATGGTCTATGCCTGAATGATAACAAAACGGAACTCATCATACTGGGGAATACACAAAATATCAAAAGACTGAACAATGACTATTCATCATTTGTTATAGATGGCAACACCATTAAAGTAGCAAAAGAGGTAAAAACATTAGGTTTTTACCTCGACTCTTGCCTCTCTCTAACAAAGCAGCTGAGTGTGATGGCCTCTAGTACCGCATCCACATGTAAGTTGATTAGAGCAGCAAAACCATACCTGCCAGCTACCACCTGCCTCACCCTATCAAGAGCTCTGGTATTATCCAAATTGGACTATTGTAACGCATTATACATATGGTCTAATAAACACACGCTGCAAAAAATCTAAACCTTGCAGAACAATGCCCTCAGGGCCGCTTTAGGAATCCCAAGAAGATAGCATATCTCAGATGTCAGAAGACAATTTAATTGGCTCTCTACAGCGGACAAAATTAAACATAAAATTGTATCACTAACATTCAAAAGTATTAATGATTTAGCCCCCAAATACCTAACGGAAAGGTTCAAAAGAAGAACTTCCAATAGACCTACCAGAGAAGCATATACCAACCAGCTAGTTGTGCCCCCATTTAAACGGAGCACTGCCGGAGGCAACAGCTTCCCTGTCAAAGCAGCCCAGTTGTGGAACTCCCTCCCATCCTCTTTAAGGTCTAACCAATCCTATCCACAATTCAGACTTATCTGTATTAAAAGGCTCAAAGAAAACAACCTATAACTGACCGATACCAGGACAACCTACGTCTTACTCATCTGTTAATCTGTAGCTGAACGCATACTTATATGCTCATCTACCCCGCTTACTCCACCTTGCTTTTTGACTGTCAATGTATACTGTGTATACACCTCTGTGTACAAATACCTGTGTATATAACTCTGTATATAACTCTGTGTACAAACTTGTAGGGTAATCATTATTCTGTTGTCAATGTATCCTGTATCTACTTGGAATGTGTAACTGTAACCTGTAAGCTTAAAGTATTCTTGCACACGCGCCCGGATACCTTCGGCTCTGGCACGCGCTATAAATAAATAAATAAACAAACAAGCTAAAAGTAATCCCCACAGTGTTATACGGTTCTGAAACTAAATGTGTAAAGACTAAATTGTATTGGGATAGACATGAAGGTAAATTTTGGAAGTCCATATTGAACCTGCCAATGTCAGTCCCGATACGTTGATTCAGCACGAATTAGGATTGATTTCAATGCACGCTCATTATAAATGGAAAGTGTGTTCCCTTTATTGGAAATGTTTAGAAGAAAGTAACAGTAACAATAATAATGGTCTACTACGAATTCTGACAGACTGTGTGAAATTGTCAGTAAATACCTTTATTGATGTTTGGAAGACCAAAGCACAAGAATTCTTACACGATGCTGACATCCCTGTAGAATTACTTCTTAGAAATCCCATAAAGGCCAAAACTAAGTTATGGGAGTCAGATTGGATTGTCACACACAAACAATGTAAGATCTATAGTGAATTTGTACAAACCCCATTTGAGACCCAAAAATATGGTGTAACTACTTTGTATCTGATAAAGTCTCCAAACCGTTTTCACTGTGCAGGACTTCTACGCTTAAGGGTAAACTTGTGGCAAACTAAAGAGATTCTTGCCTGTTGGTATCCATCTGAGCATCAAACAACTGATTGTAGAGACTGCAAGCAGTCCCCTGAAACTTTAAAACATTTGCTGACAAAATGTCCTAAATTATCAACGAATAGACTTAATGACTTTGGGAAACATTTGAAGGATTGTCATGTCGTGGATGAACAGATGTTATGGACTCACCTGTTTCATCTGCGGACAAGTAACCTTGGTTGTGCAATAGTGAAACGCTTGGAAGGACTGGAGCTGACTCGCAATTAAGTACTATAATGTGATAAGGTGAATTGTATATACTTTGCTGTGTTGCATGGATTAAGATCCAAAAGGTGGATGTTCACTGTTTCAGGTGAAAAAATTAATTTTAATGATGATTTAAAAGTATTTTATAGTTTATAATTAGGTCACTTTAAAGATTTATTTTTCTTTTCTCGCTTTCTTTTTTTGAGATAAAAGAAAGTAATATGTATTTTTGTACAATTGAAAGGTTGATTTTACAGCCAGATCAATAAAAATCTATGTAGCCTACGCAATGTAGGCTGAGGCATCTGTCGAGCACTCTGTGGTCTAGCAGGGCATCGAGGCAGAGTAGGACAGCTCCGGTTTGGAAAGTGAAACCAAGGAGACAACTGATACAGAACCTTTGGATTCCCAAGACCCAGTATCCATCTCCAGAAAGCTGGTGTCAAGCCCAGCTATGGAGGATACTCCTGGCAACAAAAAGATCAAACCTATAAAAGGCACACACGCTGGTCGATTGGTAACAGTGCATGAGTCAAGTACGCAGATTCTCACATACACACACGGGACTCAACATCGGTGCACAAATCTAGTATGCCGAGGAAATCGAAATCTACTGAACTGCATAAACATTCCATGCCCGTTTTGCTGCATGTGGCGAAAAAGAAACTGGAGACGACAAGCCTCAAGTGGCTCACACCCGTCACTATGTTCCAAAGTATTGCAGGCCCTGAAAACATCATCTCAAGCATCATAACTAACTGTTTTGGTGCCTGTTTCAAAATGGACACAACACGGATCTAGTCGAACAGTGGGTTCCACTACCTCTAAAGAGGTATTAAAGAAAAAATGTGCCTCCCAGGTTGAGGAATATGAAGATGAGGAGGAGATTGTTTTCCCACCAATACCTACCTCCACTTTCTGGATTAAAGAGAAATTTGAAAATAACATTTATAAAATGCCCTCATTAATGGAGTTCTTAGATAAGCACCCTATCAGAAAGCATATTGTGACAGAGGAAGTCTTACCACATAAAAAAGTTAAACCACCTACCACACCATTGTTTCAAGTTCCCATTGAGGAAAAGGACCCATACCGATGGTGAAGGCGGCACACTGGCGTAAGAACCAGGTACTGAACCCGATGACTACCCAGCGCCTTTGCCTTATACTGTTTTGTAGACCGACATAACTCTCATCCATGATCCTGTAGGTCGCTGTTCCGAGACGCTTATCGCTTGATATGCTTTGAACTCTGAAGTAAACTGCTCTGAGAATGGGTGTGTGTGGCTGGCTGACATACCCTGGAGCAAACGTGGAGGGGAGACTAGAGTTGGCGTTGCAGCATACTGGGACCTCCCCTGCACTCTCCTTGCATGTCGCCTCACCCTGGCGCTGTGCAAATATCTTGGCAAAAGTGTGTCCTAGGGCCTTGAAATGTGGTTTTCAAGGTCACATAGAGACCTTCGAGTTGTATTCCTCTCATTGAGATGCTTAAAATGTGCTTTGTCCGGTCCTTCTACGACCACATTGACGTTTTGCCGATTTCAGGCAACCATCTCATGTGGGAAGAGGCTGAAATCCGGGCAAAGGGGTGGCGTGTCCAAATGTCATGTAGCCAGTAATGTCCACAGGGTCCTAATGGGTAACTATGCAAAATGTCGTGCAGATTGGTGGAACAATGTGGAATTGTATAAGGAACAAACTATAATGAAGATTATTTTGAGATTCAAGAGTCAGAGGAGGATACAGATTTCGTTGATGAAATCCTTAATAAGAAGAAGCAGGTAGGGCAGTATGTTCCCTTATTGCAATCAGTGAAGAGGAGAATTGGTCTGTCTCACCACTCACAAAAGCGGTTAACCCCTGCATAGGATAATGTTTCAAGCCTGGTCCAACAGATCCTCCTTAATATCCGAACATCTTAAGCCAGATTCCCCTGTAGTCAGTGTTCCAGATAAGATTTTCAGGTGGGAGTATTTTACTCCCTATTTTTAAAGTTTGAGAGTAAATGTGCTTTTAAGAGAGTAAAAATGACTTTTCTCCTTTGCAAGAGAGTAAAACGTATATGTGACATCCAGCCGACGCATGCAAAAACTTTAAGGAAATCATTACTATGCGGTAGCCTTCTGCATTGACATAATACACCTTTCATTTATTTCTCTGGCCATTTGATCTCCTGTATATAGTTAAATGTTGAAAACACAAAAACCTAGCCAATTACATAGTAAAGCAAGCCTGAATTGTATTGTATGTTTTGAGGTTCGATAGCAGAATTGTCTTTTGATGTTTAATGAAAGTCCTCATTTCCTGGAGCTATTACTACCTAATGGTATGCCAATACTATGATACAACATTGCAGAGAAGCAATGCTAAATTTCATATCTAATATTGTGGTCAAATGGTCATTTATATAGCACCTTTGGCAAAGCGATGTACGTATAACATATTTATCACTATTATCACCAAACCGAAGTTGGTACTCCTTTATCGACCTTGAAAGGATGAAAGGCTGAGATGGCCTTGCCGCGATTCAAACCTGCAACCTACAGATCACGCACATATCGCAGCAATGAGTGCTCAACCAGCTCAGCTATCTTATTGGCTAACATCTTTCAGAGGTCAGTTAACTGAATATCGACTGTGGTATAATAACCACAGTGGCTAGATGTTGGTCGAACCATGTATGAAGCGCTACATAAAGTTAAATACCTATCTGTATTATCACAGGGACAGGTTTTGCTGAGTTTCTTTTTCTATTACCAATGTAACTTTCATTTGTTTGTTTTAGAACAGCTCTTCCTGGCGAGTCAGGTTTTGGATGTTTTAATTGTAGTCTTGAAGATTTGAGAGTCTAGAACACCTGTGATTGGTGTAATGACAATCACTCGCCCTTGAGAAAAGACACTAATGCCACTGACCATTTATAGAATGTACCTCATTGACTGCAAGGTTGAATGGATGTAAACTATATTGTGCATAGTCATCATTTTACACATGTTTTTTTATAATTAGAGTGTAAATTAAAAGTGTAAAAATGCACACAGCACAGGAACTCTGAAAAATACAATTGTGCAAGACTGGAATTAAACCATTCCTTTTATCACAGTGTGCAGTTTAATTTTTTGAAAGGCTTCAGAGAAATACATTCTGTTTCCATGGCTTGCAATTACATCCATATAAATAAACATCTAAAGAACCCTTCTGGTGTCTATCAAGTAACCTGACCTTTGCACTGACCTCTTCTCTAAACTTGTGTGTAAATGTATACAGGAAAATAATAAATCTGTCGTATTTACAAGATGTTCATGCATAAAAAGGCCTAGTACGCACCTTATCTGGAGGCCTGCTTGTAGTTACAACTACTCGCAAGAGGGTAGTAAGACCCTTAGCCTTGTATGAAGCGCCACCTGATAGGGAGAGCAAAATGATATATGCTCTAGGAAAGAAATGTACAGCGGCAGCATACAAACCTAGAATTGCCAATACGACAGCCCTCATGGCTAGTTTTAATAGGGTGCAATGCGATCAGATGTAGGATCACATTGACGATGCTCAGGAGCCCTTAAAATCACAAATGCATAAAGTCTTAGTGAAGGGAAAACAGTCTGCTAATACAGTGCTTACAAATACACTTGATTCGGCAGGGCCTGCAGGTAGACTAGTGGGTGAGGGAACTTTAGTCAAGACCTGCTTAGTTTTCTAGGGGATCTGGTTTCAAACCGGAAACTCAAGCCACCCTCCTTAACATGCTAATTGAGGAGAATGTTTCTTTTGGTAAGGTGGCTAAGGATGCCTTGTAAAAAGCCAAGAAAGAGCTTGAGGCTCTAAAGACATAAAGACATTGGGGAAAATGACGGCTAAATCCTTCCAACAGTATTTTTTTTTTTTTACCACCAATCGACGTGGTTTTTGTTCCCTAAACTTTCCTAGAACATCTTCGTAATGCACCTATCCATCAGTCTCAGGATCAAGTATTTAGGCTTCAAACCAGAGTCAGCATAGTGCAACACCCTCTGGTTTTCAAAGACAATATAGGAGAGGAAGAAGCCAAACCTCTAAAGGAGTGGCCACTGGCTCAAAGCAATGACACCCTATTTCACGTTCCCTCCCATGTCACCTCTGTTGGGGGTCAGATAATGGGCCTCATTATATGTTTGCCAGTCCGGGAGCTAGGGTACCGGTAAGCATGCCAGTTCCGTAGTTCCTGGCCTGGCAAACTACAAGTTCTGCTTGCGGGTGCCATTGCGGCCGCCATGTCTGACATGGCAGGTGTAATGGCGCCCACCAGCAGAGCATGTCGGATGCACCGGCACCGTTGACAATGGTGCCGGTGCATCAAGCTTTCCCATTCAGCCCTATCGGGCTCAAGTGGGACTGGGTAAGAATTTTTTTCTGGCACCCAGGAATGGGCAAATACCGGGTCTGGCAAGGCCGTAATGACACGGTAATTGCCCATTTCTGGGCACTGGAAAAAAAATATCGGCGGCAGCCGTGCCTGTATTAACGCCAGCCTCGTAATGAGGCACAATATCATATACACATGCATGGAAGTAAATAACGAAAGACAAGCAGGCATTGTCAGTCATATGGAAAGCGTATTGCATCGAATTCACAGAGAAGCCATGCAATCTACCCGAAAGAACAGGAGAATGCTGCTACAACATCTACAAATCCTGTGAACAGAGATTCAGACCCTACTCAAAAAAGAAGCAATCAAACCTATTCTGCAATCGCAGATAAACAGGGGTATTTATTCTGTGTACTTCCTTGTTCCAAAGAAAGGCTAAACAAAAGGACCTGTGTTTGATATAAGACCAGCCAGCACATATGTCAAGCCCCAAAAGTTCAGTATGACAACCTTCAACCTTGCAGGAGGTCCTACCCCTTTCCAGAGGGCAATTTTCTTGCAACACTGGATATGAAAGATGTATACTGAAATATTTCAATGCTGCCAGCACATCGAAACTACAAAACATTCAAACTCGGTCCTCTTCACTATCAATTCAAAGTATTCTCTTTCGGGATTGCATCAAACTCTCTAGTGTTAACGAAGGTGCTGGCTGTCATAATGGCACACCCACAGGGACGGAATTCCAGTGGACCCTTAACTGGATGACTGGTTAATAACAGCAAAGCCCAGATGTATGACACAAAATTACCCAGATAACCATCAATCGCCTACATAAATTTTGATTTTTCCATCAACAAAAAGAAATCGTCTAGTCCCCAGCCAACAAACCATTTTAGGGACTGTTATCAACATAGGAGCTACTGCTATGTTCCCCTCCAACAAGAGGGTCCAAAACCTGTTAAAACCAGTCCCCTGTTATGTTGCCGGTCGATGTATGACCGTGAGGAAGGTCATGCGTCTGCTCGGCAGGATGGCACCTTGCATCTTTATCGTTCTGCATGCCAGACTATGCGTCATGTACATGAGTAGTTAGCGAAACAGTGGTCTCAGTCAGAGGAGGGCGATCTAGTGGAAGTTTCTCACACACTAGTGTTGACCTTCAAATGGTGGACATAAGAAAACCTGTTAAAAGGAAAAGCTTTTGTCTATCTGCCAACTCACCTCATGGTTACAACGGACACATCACTGACTGGGTGGGTAGTCCATTGCTTGCACCTCGCAAAGTAGGGAACATGGTCTCTACCACTGAGAAAGAGGCACATACATGTTCTAGAACTTTTAGAGCACATACATATTCTAGAATATTTAGCAGTATAAAGAGCACTGCATTCTTTCCAACAACTCATGAAGGGGATATGGTGCTAATGACAACGGACAGCACAACAGCCATGTTTCACATCAACAAACCCAGTGAAACACATTCCCCAAACCTGTCCGAATTCACACAGAAGATTTGGAGGCTGTGTCTCCACAGTGGGATACATCTCCAAGCCCAACATGTTCCAGGGGAACACAATTGTCTGGCAGACACCTTAAGCAGAGCTCAACCCTTGGAGTGGGAATTACATCTAAATGTGCTCGAGCACATTTTCCCTCGATCAGGGCAACCAGCAATAGACCTTTTCGCAACAGCAGAACATTTTAAATGGCCAAGCTACGCCTCCAGATACCCACAGAAGGGTCCTTCAGGAATGCACTATGGATCAATTGGTCAGGGATATTTGCTTGTGCTGTTCCCCAGCGCTACTCTTGAACAGTGATCCATAAAATGTACCAGGAGTTCTTGACAAAAATTCCCATTGCACCAATGTGGGTGAGTCAGACATGGTACTCCCACCTCCTGAAAAAAAAAAGTTCATACTGAACTTTTGAGTCTCTGTCCACTGGTAACATTGACACCCACTCAACATACTGTCACAGGTTCACATTTTACACCCTCAACCTCACACAATCAACTTAGCAGCTTGGCTCCTGAGGTCAGAGTTTCGACACCTTAATTTACCACATAAATGCATGGAAATATTAAGAGGCGCTTAAACCCAACAATAGGCAGTGCTACTTCAGTAAGTGGAAAAGGTTTGTAGAGTGGTGTAGAAAGTCAAATATCAATCCTATTGACTGTTCACCATCACATATTCTGCATGACCTCTTTAATGTACTAGACTCAGGACTAGTTTTAAATGTATTAAAAGTTCATTTGGCAGTGCTGTCTGCATACATCATCTGAAAACGCTTCCAAGCACTGATTGCTAAACCACCACCGGGTTGGGATTAAATATGGTACTAAGCAAGCTCATGGGTCTGCCTTTTGAGCTAATGCACAAAGACCTCACTTATAAAGTGTATTTTCTTGTTGCATTCACATCTATTTATAGCATCAGTGAGCTTCTAGCTTTGTCATTAACTGAGCCTTTGGTTTCAGTGCATAAAGAGGTGGTTTTAAGAACACACCCGTGTTTTTCACCAAAATACATATCTAAATTTCATGTCAATCCATTGAATTACCAGCTTTATCTCACAACTCAGGGGAAAAGGTCCTTCATTCACTGGATGTACGTAGGGTAGTCATGTACTACCTTAAATAAAAAAGAAAACAAAGCCCCTGAGAAAGACTGGTCAGTTCCTTGTATCTCTAGCAGCCCGAAGAGAAGGAGGCCCTGTCTCAAAATCTACCATGGTCAGGTGGATTATAAGGTGTAGCCAAAAATGTTACAGCCTCTCAGGTAAAACGCCTCCCTTCAGACCTAGGTCACACTACATGGGGCTTTAGCTTTCATTGCGAATGTGCCACTAGAAGATATATGTAGAACTGTGTTGACACTCAAGCTAGAAATGATTTGCAAGTGTTATGTTAAGTTGATTTATACCACGCACCGTTACCATTTGCATGGTGTACAGGTGCTCACTTGGCTCTGTAAAGAAGATGGTGAGGTGGGTTAGTGAGGGAAGAGGGATAGGATACAGGTTGTGCTCATCCGGAGATGCTTGCAGAACCAGGAGAATCTGTTTGTGCGTGTCTGCTTTCTAAGCGTGCACCGGCTTGTGGGGTAAGACCCAGTGTCTGGGATTGTTTGTTTGCAGATGTTTGTTGTGGTGGATGTGTGGTTTGTGTGTTTCATGTGTAGTGTGGCTGGCCCTTTAGGGCATGTGTGGTACTTGGTAGGTATGAAGGAGAGGAGTTGGAGCGGGGTGATTAGTACTGTGGCAAGCTTCAGAGTGTAGTACGCTTTCAACACAGAGGCAGGATTCAGAGGGCAGCAGTAGCCTATCGATACAGTGTCTATACTTCAATAATTCAGCTAAATGCAATGCATTGGCTATCCCCTTGATTCTTCTAAGTGCCATACATTGGCTACCTACAAAATTCATCAGAGTGCAACACACTGGCTCCCCTGAATATACATCTAAGCGTAATACATTGGCTACCCTTGCAAATCTGCGTTGAATACATTGGCTGCACTGATTATGCATTGAAGTGCAATACATTGGCTACTGTCCCAAATTCATCTGAGTTCAATACATTGGCTACCCTAAATATTCATCTGAGTTCAATTCAATGGCTAGCCTAAGTATTCATCTAAGTGCAATACATTGGCTACCTTAAAAAAAATCATACAGTGCCACCATAAAATGTATCTAGATGTAAAACTATGAGAATCAACACAGTGGTAGTTGCATGGTGGCGATAAAGTAATGGCAGGTTTTCGTAAGCACAGCACGGGCTGCGCTCCCAATTCCTACCACCTTACCCGTTTGTAGCAGTAGACTGCTTAGTATGGCGAACAGGCAAATAGGGAATGGGGAGCTGCCCTTTGCCTTTGGCCGGCTGCCTTGGGCGAGTTACTGATGAGAGGGCTTCCGGGTCAGCTGACCTGTAATGCTGCTAATAGGAGGATGGTGGAGAGGAGAAAGGAGGGCCGAGTGAAGAGGGAGGAAGGGCCAGGCAAGAGAAATGCCTAAGGCAATGGCATGGCTATGGTCTTTTATGGGGCTAACTACACCAGCAATGGGTCAGGGGGTAGAAATTAAACTTACTGCTTCAGCATTCAGGAAGCCAGTGTGACACACAGTGATACTCCATTTGTTTTTGTCATTTCAGTTAACCCACCATCTTCACCGGGTACTGCTTGCTAGTCTATGCAAAACATGCGTGTCTAAGAAAATCCACAATCCTTAGAAGACCAGTGATAATCTTTCTGTTGCTTATATCTGCTTAGATTCACATGCGCCCACCCATCCTCCCCGCACTGGGAATAGACTGTATCACAAACCACATGTTGCATTGGTTTTTAATTATATGGTATTGCTCACTGCTCAGACCTGCATTGCATTGGATTCGATTCCACAATGGCCCGGAGGACGTCTTTGAGAGTTACACTCTCTAGTGCCTGCCTTAGAAAAGAAGAAAGGACTACACTGTCCAACTCCTCCTCTCTTTGTGACCACGCCTTTCCATTTCCTTCATCTGCCTCTGAGCCTGCGCACCGGTGCAAGTACTTTAAGTACTGTTTGCTGGAAGCACTCGCTGTATTGCTCACTGCTCAGACCTGCATTGCATTGGATTCGATTCCACAACGACCCGGAGGACGTCTTTGAGAGTTACACTCTCTAGTGCCTGCCTTAGAAAAGAAGAAAGGTGATTGTGGTGGCAGAGCTTTGTACTTTATTATTGTTAACTGGAGGGACTACTTGCACGTTTGTGCTTGTGAACTTATGCGCGCTTTGTGCTTTTGAACTTACGCATTGTGCACACTAGCACGTTTTGTGCAGTGTCCTTGCATTGAACCTTGCAACATATCCACAAAAAAAAAAAGTGTATTTTTTTTTTTACCTTTCGTGTTTATACCTTTCTTTTCTTTTATTTACTAGGACTACACTGTCCAACTCCTCCTCTCTTTGTGACCACGCCTTTCGATTTCCTTCATCTGCCTCTGAGCCTGCGCACCGGTGCAAGTACTTTAAGTACTGTTTGCTGTTCGCGGTGCGCGCAGCGCGGTGCTGGGCCAGCTATTACTCTTTTCTGGTTCTATTTGTAAGTGAATTTGGATTTTATTGTTTGTGGCTTCAACAGTATCAAATGCGAAGATAGTCATTGAAAATTGTCTATTGCTCAGTGCTGATTGCACATTGAGTTTTGCTTTCGCGTTGAGCGGTGTGTCGCATTCAAGTATAGCTGTTGCTCGGTGGGGCCCTTGCTCACCCTAGATCACTTTAAGTGTATCTTTCTTCGCCATGCTTCCATACACAGCATACAAGCTTACCACAAACATGCCAACTATTGCTCCACTGGTGTTGATGTCACAGCCCCAATCTTCATCAACAAAGACAGCGGAATCTATAGTGGCACCCCAAACATTTTTTAATGCTATGTCTGTCACCCCTGCAAACCTGCCCAAACAAACCCGTTTTCCATTTGAAGAGATAAATGGCGGTATAAGTATCACACCTTTAGAGTCTTCTGTCGTTGTCCCTTCAAGTATGACTTCTACTCCTTCTCCTCTCACAGTTGGCAAAATCAGTACCTCGCAGCGTACACCATTGAGGTGCTCTAATCCTTGCCCAATTTCAGATCGAACCATGATTGAATCTATCAAGTCCTGTCATAAAGTATACGATGCGAACATGTCTATTTCTCCCATTGCTTTCCCACTCTCACTGTCTGATCCTCAAGTCATATCCATTCATGAAAGTCCATCTGAGTTTATTCACATGAACAGCGAGGCGCAACGTATCAGCAGTGTCCCTGATGACTCTACCGTTCCGCCCTCAGATATTGCTCTTCCTATTCTCAACTCGTTTGCTCTACCAACACCACGCCCTCTCAAACCACAGCTGCTCAACAATGCTGCTCAAACCATATCAATGATTCAACCCACATTGATTGCCATCAACACAGCAGTGTATAGTCTGTGTAAACTCTTCGAATCACTGGATACCAAAGTGGCTCGACAATCAACCCAATTCGAAGATCTGATGCAGTGGCTTTCGATGCAACATCTTACCAAAACTAAGGTCTACAAAGACAAGTTAGAGCAGTCAGTGGTTATGTTGCCCAGCCCGTCGATTCTTCGTGATGTTACCCCACCCATTTTACCAACCTCCACTGATCCAGTGAAAGAAGCACCCTCACGCCGACTGATACCCTGTCCCTTGCCCTTAATTCAAGGCATTATTGGCTGGGACCTGGTGCCTGAGAATCATGATTCTATTCCAATCCTGATTCCAAAAACAAAAACTGGGGCTTTAGAGGGTATAATTGCACCATCCAGTGGTGTTTCGATGGACACACAAGGACTGAGCGATTTTACACGTCCAACAGTTGAGAAACCAAAAAAGAAAAATAATAAAAAACAAACCTTTATTCCAATAAAAAAAACGAAAAACATGATTGGAATTAAGCACCCAAAGAGCACCTTGTCTGCCTTTTTTAAAGCCCTTAGTAAGAAGAAAACAACTACAGCTAACTGTGACTTGGGTGATATGGAAACTGTTGCTCCCATACATCCTGTAGGGACAGAGGAGCCAGGTACTCTTCTAGCTTCCCCCAATATTGGCTTGACCCAGGATGCCCCGTCCGTGTCCCGGTCACCTTTAACACAATTGGTACAAGCTTTAAGTGTGTTTCAGAAAACATCTACACCATTTTTAATTTCAGATAAAAGTACCACTGCTCAAAATCTTCTACTTCCACGTTCAGTGCAATCACAGATACCACTTAAATCATCAATGAAAAGTAGTGCTGGTTCGTCCCCTGTGAAGTTATGTCCTCAGCAACTCCCCGCCCCTGCTCAAGTTCCCTGTGATTTTGTAAGTCACCCCAAGATGGTCACGTTTGCGCCTATGCCCAGTGACACACACACTATCAATGCCAATAGCATTCAATCTTTGACAGATGAACTTAAAAAGAAAGTTGATGAATATCTTTCCGCCAAGGTGGTATCGATGTTCACGCAAGCTCAGGGCGATTCTACAAGATCACTAGCATACCCAGTTAATGTGAATCAAACCCCTATTATTGCACCTCCCGAGGTGGCAAGAAATCTCAGACCAAGTTGGCCCTCCTATATAAAAGGGTCCCCGCGTAACAATAACAAGCGCTGGCCCTCCGGGCAACCCAATTCGGGACAAGCTCAATGCCACACTTTAATTCTCAAATGTCGAGAAGGTGACAATCAAATGTATGATCTTAATAGGCAAAGTGTCCTGAATATTTTTGGTGACATTGATGAACTACGTAATATCACTTCACGCGATATCGATCTGGTCGAATTTATCTCCGAGGCCACCTTGTCCATAGTTAGACTCTGGATTCCATCAGGCATAGTGCATCAATCAATATGGCGCAACAAAATGGCCTTATTCAATATGGGGTTTTTACTGGTAGAGGAACCAGAATTCGCTCGCTTGCCTTTGAACACTCCGGTCATTATCCCCAAGATATATCAGGGCTCCCGTGGTAAATCCAGAGAAACGTGGACATCTGAGAATTCTCGGTATTAACCACCAAAAGGAGAAATCAGAAACACATTGTTATTTGTCAGCTGGAACACAAGAGGGCACAAAAATCTTCATTCCTCTTTTAAAGAAATGCCTTTGTTATACCATCTCATCGCTTTAAAAGATGTATGGCTCACCAAAGCTCCGATATGGGACAGCTATGAAATAGCCCTGATCCCTGCAGTAGTGACTGCAGGCAGACCGGCATCAGGATTGCTGGTGGCTGTTAACATTAAATTAGGGTTTTCAGTCACTGCCTGGGCATCTGTAGGTGCTCACATACAGCTTGTAAGAATCCATAATAAAGTCCTAGTCTTTGCTGTAGTAAATATTTACCGCAATCCGCTCAGCATGCCTGATGAACCCTTTTTTGCAGGGCTACATGACATGCTTGATCTAATCTCACTTGGTAAATCAATTATGTATACCATCATACTTGGTGATTTGAACCTCAACTGTTGGAAGATGGGTGCCAAAACTCAAGGTGCTCACAAATGGGAGTTGATTATGTCCGAACGCAACTATCACATGGTGAATGGCTCAGTACATAATGATGTCCCCCCGCATTACACTTGGCATAGAGGGCAATCAAATAGTATCATAGATTATATCTATGTCGACACCAGGCTTTTCCAACAAATAGACCACCTTGAGATTATTGACCATCCTAAAAGTGATCATTGCCTCCTGTCCTTACAGTGCACGTTCCAATATACAATGCCATCTAGAGATTCTTATTATTGTGGCAACGTGGGAGTAAACAACTCACGCACACGTCTCAAGTGGACTGCAAACTCCCTGAACCAGTATGAACATCTCATAATGAATAGGGCCCTCCATTGTAATAGCATCGAATAAATAGATTTGCTACGTTCATTTGCTTAGACTATAAATATACCGAAATCCGACTCGATCAAACATTTACATACCTTTGATCTGGTAGTTTCCAAAAGAAGGACAGAATTTAGGATGCTTAAAAGGAAAATTTTACTCTCAATTAGTGCGGATAAGTGGCAGGCAAAATGCCAATATAAGAACTGGCTCAGTGGGCGCAAGTCCTTGTTATTCCAACGAGATAGTGAAGCCATGAGTAGGGCTATGAGTAATAAAAATTCGGCTGGCATGTGGTCGCTGCTGAATAGTCATTCATACCATCACCAAGCAGATGCTCAACTGAATGGGGTCTCTGAACATATGTGGATCAAGCATTTTTCAACACTATATGCTGACCCTTGTTATAACCACACTACATATTTGCCAGTGTCAACATCTAGTTGGAATTTAAAAGTCTCGGTTGAGCAAATTTTTGATTTAATCAAAAAATTGAGTTCTTCAAGAGCAGAAGGACCAGACGGGTTGTCAAACCATATGTTTAAAAATCATCCAGACAATTGGTCTAAAATCTTATTCACAATCTTTAGTGACATATTACGCACCCGTTTGATTCCTACATCATGGAAGTCCTCAATCATAATTCCAATCTTTAAAAAAGGCGACCGATCACTACCTGCAAACTATCGACCGATTGCGTTACTAGATGCCCCAGGGAAAATCTTTACTAAATTGGTACTAGCCGAATTCAATACTTGGACAGGAAATAATAAATTCAGTGATTCCAACCAAACTGGCTTCATGGCAGGAATGGGAACCAACATCAATCTCATGACCTTGAATGCAATCAAAGCTCAGTGCCAAGAGACAAAGCAACAGTTGTTCTTGGCTTTTATTGATCTAAATGCAGCCTTTGACTCTGTGAGTCGTCCTTTATTATTAAAAAAACTCTTAAGAGACGATTGCCCAGCGACCCTGTATGATATTATACATTTGTTGCACCATGACACGTCCATACGAATACGCATTACACTAGATGGTCTTTTAACAGACAATATATCGACCTATCGTGGTCTAAAACAGGGCTGCTCTTTAGCCTCAGCGGTGTTCAATTATTACATCCATGATGTTAAATTTGCCTTTTCAAAGGTCATCTCCGATTCTCCCAGACTGTTGACCCATGATGTTCAATCGCTTATGTACGCAGACGATCTAGTGCTTATCTCTAGAACTCAGGTGGGGCTACAACGGCTTCTAGATACGTTCTATCAGTACGTACAATCTAATGAACTAGCTGTCAACACGTCTAAAACTCAGATCATTCAATATTCGCTCAGGCCCAGTCTCATTTGTGTGGTCTATAGGCTGCACCCCACTCGGCGTAATTCCAAGTTATTGCTACCTAGGCATGATCTTTGAGGGTCAGTTGAAACCCCATGGGCAGCTGGAGAGGATTGAGTCCAAGCTACTTTCATCCATTTCACAAGCCTGTGTCATCATGTATAAATATGGCAAATTTTCCATCCTCCCAGCATGGCATTATTGGACCAAGAAAGTCATTCCCATGCTATTATATGGCTTGGAGACTCTTCCCGCAGATACTGCATTCAAGTTCGAGCAGTGGGAAGCAAAATATTGGCGCACAATTCTTTATTTACTGCAATGCGTCCCTAACTCATGGATGAGATATGAGCTTGGCCTAACCTCTCTAGAAGCCCATTACAACTGGCGTTTATGTTCACTTTTTGGGAAATGCCTGCGGTCGACCACCGCAAATGTATTGCTTAAAACACTTTCTTGTTACATCTTCTCAGCAAAGAAATCTAGTTACATCAAAGACTGGCTAAATCGTGTGTATTTGATAATGGCTAAAGCAGAAGTTACAATTGATCTGTTGTTGTTGAATCCTAATAAAGCCAAATCTAAAATTCATCAAATAGATTGGATCAACACATGTGAATTATGCATAATGTATCGAGACAATGACATTGCACGCTTCCCACCAAAAAAACTTAGAACATTACCACCGTATCTAATACGTTCACCAGCCCTAAAATATAGATCAGGAATAATGCGTTTTCGTTTTAATTTATGGGCAACTTTGGAAGTAAGGGCAAAAATGTAGATTGGCAAGCCCAGAACAAAATGTTTGCAGATTCTGTCAAGAATCGCCTAGAGGTGAAACATTAGTTCATATATTAACAGAATGTGCCCCACTTACCTCCAAAAGACAAATAGCCTTTGCAAGACATTGTCAATATCTCAGAAACATCACACAGGTCGAATGCTGGTCGGTCCTGTTGGGGTCAAATAACATAGCAATCCAGATAGCAGCTGTTAATTTTCTCACCAGTCTCAAATTAGATATTTAACAGAAGGGAGCATTTAATTAAATGTTGTATGTGGATTTTCTTCTATTTCTTCCTTTGTTTTATTCATGTCATAATTAATGTAAATAATGCAAATAAGTTTTATTTATTGTGACATGTTTGATGTATGTTAAACTATGTTAAATGCTGTATTTTTATTTGTCTTTTTGAAAGGTTGATTAAATTCAACCAAATCAATAATAAAAAAATTAAAAAAAAATAAAAATTATATGGACTTCCTATATGTAACTTGTCACACTCACAGTCCACTATAAACTTCATGCATCCTCAGGAATGGAAAAATAACAATCTGAGGTCCTCGACGCATGAAGGATCATGGGTACTGTACATGTCACAGTAGGGATAGTATTTTGGTAACGCTTTGTCGACAAACAGTTTTTAACTTTTTAAATAAACAATTAATATTCTGTGCCAACCACTAGATGGCTTATGCAAAGCATGTGAATCTAAGCAGATACAAGCAACGGAAAGACTATTAGTGGAAGGTAATGTTTGTCATATACTTTAATCAAACGCATTATCGGCAGTAGCACTATCTAGAATTCACTGTACAAAACTCACCCCTGTAGCAAGAACCAAGAGGATGCAACAGATAGAGGAATGTAGCTCTCTGGTATAAATACAGAGGTACCTGAATATGTCTCTTTTTCCTTTGCAGATGTTGCTGTGGTGCTCCGGATGGAAGCACAGCGTAGCGTGATCGAATGCGATGTTTTGGAAGTGCATACGTTCTAATATTGTTTTTCCTTTTCTCGTTATTGCAGGTCACGATGTTTGAGCAGCAGCTGTGGTAGCGGTTCGCCGGAAGTCCTTAAGCTAGTACTCACAGGTGAGTGATGTTTCTTCGTCTCTCGGTTTCTACAGATTGCAGTCCCGTTGAGATGCTGAGTGCTGGATGGTGTTTTCTCAGGTAAGACAGAATAATCTTGTTCTTGCAGGACTACAGGAAGATGCTGAAGACCAGGAGCTAGACACGGTGAGTGTCACACTGCTGGTTGCAGAATAACGCCAAGCGTGTTCTGGAGTCAGGGTGTGGTTGATATAGCCCAGGTAAGGTAGTACCAGGGAAAGTAGTTCCAGGTCTGCCAAACCCAAAACACTATACTGCATGGCTTGGTTCTTAGAACTAGGAGAACTAGGCTGTGTGAGTGCTTCCATGTTGGATTTAAAGGCCCATGTACACAAATGGGACCTAGTTTGAACAGCCCTTCCTTCCTACATATGAGCCTGGTGCCAAAGGCACCAGGACTGGCTCCAGAAGCCCTTTTGCAGTGGTTTTAAGGCCATCAGGGTTCTGGTGGGACCTGCTTGTGGCACAACTTGTGCCCCCTCACAGTGGTCATGACAGATGGTCAGACACTAGTGAGTCTGCGCTGAGGGCATCAGAGTTAGCCACACAGTCAGACCGACATGAAGAAGTATCTCACGGTCAGAGGGGGTGTCTCCACCACCCGATGTGAGCAGGCTTAGGACATTGCTAGGCAGGCGGCGATGCAGGAATATCACCCCTGCAATAGACAGGAGAACAATGAGAGGAGAGAGAGGGCTATGCATCCCAATTTGCGTTACTCGAGAAAGGGGGAGCAAGACCACAATATATTCCATGGCCACACATGGATCGAGAACATTTGAAAAACAAGCTTCCAATGTTGACATCGGGAGCTGTAAAATGATACACGAGTTAGAAAAAAATGACAGGAGGGAACACGTTAGCTATTGGGGATATCAGGGGTCTCTTAATTGCCATACTTGATGAGAGAGCAGATGATCTGTGGACATGGGCAGGTTACCCTGGTGTGACCACAATTAAAGGATAGTTCCGGGACTTTTTTTTTATTGTCTCTACGGTTCGGCCATGTGTTTTTAAGCATAACTCGGTAGATCGTAGAAAACTTTCCTATGGACCTTACCCGACTTTTCGTCCATTAACGCACTCGAAATCAGCCGCCATTTTCTGATAATCCTATCATTTCCCCCCATCGCCCTGGCTCACCTGCTTTTGCGGCACTAAATCAAATCCCCCGCCCCTGAGCCTGACATCAGCAGACGCGTACCGCCCATTTCCCAATGCCAAAGCACGTTTCGTGTCA
Source organism: Ambystoma mexicanum (assembly GCF_040938575.1). NCBI lineage: Eukaryota > Metazoa > Chordata > Amphibia > Caudata > Ambystomatidae > Ambystoma > Ambystoma mexicanum. The sequence continues at coordinate 1,092,613,832 of NC_090932.1, forward strand.
ACAATCGCTGCGCCTCAGCTAATGAAGTGTCGCCATGGAAATGGCAGGACGCCTCTTTCCTCAATAAGTATAAACACACCGTTTCACAACACACAGCAGCAGATTTTCGATTCCATTACTCTCTCTGTGTTACTTTGAGTATTCTGTGACTCGTTTCTGTGCTCTGGTCAGCTACCTTCGCCGCTTCTAGGCCTTGTGAACACCTGTACCATCTCTGTAAATTATTTTACTTTCTTTACCACACAATGGCTACAATAATGCTGTATATGTACGAGCCCGAGTACACCGAAGAGGAACTACTGGAAAGGCTAGCACGCGAAAACGATGGGGGATTCGGACGGCAGTTGGGAGGACCAGTCAACGGATGAAGAGCCTGGACCATGTCGCATGGACGGCGTCTCCACCTGGTGCACATGAAATCGGTGCAAGCTAATGCCAACTGAGGAGGAGAACTGCTGCTGCCGTGAAAATTCCGGGTGCTTGGCCTACATTTTGGAAGGCGAGCCAAGTCCGCAATGCATCACCGAGCTGCCAGAGTTCAGGGAAGCCTGCCTCTCACGGACCGTGTTGAGGATGATGATGGTGCTTATGCACGAACTTCGCGGCACTGTTCGTCCGCGTAATCCGAGTAACGAGTAAGTATACTCTGGTTTTGATGTCAGTGATGCCACTACTATGTCATGGTCGTCTCCCACATATAAAATTACATCTACATATCATTCGAATGCATGTAAATTGGTTCCATATTGTGCATTTTCTAGATAGAATTTTTTTCAAAGCAGAATGACATTTTTTACCTGAATCGACAGTGATAAGAAAGTTTTGTCATTTTAATACAGTTTGCATCTTTCATTTTCACAGGTGGTACAGGCTGGTGGCCTATCGTTGCTTCACTTGGTGGCTTCACGGGAGGCTCGGACACCGCGTTCGGAGAGTAATACCTGCCTGTGCGGTACTTGCCATTAGACAACATTTCCCCAGCGACAGTGGACAATACCGCGGATTTTCCCTGGATGTGCTGCAACCGGAACTTTACAATGTGTAATGTTTATTATTTATGTTCAATTGAAATTAAGATCTAAAATAAAACCCAACATATATTTTAACAATGGTTGTTTTGATTTTTTAAATGAATCTAGTGTGTCTCCATTGAATAGTCTTCCTGTGCCTTGTCTTGTCACACCACATGTCTCCGGCCAGCATCCTCCCTCACGTTGGCCGCCCACCTTCAATCCACATAACCGTTGAACCCATATGCAGCAGACATACATATGTTATTTTGCGGGTTGGCATCAAGCCTCCCGGCCTTGCCTCCTCCCCCAAAAATACTTACCACACCACTTTGTTCAAGCGTTGGCAATAAAAGGAAGGCCGTTGGATTTTATTGATACAAAACATGGTTATAGGTAAATAATCAATATGGTTGATCATAATAAATCATCCTTTTGGGCACCGGGTACAGAGATGACCCCCTCTGGCCCGTGCCGCCTTGCCACCACAGGCCAGCCTGCTGCTGACTAACTGCCTAGGCATCCAGGGTCTCCAGGGTGAACTGCACCCATATATTCTCCTGGGAGGCTGAGGTATTTATAAACTCACCCCCCTGCCTTCCATGTACTAGATCCTTCAGCCTGCCTCTTACATGCAGTTAGATGGCCTCTCCTTGGTGAGGCCCTGCGGCAAACGAGTCTTGCCTGCACGACCAGTGCCCTAATCCACCCCCCCCGCCCTATCAAAGGCAGTTCGCACCGGGGTACTTGCGCTGCCAAGTGGAGCAGTCAGGGAGCGATAAAGGCCAAAAGTTGCCAAAGACCATGTACACTTCAAAGTGGTCTATAGAGCATGGGTTGTTGTTCCCATGTCTACCTCCAGACCCCGTGTCTCCTGCCAAGCATCCCCCCTCACGCTGGACGCCCCCCTGCAATCCACATAAGTGTGTCTCCATTCACGAGTGTTCCTGTGTCTTGTCTGCACGACCACCGCCCCAATCCACCCCCCGCCCTATCAAAGGCAGTTCGCACCGGGGTACTTGTGCTGGCAAGTGGAGCAGTCAGGGAGCGATAAAGGCCAAGAGGTGCCAAAGACCATGTACACTTCAAAGTGGTCTATAGAGCATGGGTTGTTGTTCCCATGTCTACCTCCAGACCCTGTGTCTCCTGCCAAGCATCCCCCTTCACGCTGGACGGCCCCCTGCAAACTGCATAATGCCACGACATATACACGTCATTCATTCACAAACACACCCCTGTTTCGAATTCTTTATAACCCACTTCATATTTCTAATGAGAACTTCTTTGCGCTTTGCTAGTCAACCCGTGAAGGTGCTGGTTATCTGTTCTTCGTCTCTGTGAACTTCCGTGACCACTTCGAGGAAACTCGTCAGTTTGCAACCTGTGAACTGCTCCCTGTTCTACGACAAGAAACTACTCTGATCCCTGCATCTAACTGTTTGTTCGTCAAGGTAAGGCCATGTACCATAATCATTTTGCGTCCAATTTCTTTTCGTTCAAGACAGTACATGCAAGGAACTAGTCACATGTTCTGAGTTTACATTGGTATTCATAGAGAATTGTTGATCTTTACTTTTCAGAACTTTCCACAATGCCTGCCTGTTCCATTGGCGGTTGCCCTTCGAAGACCCATAATAAATCTGAAGGTACTATAATGCATGTTTTCCCTAAGACAATAGATCAGATAAGAGAATGGGTCCGATATTGCGGATATCCACTGTCTGAGCTTGAAAGTAGAGTCCTAGAAGTCTTTGCGGACAAGAGTGGTGATCGATACCGCATCGGCAGCAGGCACTTTAGCTCAGACATGTACTCCACATCATTGCTAATAAAGAAGAACACACCGCGAGCGAGGCGAAAATTGCTCTCAAACGCTATTCCCACTCTATTCGTCCACATCCCTCCACTGGTGAGTCAAGTTTACGTATTTATCTATCGGCCTTGCGGTAGTGTGTAGCATTAGCTAACAATAATTTCCCCATTTATGTATCCACTCAATATGAAGGCGGAAGATTCTCCATCCGTGTCGTTATTGCAGTCATCAGCCACTTCAAGCGCCTATCGGGTAATCTTACTTGGCTATTCTGCCACTGACTTGTTTTAGGCATGTAAATCAATAGTTTTAATTTATCGTGTAATTATTTTACCTAATGGTACACCCTTGTACTCGTCCTCTAGTCTTTGTTTTCAGTTATAATTATTGTTATCCAAAATAATGCAAGTACTGTCTTTCAGGGAGATGCTGAGGAGTCCAACGTATTGACGACAACCGTTGATGTCACTCAGATGCTCGAGGTACGTTTCCGGACAGTTCCATTGATGGAGATCATCAGATCTTGCATTCTTGTACCGTGATTGTTACACACAATGTTTCTTTCGTTTTTAGCCATTGATATGTCCTTCTGTCGTCGCCCACCTATGTGTCTTCTTTTTTCAATATTGTGTTCATTACTAATGAAAGTCCTATGTTTCAGGGAGTCGATGGAGCATTAATCCAAGAAGAAGGGGGAGCATGCAGTTACGGGTCGGCGCAACAGCTTGCAGAAGTGTGCACCGCAGTTACATCGTCCCTTGATGTTCTTATGCATTTCGAGGTATGGATACTGACAGTTCGATCAAGCGAAATCATATGACGTGATTACATCCGCTATACTTCCTTCTTTATTAACGCAAGTACTATGTTTCAGGGAGATGACGGAGCTTCTTCTACAAGAACATCACCCCTAGTAGTTGATGCAGATCTCTGGGTGGTGACACTTCCAACGATCGAGCAAATCGAATCATATTTACATATCCATTATTTATTTTAGACAACTGATCATTTGTGCAGGTCTATTTAGATGAGCCGTTGACGCCTGCACAAAGTTTATGTTCTTTTTAACAAAATAGAAAACCATACTAATGCAATTACTGTGTTTCAGGGAGTTACTGAAGCATCATCTTCAATAATATCATCAATGGAAGTTTATGAGGAGCCCGAGGTATGGATCTTGACAGTTCCATCTAACTAGGTCAACAATGCGTGAATAATTGTCGTTTGCATGTTCTACACAAAGCGTTCATTCGTGTTTTGCTATTGAGATGTACGTGGGTATTGGTCCCCAAGTACATTTTGTGTTTTCGATATTATTATACATACTAATGAAAGTTCTATGTTTCAGGGAGTCGATGGAGCGTCAGTGCGTGATGGATGTGCTTATCATGAAAATATAGTCGTTGCAGCGCAAGAGGAAGTGGAGACATGCACACACGAGTCGGAGCAACAGCGTCCTGATGTTGAAGTTCGAGGCAAGAAAGTTTCAAAGAAAAGAAAGCAAAAGAAGGTTAGTGTCCTGGTCACTATATTATGTTGTTTTTCACTGTTAATAGTTCAATACTGTAAGTTGTGTTTAAACTGAACATCCCTTTTCCAATCTGTCCTCTAGTTGCGAGTGGGTGTACGAACTAGATCTACACAGACAGTGAAGCGAACGAGAGATGTTGCTTGTCAAACCTTTTGGCAGGGACTTGAGACTGGAGATGCATCGTGCCAATGGGAAGAATATGAAGTGATTGACAACAGAGCTATACCACCACCAGCCATTGATAGTGAATGTTCTCCTGGTAGTTCGGATGCAGTGGGAGATCAATTCACAGAATCCACACCCGCAAAAACTAAGACCGCGAGAAAGTTGAAGAAATTGTTTTATTCACCCATCGCCGGAGAAGGAACAGATGTTGCAATGGAAGAGAACGAAGTGGACGACAATGAAACACCATCAATATCACTGAACATAGCGGAAGACGATATCAGAGATTCTACCTTTCATGTGAGTGACATGTCCTCAACATTACAGGCCGAACCAGCTGGGATGCAGAGTGACAGTATAAGGAAAGAGGCCAAATTCATTGTATTCGATAGTTGTTTGATTGATATTATTATTCGGATGAAATGTGGGCATTCGGTTGGTGGGGAAGTATGTGGGGAGCCATTGATTAATGTGACTCGTGCAATTCGAGGCACTAACCTTAAAATACATGCCACCTGTACAAAATATCATCCTTTCCCATGGTCTGCACAACCCATGCTGGGGCAACTGCCAGCAGGCAATCTACTTTGTGCAGCGGCTGCACTTTTTAGTGGTTCAAGTTTTAAAAAGTTAGAGTCTTTCTTTCAGTTTGTGGGAATCCATTTCATTGCGAAAACTCAGTTCTACAAATACCAAACCGATTATCTATTTCCAGCCATTAGCGAAGCTTGGAGAATGGAAAAAATGTCTATTGATAGTACATTCGCGGGCAAACGGTTCAGGCTAGCCGGTGATGGACAGTGCGACAGCCCAGGATTTTCAGCCAAGTACTGCACCTACCACTTTCAGGACATGGAAAGTAAGAAAATTGTGAGTTCGGTGGTCGTGCAGGTGTCACTAAGTACATCCTCAGTGGCCATGGAGAAAGTTGGCTTTGTAGCATCATTGCAAGAACTACAATCGCGGGGAATGGTGATCGACCTGATAGCCACGGACAGACACGTTTCAATTGCCAAGACAATGAGAGAAGAGTACAAAAATATAAATCACCAATTTGACGTTTGCCATCTTGCAAAAACAATCAATAAAAAAATGTCGGCTGCAGGTAAAAAAAAAGATATGCAAGGTATTTCACAGTGGTCCAAGTCAATCAGCAACCATCTTTGGTGGAGCTCAAAAACATGTGGAGGGTCGTTGGAAATTCTACTGGAAAAATGGCGGTCAGTAATGCTACACTGTATCAACGTTCACCACTGGACCACAAACCAACATTTCCACAATTGTGAACATGGCCATTTGTCCACAGAGGAGGCACGGAAGAAGAAGTGGTTGATTCCTTCATCGCCCACTCACAAAGCCATTGAAAAGATTGTATTTGATAAAACTATAACAAGAGATTTGAGGGGACTCACAGAATTCTGCCACACAGGAGATTTGGAGGTGTTCCACAATATGTGCCTAAAGTACAGGCCAAAACGATTGCATTTTGGCATGGAGGGCATGATAAATCGGAATCTTCTAGCGGTCTTGGCACATAACCATAATGTTGGCCGTCAACAAAGTAGGACGACCGGAACTTTAGGGACGCTTCGCTACAATAAGGCCTTCACTAAAAGAAGTAAACAATGGGTGATCAAACCAGTGTTTGAGGATATGCAATATGAGTTTATTGAGAGACTTATTGTTGATGTCCTAGATAGGCACATACATGGAGTTGTGAACGAACCTGTGCAGGGGACAACTGCATTGCCACCCAACATTGCCTCTGTTCCATGTCCACCTAAAGAAGAGCTCATTGAGAAATACACATCACGGTTTAAATGATTGTAATTTGATTGTCTGTTCTCTCGAGTCTCCTCATGTCGCAGGCCCATTGAATATGTGTATCTATGTAATGTGTAAATAAAAGTGATTGCTCAGTGTACATGCAATGTGTCTCTCCACCGTTGCCCCTCCCTTCATCGTGCAGTTGTCCGAACCACCCGGGTGTCACCTGTGACTTTGCTCTGGAGTCTCCTCATGTTGCAGGCCCATTGAATATGTGTAACTATGTATTGTGTAAATAAAAGTGATTGATCAATGTACATGCAATGTGTCTATCCAACCTTGTTCATTTGCGCATTAAATTAAACCAAACAGTAATATAAATCATTTTTCAAAAAATATAGAATGTCTCCGTATTTATGGTTCTCTGGGGCTGCAAATGCACACAGACAAAATGCAAAGATGGAGTGTAAATTTCAAGTCCTGTGAGATGGCCTTACACTGAATGTAGCTAACTAGGAATGTGTGCTCGTTCAAAGTGAAGGTCAGCTGCTTTGATTTTTTGCTCGGGTGCCGGAATGGCCCACGACTCAGTATAAGGTTCTATTGTTATTTGACCTTGACAGGCCGGGACCATCCCGAAAGACTTCTTTTTGGGGGTGTGGGGCAATAACGTAAGAAACGATAATGAATAGAATTTCAGAAACGAAAGTGATTTAATGTTCGTTCATTAGAAGAAATAACGTCGGCATAGAAGGAGTGGTATTTCGGGGCTGCCCTACGCACAGACACAATGGAAAATGCAAATATAATGTAAGTAACTCTTTAGATGAGTTTATACCGCAATTTAATTACTATACAGTAGCTTTAAAGACGGGTTAAGTTGTACTTGTTCGTTCTATGTGGCATATTGTTTTGTACCGCACACTATCTTGAGGAGAACCATCTCCTTTTACGGAAGCACCTCAAAACCTTCCTCTTTGCTTCTGCTTTCTCTCTCCCTCTCCCCTGCTACAACTGGTCCACTGTCTGCGACCTCGGTCCTGGGCCCTTCCACTCTCCACCTGCACTGCCTCCCTGTCAACCCCTGCACTGGGGGACTGTCTCAGTATCCTACAGCCCCCCCTTGACGTATAATACCCAGTTGCACTGTCCTAGCTATGAAATAATTTCCGGACCTAATATATAAAATGAATAATTTTAATAAAGATCTGATGGTGAGACTAATTTCATTTTTTATGTTTTTAAAACAGGTACATCCTTCATTATTGTATGTGTCACGAGTACCAGACACCGGCGGATGGCTTTTTTAACCGCCAGCTGCTTCTCCGCGTGAACAACGTTACCACCCTGACCATTTTATGGGACGATCGCCAAGTACAAGTATGCCCTTACGCGGTACTAACGGCTAGATGCAACATACAGACCGTTGTGGTGGCCTAGTGCCTCGTTGTTGGAACAGCCATGCGATTATCAGTGCGACCGAAGAGCTTATTTTATCGTAAACCAACACCCTGTGTACTGCACATGAACATCGCTTGCCTCAAGACGAACTATTTTGGATCGAGAGCAAATAAAAATGCAAATCGCTGAATATTCTCAAAACATTTGATGTCAAATAAATGTACTTTGCCAAATGTACAATCTTGCCGTTTGCTTTTAAACCACAGTTTCATATTCCGAATTGTGGCGCTGTATTGTGAGATGATCTAAGACCGTGTGTACAGCAAAGGAACATCGCGTGCCTCAAAATGAACTTTTTGGAACGTGAGCAAATAAAAATGAAAATCGCTGAATATTCTCAAAACATTTGATGTCAAATAAATGTACTTTACCAAATTTACAATCTTGCGGTTTAATTTAAAAGTACAGTTTCATATTCCCAATTGTGGCGTGCTGTGTTGTGTGAGCTCATCTGTGTTGATTTCCGGGTTCTGTGTGGAGTCGCATAGAAGACGCCTGGGCGCGTTTGCCTACGCAGCTCAGTCACGTCACGGATAGAGGCGGGGAATATGAATGTTTTGATAAAGTCTGTTTCAGGTGCGGGGGATTTGATTTAGTGCCGCAAAAGCAGGTGAGCCAGGGCGATGGGGGGAAATGATAGGATTATCAGAAAATGGCGGCTGATTTCGAGTGCGTTAATGGACGAAAAGTCGGGTAAGGTCCATAGGAAAGTTTTCTACGATCTACCGAGTTATGCTTAAAAACACATGGCCGAACCGTAGAGACAATAAAAAAAAGTCCCGGAACTATCCTTTAATACCGCGCATGACGGAGCTCCATTTAACAATTGCAGAGCCGCGGTATGGAACGCGCTACGAGTGCTTTACCCAGACACTTCCGATATGGGAGCTATTATGTCACGTAAAATGAAGGAGTCGGAAGATCTGTTGATTTACATACAGAAATTTCAAGACGCGTGGGTACTCGAGACTCATGAATCTTGGGGGAAATCTATACCTGTGTTCTACCATATATTGTGCCAAGGGCTGCCAGAACCAGTACAGAAACAGCTCAAGAAATTGGTAGGAATTGAGGCTAAACCATGGTCAGAAATACAGCTGACCATCGCACATTATTGCAGGCTAATGCAAGAAAACAATCGCAAAAAGGAAGCTGCACCAAAGGGTGAAGAGGCCAAACTGGTGCATACGAATTTGTCAAAATATGATCTTGAGGGAGCCATGATAACTAGCACAGCTGAATCGAGCATACAGCAGGTCAATAATCCACAGAAGAATAATCAGGGCAATACAGGGTTTTACCCCAGGGGAAGAGGATGGCAGAGTAATCAAGGAGGTTTCCAGAATAATGAAGGAAGTTTTCAAAATATGCAAAATGGCAATCAAGATATGTCAAACGGGCAAATGATCAGACCACCGCCAGTATGTTGGTTGTCTGGGATGACAGGCCTTGCAGACAAGATCATGAGGACTGCAGATGAATTTTTATTCAGGCTAAGAATACCTATGCACGAGGAAAAGGGACAAGTATTTCCCTTCACAATACACACAGATGCAGTATGAGGGAAAATGGCTTTGATTGATGGTTATGACGTTGAAGGCCAACAATGGCGCGCAGTAATCGCCATTGACGAAGGATACCGATTGACTGACATCACTGATGACGATCTGTTTGAAGAGCAAGCATATATGGGAGAGACCATAGTGGAGGTGAGTCTCACCTTTTGGGTGAGAATGATCAAAAGAGAAGTGCCTCAGAGAATGATGTTGGCACAGAACCGTCCTGAATATTTTGATGACAACATGGCCCAAGTGCTTGTCTCAGTATGGACTACAGGCCCCTATGACGTAGGGTTACTGAAAGGAGTTGGAGAGGTGAGAATCAAACTGAAGCCAGGAGCAATTTGTCCAAAAGCACGACACTATCCCATGTCCAGGGAGGCAGATGAAGGAATTTTTAAGACAGTTTCTGCTATGATGGAACAGGGCATCTTAGTGACGTCAGAGTCGTCATGCAATACGTCAGTTTACCCTGTGAAAAAAAGTAAAGGGGAGTCTTGGGGGCTAGTACAATATCTGAGGCCGATAAATTATATTGTTGAGGTTGAGTTCCCTTTAGTCCCAAACCCGACTACAATCCTATGTAATATACCTGTTGAGGCAAAATATTTCACGGTGATTGACTTGAAAAACGCATTTTTCTCAATCCTGTTG